>NC_079315.1:88358656-88664281 GCF_029931775.1 Euleptes europaea | reverse complement strand
TTTGATTGGGTAGATCATGAAAAGCTATCACTGGTTTTAAAGGAGATGGGTGTGCCACCGCATCTGATTGTTTTGGTGTGCAACTTGCACTCTAGACAAGAGGACAGAATATGGAGAAACAGAATGGTTTCCAATTTCTACTGCAACAGTTAGGAGTGGTTTTCATCCACTCTGGATGGATGACTCTGATTGTTTGACAGCAGCCCCACCCTGTAATTCCCCCCTCCCTTTTTCTGTTGCTAGAATTTTGAGTAGAAATGCAATTTATTGTAGATGGGCACTCCATACCTCTGAAGAAGTTAGCTCTAGTTCATGAAATCTTATGGCAGAAATAAATCTTGTTAGTCCAGAAGGTGCTACTCCTGGATTCCAACCTAGAGACCCAATGGAGGAGGATGAACTCTGATGTACAACAATGCAAACAAGGCAAGAATAAAGACAAAATGGGGGTGGAGATTTATCAGGAAAAGGTGCTAGAAAACAGGAACTGTCCCTGGTAAATGGAGTCAGCTGAAAGAGGTGTTGGTGACTCTGAACTTCAAAACTGACACTGTGGCCAGCTTTGCCACCTCTGTGCCCAAACTTGAAAAATACAAGAAAGTTTTGCATGGATGGCTTAGCTTTGAGTGCCAGTCATCCCCACTGAAGTGGCCTGGAAGGCTGAGTTTAATATACTCTTTATATATACTCTTTATATACTCATGCTCTTACAAATGCTATAGTGTGCTCATTTAAGTTAATGGCAACTTTTCATCCTTTAAGTTTGCACAAGAATCCGTGACCCTGCTAGACAATAATAAACCATAATCTGACCTGCTCCTCTGTGGCTACTGAGGCTCAACTTTAATTAACAAAATTGGGAGTAAGTCACAGCCTCCCGATTGACTGAAATCTTCAAAACCTATTAGACTGTGATCCCTTGTGGTCTTCCTGCAATAATTGTCAGACTAAGCAAGAAGGCTGAAATTATCCTTGCTGTATCTTGCTAACCTTCGAGAAGGTAAAGCAAATGAGCTATGATTTGTATTTGTAATGCTCTTGCAAGGTGGGCCACCGGTCATAAAATGTGATTGTCTAGGAACATTGTGACAGTTAAAAATATTTTATATATAAGCTAAGAAAATAACTCCTAAGAACTCCTAAACTGTGAAATTGATTGGAAGCCAAATGTGCCAAAGGAAAGTAGCCAGGCGGTGGCTGCAAAATGCGTTTGAAAAGAATACAGCTATTTAATGACCCACTCAACCCTCAGAAAGGAAAGCGATGTAAAGTCAAGCAATTGTGACTTTTAAGCAAGTTGTTTGACTTATTGCTTCTGGTATTTATTGCATGGCAATGAACAAACATACAAAAAAGACTGTAGTTTGCAAGGATAATGTTCTAGTCCTTGGTTTGCTGCACAGCAGAGGTACTAGGAGTTGGACCAGAAACTTCATAATCCATCCTAGTTTGGCTAGCTATAGAGCAGGGGTCCCCAACCCTTTTCAGCTTGTGGGCACATTTGGATTCTGACACAGCACAGTGGGCACAGCAACAAAATGGCTGCCACAAAATGGCTGCTGCAGGAGGCGGAGCCAACCACAAAATGATTGCCACAGCTTAACTTCAGTAACCCAGTGTAAATCCTAGTGCTGTGGTTGCAGCTGCTGCCAAAGCAACATTTTTAAAAATCTGCACAGCTAGGGTTACCAACCTCCAGGTGGTGGCTGGAGGTCTCCCACTATTACAACTGATCTCCAGGTGACAGAGAAAACTTTGGAAGGTGAACTCTATGGCATTGTATCCTGCTGAGGTCCCTCCCCTCTCCAAACCCTGCCCTCCTCAGGCTGCACCCCCAAAATCTCCAGGTATTTCCCAAACCAGAGCTGGGAACCCTATGCACAGCCAATCAAATCTCCAACAGTTTATTAGAAGCCTTGCTGGGTAAAAGCCCTACCTGGCTTCACCTGCTTCCTAAAACACCTTGCAGGTGCCAGAAATGGTGTCAGCAGTCACCATGGGGCCCATGACCACCACATTGGGGAACCCTGCTGTAGAGGATAGTGTCCCCTCTGGCCTCAGGAGACCCCTTCTGGTACAGAAGAGTATAGCCCCATGTGATTGGCAGGCAACATAAAACTTCTTGTATGTATGAATGAATGGATTTCTTTATTTAGTTGCAGTATTTACAGATCCCCTTTCTTACTGAAACTCAAGACAGATCGCAAATTAGAAAAACTGTGTAAGATGTTCTATGAACAATGCAGCAACTGGATTACAAAAATTAGAAAACAACGTAATACAAACAAGACAATACTTGCAATAAGTAGTGCAATAAACTACAACCCAAATTGCCTTTGTGAAAGCCATTGTAAACAATTATTTATTTGCCAGACCTGGCCTACATATGAAGAGCCTGGCCTTCTGCGTTGGACTGATCGAAAAATAATTCCTGTTCCTGGTGGACTTTATACTCTCTCTCCTGTTTCCAGTTCATTCATGCTCTCCAGCCTACATTTGGTTCCTGCTACATCTTGGCACTGTGTCAAATGAGATCTCCTTCAGATGAGACATACTTATGACTTCTCAAGCACCATTCCCCAAACTGTGACATTAAGCTAGTGCTGCACAAATATTGCAACAATACCAATGTCAGGGAAACCGCTTACCTGGTCAAACTACCCCACTATGCTGAAAACAGGTTCTCACCGATAGCAACACCAGGGACCATAAGGTGGAAATTGACCAGGGGCATGCACAAAGAGACACATAAGAACATAAGAAAAGCCCTGCTGGATCAGACCAAGGCCCATCAAGTCTAGCAGTCTGCTCACACAGTGGCCAACCAGGTGCCACTGTGTTATTTTTGATGTTGAAAAGTTTCCAAGAGACAGCTTTGTCCCTCAAATGTCACATCATCAAGAGATAAAAATGACCCTTTGCCTAGTCAACAGAGCAGGGCTTTCTTCACACAGAGAGAAAAGTCCCAGTTCCCCCATTTTTAGCTCCCAAAATGCCTGACTGCCCACCAGTCTGATATGGCAAGGAAATTTTCATGAGCTGGAAATGAGCTTTTCTAGTGGCTTCTTCCCAACGCCCTTTGAAGGAAGGCTTATTGTGCTGCAAAACTGGCATAAATACAAACTTCTGTGAGCAAAGAGAGTCACTTCATTTCCATTACAGTCAATAGTCTTTTATGCTTTTTTATGCCACAAAAAGAATGTCGAACAATGTGTGAATTTTAATGGCAAAAATCCAGCATGAGGTACACAACTAAAGGCTGCCAGGATCATTTCTCAGAAGAGAGAAGCAAAAGTGAAGTGCAGATTCAAATTATTTGCAACTGTCTGTTTTCCGCTTTTAGGATAAATACAACTGCTGAATCAAGCTCTGGGCCTGGCTCTTGACAGTTTATGCTGGAATAAATTTTGCTAGTCTTGAAGGTGCCAGGGGACCCCTGCTTCAAACTGAAGCAGACTGATTTCAATATTTGGTCTCACCCCTAGTTCTACCATTGTAAAAGGAGGAATAAGGAAGGAGCAAATGCTGATAATCTCACTTGGGGCAGGAAACAGAATGGGTGAAGGGAGTATTCAATTGCTCGAGAATAATTGCGCACCAGATTAAAACTTGAAATGTCTAACCCCGGGAAATGAAGTAAAACCAGAACAGGATAGGGCTAGTGTCGACCCAGCTTTTATTGAAAGGGGTTTCCTTCAGTTACTGAAGCTCTGATGTTCACCACTTTCAAAGGTGCTGAAAAGTTTGTTTTGTTTCAAAAAACAATGAGCATTATTAAGATAAGTTACCATGGTCTCTAAACCCTTCTTTACAGGCCAAGGAATTTACTGGATATTTGTTGAGACTTAACATTGACTTGGACACACCTCTAAATTTTACTATCTGTCCTGAGATATGGAAAGTTCCGGCTTTCATGACAAAAATGAACCTGTTTCCCAAAACATTGTATCCCCCTGTCCTCCAAAGAGCTAAGAGCAGCATACACACACACACCCTTCCATTTTTCATCACAATATCCTTGTGAGGGAAGGTTAAGCTTTGAGAGAGAGCCAGGCTCAAGCTTCATGGCCAAATAGGGATTTGAATCTGGTCCAACCCAGATACTGGTCCAACCCTCTGCCATACCACTCTAAAAAGAAACTTACCTTATTGCCACCTTTCCACTTCAGAAAAGGACAACCTACTGATGGGGTGATCCTCTTCTAAAGTTCTGAGCCATGCAGCAGTTTCTAATGTTATCAGCAGGACCTGAGGCACCCTCAGCACTTTGAAAAGTGTTATGGGGCCACTTGCCTCATCTTTGCCTCTGCACGAGTAGGAGGATGCCTTGAATCGATGTGGGTTTCCTTTGGATCTCACTGAATTTAGATGATGTCCCACCATCTTCCCTGCTGAATTCCCTCAGTGTGTGTGTGTGTGTGGGGGGGGGCTCTATTTGTAAGGGAGCAACTCAGTGCTAGAGCCAGCATGGTGAAGTGGTTAAGAGTGGTGGTTTGGATCGGTGGACTCTGATCTGGAGAACCGGGTTTGATTCCCCACTCCTCCACATGAGTGGCAGAGGCTAATCTGGTGAACTGGATTTGTTTCCCCACTCCTCCACATGAAGCCAGCTGGGTGACCTTGGGTTAGTCACATTCTCTCAGCCTCACCTACCTCACAGGGTGTCTGTTGTGGGGAGGGGAAGGGAAGGTGACTTGTAAGCTGGTTTGATTCTTTCTTAAGTGGTAGAGAAAGTCAGCATATAAAGACCAACTCTTCTTCTTCTAGCTAGAGCACAGATATTGCAGTCCTTGGTACCAGAGTGGTGTAGTGGCTAGCACACTGGCCTTGGTGTGACAAAGGTTCAAATACCTGCCCAGCTATGATGCTCACTGGGTGAGTTTGTGCCACTTCTCATCTCTTAACCTGACCATCTTCACAGAGTTGTTGTGAAATGGGAGAACAGGAACCCCAAGTATACCATGCTAAGGCTGAAGAAAGGGTGGTATAAACATGTGATAGGGAGATTGTTAATTCAAATGACCTTGCATGGTACTGCTGCCTGGCACTGTTACTCGGAGTCCACAACGCTGAGTCAATGGCCTGACTCTCTGTAAAGCAGCTTCATATGTATGCTTAGACCCTGACCATGATGGCCCAGGCTAGCCTGATCTCGTCAGATCTCAGAAGCTAAGCAGGGTCAGCCCTGGTTAGTATTTGGATGGGAGACCACCAAGGAATACCGGGGTTGCTGTGCAGAGGAAGGCACTGGCAAACCACCTCTGTTAGTCTCTTGCCATGAAACCCCCCCAAAAAGGGGTCGCCATAAGTCGGCTGCGACTTGACGGCACTTTACACACATGTATGCTTAGAACTTCTCCAGAACAACTTGTGCAGTCTTCATTTAATCTTGCATGGCATTCCTAGTGAGGGCATGCCCAGGTTTTTGTAATGCATAACTTGATACATTATTACAGTCCTTTTCAGGCACTACATTCAATCATGTGTATGGGGAGAACGTGCTACATGAGTTCTCCTGATACATCCAAACACTATTTTGTCTGAAAGGGGCAGCATGCATATTTCCAGCTTTGGAACATACATACCAGAGGGCTCTGGTGTGCATGTACCAAGGCTGAAAATATATGCATCGTCTCTTTCAGACACAATGGAAACAATGAAATATTGGGAGGAATCTACGTAATACGTTCTCCCCATACATGCAGCCAAACATAACTCCTGGAAAGGGCTGTGCAAGCCAGGACTCATCTTTCTTCAATGATCCTTACCATGTCCAGAGACTTGTTGCTTCGACACACTGAGATGGCGAGCGAGCTATCTATTCATATCAAACAGCAAGATGATGCACATCTACCACAATGATGTTTCCTTAAGCACACACCCCCCCCATATGCTCCGTGAAGTTTCTGTGCTGACCTTTGGGATGAGGTCGGTATGTATGTGAAGAGTAGCACAGAAATGTCCTCTGACAAGAAGGGGCACACTGAAAATTTACTGGCGCAATCCCAGGGTAAAACCACCTTGATTGTAAATTGCTGCCGTTTGGACCCCATCACAGGTCAAAGTCTTTGTGTCAACTTTGAACACTGAGATTGTCCCAAACAAGTTTGCCCTCTGGCTAGTCATCCCCTGAGCTGAGTTCAAGAGTACCTTGATAGGCAAAGGATGGTTGTTAGTCTCTAATGAATGCCTCATTGGAAAATAACAAAGGAAATGCTTATTAACAGTGATCCATTATCCAAATCCATGCCCCCAAAGGAGTCTGAAAAAGCTGAATGGCAGCGGAAATCTTGTTTTAGCCATCTGTCTTAATAATTTAGCATGTCAAATTCACTTGAGGAGAATGATATTGTTTGGGCTTGAGCCATTATAAAAAGAAGAAAAAGTAAAGGGAATTTTAGAGACTGTATAGGCAAAACCTGTAATCAGAATTTTTCGACATATGACAAAAACAGGGCTTTTTTGTGCACAGACTTTGAAACAGATCAATGTACGCGCACAAATAAAACTGACAATTCTGACTGGCACTATATTGTGACTCCTTCCCAATGGTGTTTCAGTAAAACATGGGTGCACAACTCTCCTTGATATCTCCTGGGCATTCTTTACAAAGTAATCAGTGCTCAATAACATAATTCCCCTTTTGTGTGGTAAACTGCAGTATTGCAGTCAAACCTCTGCTCATGACCTGAGTTCAATCTCAATGGAAGTCGGGATCAGGGAGCAAGCTTAAGGTTGACTCAGTCTTCCATCCTTCTGAGGTCAGTAAAATGAGTACCCAGCTTGCTGGGGGTAAAGTGTAGGCGATTGGGGAAGGCAATGGCAAACTACCCCATAAACATAGTCTGCCTAGTAAACGTGATGTGAAGTCACCCCATGGGACAGTAATGACCAGGAGGTTGCACACTTGGTCATTTACCTTTTAAGACATTACCTTTACCTTTAAAGATATTACTGTTTTTAGAAATTCTTTAGGAGATGCGCTCTGCCTTGCTGTTTAGCTCCAGTGTTGGCGTACTTATCAATACTAGACTTTAAATTTAAAAAGATTACTGATATCAACAAGCTCCCCTCCTTTAGCGGGAGTCCCCAGGCTTGTTAAAATTAGAGGCATTTTGGAAGGTCAGGTCTTATGGAATATTTTATTAGTGTTTAAATCATTTTCACAGTATCATTTATTTTCTCAAACCCAGCCCTCGTAACAAATGAGTTTGACACTCCTGTTTTAAGGTATCTATGTATGTGATGGCCAGAGTGATGGGTTTGGATGAAGAAAGCTCTGTCTCACATACTTCCTCTTCTGTTAAGTTCTCTGTGTGGCCTTAAAACAAACGACTGTCCCTAGCTAGACTTACCCCACAGCATTGTTGAGGGGGTAAAGTCAGATAAGCCATCCTGGGCTTCTGAAGGAAGGATAGAATACCAGTGTGACACATAAATCAAGATTGCACCATCTGAGCGCTTGCAAGGTTTGAGTGAGTAGAAAAATATTAAGAGTTAACAGAAAATAGAAATGAGAAAGAATTAGTTTTTATGGCTTCAGGTGTGGCTGACAGCCCTTTAGCTATGCCAAGTACAAAGGGGTGCCTGGGGGACACTCTGCGTTGATCCCAATACAGTTCATTTAGCCTTGCCCAGAGTGATGGCTTGACATTCAACAGCGACCAGACTGCTTGTAAAGGAAACATAAGAACATTTCCATTAAACTGTGTTGCTATTTCCAGTCCACCATATAGGTGACTCTGTGCAACAAATGTGTCTACAATATTTTAGATGAGTTATATCATATCATAATTTATTTTTAATAACATATCAGGTATGATTAGGTGGTAAATTGTGCAGCCATCATGTTAAAGCTAAGGAGGTCTAGTCTCCCACTTGAATAGGAGATCTTCTGTTTATGATGCCTTGAGTACCATGATGTGGGGGGGGGGAAGAGGATATAAAGGTAAGAAGTCAATAAAATAGTTACATTTCTAACTGTCTCTCTGCTAAAAGATGGGTCAGTCAAATACAATGTAGGGAACAATGAACTAAAAAAAAAAGAGAAAATAAACTATTAGCCACTGCGACTCTACTGCTCTTCTTTATGGACTTATCTAAAAGACACTGGCACAGTTCAGATGTCATGTGAAACTGGTTTAATTGTGGTTAGTGTGATCATCCAAATGTGGGTCACTAGACGAACCAGGGTATGTCAAAGAGGGACCTCCTCGTGCCAACCGACCCTGGTTGGTTGCCTTGTTGGGGAAGAAGACATGATACAACGCAGCCCTCATCCAGGCTACAGAAATTGCTGATTACCAAGCTATTGGATTCACAGTCAGCTTTATTTTTGGACTTCTAGTTGCCTGTTTGTTTCATATTGTATATATCCTTGGACCTTTTTCATGTTTATTTGTGTTACATTGTATACTCACTTTGTATTTCGTGCTTGCAATTGTTACACCTGGTGTTTTTTGTGGATAGATACATAAGACTGGCGTTTAAATTTGTAGTGCAAATAGTCATTTGATTTTGAGCTTTTTGCTGGTTGCTCACCTGGAGGTTGGCAACCCTAGCATTTCCTGCAGTTTGGGTTTGCATGTGGAATGAAGCTGCACACTTCACAATTAATCACCAAGAACAAGGCATTTTAACTGCAGGGCTTCTAAGGTATGTAGCACCAAATCTTCTAATTACTGTAGATCCTACTCCTTCCTTCTTAAGCCAGTAAGAAATCCTTTAACCGAAAAGCACAATGGCCAGAGTGCCCCCCAAGTAATTTTAGAAGGGGTGGGGCGGATATCTGGCCTGCTTGATTCTCCTAACCCATTCAAGTTTTACAGAGAAGGAAAATGCTGGTTTCTGAACTCACAAAAACTTGCAGCAGAGCCTTTCAATGGAATTTCTTAAGAAGTGACAAAAATTGCAGGTTGCGTCAAGGAATGTTATTCTGGTCCTGCTGGTAGCGACTAAAGTCACAAAGGATGCAAAGCAGGGCTCTTGTCCATCTTGTTTCCTTTGGCTGAAATTATAGACAATGAAAATTTTCCATTCATGTGTTTTTCCAGCAGATGGGTTTGTTTATGACCAAGTCTGGGGGAAAATATATTCTCTACTGTTCTTTCATCTTCAGGAAGTGACTTTCCCCCCTTTTTAAAGCCATGATATGGTAGAACATGTGAGAGCTGAATCCCAACTTCACTGTCTTTGTAAAAAAAAAAGGGGGGGGGATTTCTTTTTTATATAACAGTTTATAGTCTGATCTCATAGCCGGCACTTTAGTGACAGGGCACCTAAGACTTTTTTCTAGGAAATCCCTTGCCTTCTAATGGAGCTGCGTTCCTTTTTGCATAGATATATCAGCCCTTCTCCTGACAGTCATTTTTCTCTGGAAACTTCCCTCCCTGTATACTTCTCCCCACCACCCACCACCCACCACCCATTAGAGTTCCAGAACCATGTTTCCACAGGAAGTGTGGTGGTGGATAAAATCACCTAGTGGGATTTAAGGGGGTAAGTGATTAGCAGGGGAAGTATTCCTGTTTCTTCTGACCCTTCTCCAATGCAAATCACCCCCCTCTCCGTGGGTAGTTTGCAACTGGTTGGCCATAGCACTTCACATAATGGAAAAGCATACCATCTTAAGAAGCCTAACTATTTTTTCTTTGCACCATTTGTAATAGTGATTGTTAGCATATTCGTATCTTTGGGGCTTTGCCGAAGATTCCTTCCCTCCCACACTTTTTCTGCTGCAAATTAGCTCCCATTGAAGGGTACTTTACAATGGAGAAGGGGCAAGGGGTGTTGCTACATACAGCCACAGTGTAATATGTACTTTGCCTTTAAAAATAAATGCACTCATCCTTGTTCTACTGCAGTGATGAGACACTGGTAGGGTTGCCAGGTCCCTCTTCACCACCAGCAGGAGGTTTTTGGGGCGGAACCTGAGAAGGGTGGGGTTTGGGGAGGGGAGGGACTTCAATGCCATAGAGTCCAATTGCCAAAGTGGCCATTTTCTCCAGGGGAACTGCTTTCTATTAGCTGGAGATCAGTTGTAATAGCAGGAGATCTCCAGCTATTACTTGGAGGTTGGCTGATTCACATGCTGCAAAGTCCATGTGGACTTTCTTGGGATGTGCTCTGGGTATCCCCAGCTGGAATTCCCAGGCACATGTGGAGCAGGTTTGGATCACATCCTGCAAGGAGAAAAGCTCCAGCCTTTCCCTCTGCACTATTTTCCCAACCTGAAATGGCCCTGGGGATGTATTGTGCTCACTGGGGAAACTTGCATGTACTGATGGCTACATTTAATTTTCCCCAGTGAAGAAAATGGTGGCTCAACAGAGCTTTTTCCAATTGGGGAAATAGCATGGTTGGGAGAGACTGAAGCCCCTTCTCTTCATGCAATGTGATTCCAATCCAAATTGGGCTAAATTGCACTTGGGAATTGTGTTCCTGGCATGGAACTGCAGGCACACTTCCATTCTAAAGTCCTTGTGGTGGCAACATGGACATTGTTACATGAATTGGCCTAGAGGCAGGCTACAATCTGACACTTACTTGGAAATAAATCCCAGTGAACATGTTGGGACTTACTTTTGAGCATACATGCACACAGCATTGGATTGTAAATAAAACTACATTACTGGATTCGTACCCCATTGTGGAAGTTGTTTACAAAGAACGGTGTAAGCATTTAGCTACACAACATGGTTTTTTAAAGTACTGCTTTAGTTAAGCTGGAGCACTGAGATACCTGTCTCTTTTTCTCTTCACTGGCTCCACATCTCTCCTTTCAGAATAAGCTCTTCTAGTTACTGAAACAAGCCTACTTTGGGGGATTAGCCATGATTAAGGTGTGCGACTGTGATTGAAAACTTGTATGCTAGTCATAACAGTCTAGACTGCCAAGGAAATCCGAAATTGAATACTTAGACAGGGCCAAATAACTTCTGGTGAACTTTCCAGTGCAAAGACAAAATGTGCAATAAATAGGCACTCTCTTTAAAGGCTTGATTTTTATCCTATTGATTACTAATTCTCTTGAAGTCACAGGCTAATCTCCTACCAGTGATGTTAATGACCTTCTTTCAAAGGATAATTCTCCTGAAAACGACAGAATAAATAGAAACACTTGATAGGTCTATATGCTTTTCCCCTCTAGGTTTTCAGACCACTTTCGAACTAGAAGATGCCTCATGATTAAGGGCTGGTTCTCAGTTTCCTTTTGCGATCCAAGTGATCATACAGTTAAGTTTCCCACAATCATGGGTATTCCAATATGTTGTTATACTAAGGCTTAACCTGAATCCTGGACAGGTGGCATGCAGATATACCCAATTTGCAAGTGAGCGTGCTGTGTGTGTGTCTAAAGTGCTGGCAAGTTGCAGCTGACTTATGGCGACCCCTTATGAGGTTTTCAAGGCAAGAGACTAACAGAGGTGGTTTGCCAGTGCCTTCCTTTGCACAGCAACCCTGGTATTCCTTGGTGGTCTCCCATCCAAATACTAACCAGGGCTGACCCTGCTTAGCGTGCTACTCTTCTAAAAACAATTGTTGCAATCCTCTGGTCATGGGGATAATAAAAAGAACAATTTACACTCCAGCTGCCATGTGGAAACGCAGAGGTGTGAACTGGCCCCAAGTATATAGTAAATGCCATTGGCTTATACATGTTGAGTAGGTTTGGGTTAGCTATTTAGGCTACCAATCTTTGGACTGTGGTGGATACTTCCATGAAAATGTCAACATAGAATGTAGTGGCAGGAAACAAGGCAAATTCCAGTTGGGGGATTATTAGGAAAGCCTTCAGGAAAAAAATGGCTACTTCATAATGTCTTTATATAAGTCTGTAGTGCAGTCACATGCTGAATACTGTGCAGTTCTGGTTTCCCATTGCAAAATAAAGATGGGGGGCATTGAGATGGAAAATATGCAGAAAGGGGCAACAAAATGAGCAGAGCACTGAAGTCTGAAGGAAAAGCTAAAGCTTTTCCCCCCCTGTGACCAAGGGGGTCATATGATAGAGATTTATAAGATTATGAACGGTGGATAACATTAGAACTTGGGCTCACCCAATGAAATTGATGAGCAGCCAATTCGGGACAGGCAAAAGAAAGTGCATCTCCACATAAAAAAGACACTCCAAACACCCTATTTACAAAGGGCAGTCTCTGTTTTGGGGTACTCCTTCCTTCAAACCACTGGTTTGTCCCAGTTTTTGCCTTGAAGAATTTTACTTGAAATATCAAAATTCAACTCAAACAAGTAAACATTAAATTCTTCTGCGTTAAATCCTATTAAGTTGCACTGTGACATGGAGGTCCCCACAAGGAAAAGACAGAGGTTGTTCTCATTCTTCCAACCCTATCTTGGTAGGTTGTACCTTAGTAAAGTTATATATGGAGAGTGACTCTATCCTCCTGCTTCTGGAATTAATCCTCCTTTACAGTTTACCATAGAGCAAGCCTATTACTTTACTGCATGACAGTGAATATATGTTCCCATGAGGATAACTACTGAGGGTATGGATAGGTTTATGCTGTTTATGCTGTCCCTTGGCTTGTTTTAATGGCTTGCTGTTTGTATATAGATGACTGATTATTTTAATTATTAGCTGCCTTAATCAGGGCTCTGATTAGGCAGCATAGAAATCTCATAAATAAATAACTTCAACAATTAATCACCTAATTCAACTGGAGTGGAGCTCAGAATGATCATGTCATTTACTATCCTAACAGATATCAAGCATAGACTTAGCAAGAAAAGGGAAAGACCCCTGCTCTGGTAGTTGTTTGTGTGACAACATTGGTGTGGGAGCAGGAAAAGAGGTTGCTCATGGGAAAGAGATGTCCAAGTCTTTGGAATATGGTTCAGCAATGGGCCTAGGTGCTTTTCAACTCAGCGCTTTGGATTAATAGTGGACACATGAAGACCTGAAGCTACCTTCTGTTGAGTCAGACCACTGGTCCATCTAGTTCAGGCAGAGATCTTTCACATCACCTACACCTTGATCCTTTTGATGGGAGATCCCAGGAATTGAACCTGCTATCTTCTGTGTGCAAAGCACACAGCTCTACCATGTGTGCTCTACCATGGAGCTACAGCCCCTTCCCCTTAACATTATAGCTCTTTCGTTCTGAAGCTGGATACACACTGAAGGTGTTCACAACAGGAACAAGTTTCTCTCCCCCCTTGAGGAATTCTACAGCTGTAGATTACATAGTCTCTTCCATCTAAATCTAGATGAATAAAACTGCCCCTGATTAGTATTTTCCTCCTATGTCTTTTTTCAAATATATGGCCCCTTAGTACTCCATTAGAGAGCCAGCATGGTATAGTGGTTAAGGTGTCAGACTAGGACCTGAGAGACCCAGGTTCAAATGCCGACTTGTGCCATTGAAGCTTTCTGAGTGACCTTGGGTGAGTCCCACACTCTCAGCCCTGACCCTGGGTAGTATTTGGATGGGAGACCTCCAAAAATGCCATATTTGGATGGGAGACCTTCAAGAATGCCAGGGTAATGACGCAGAGGCAGGCAATGGCAAACTGAACATCTCTTGCCTTGAAAACTCTCTGGGGTCACCATAAGTCAGATGTGACTTGATGGCAAAAAAAATCCCTCTTCCATTAAAATCCTAAGGGTTAGGGCACAGAGGTTAATTTTCTCAATCTATTTGTTTCAGAGTATGCTACATTCAAATATGTATGCATATTAAAACCATTGCCTTGAAGACTGGCTATAGTATTTTCTTGTTCGCAGAAATCTCCCACGGCAGCTGAGCTCATATTTTCATCCTGGTTTTATTTTAAGTGAGGTAAAGAGGGAGGTTCATATGAAACTAGGTAGATGTGATTTCCCTCCTTATCTTCAAAGAAGCCAGGGTTGTCACCTGCCTTGTTTTACCTGCCAATTAAAGCAAGTTGGCTTTGATGTGTGAAGGTTGACTGGAAGCTGAGACTTTTCATGCCACTTCAATGCATCATTGAGAAAACATTGAACTCAAAGCCTTTGAAAGTATATTATTACACGTTCCCCACTTACCTGACTGGTGAGACAGGGCAGAATGACACCATTTAGTTCCCCTTGGATGAGAGCACACTAGAGATGGAGAGAAATCCTAAGCAGGTCTACTCAGAGTCCTACTCAGGTCTATCTATTGGGGCTTGCTCCCAGTAAAGTGATTTTAGGATTGCCTTGTCAGTGTGTCTTTGTAATAGTTGCTTTATTGACAAATATATAAGCAGAGCATGAGGAGTTAAATTCCTAAAGGATAGGAGAGCCACTACCCCACAGCAATTCCCAAACAGAAAGACCCTACATCTCAAAGTGCTTCATGCGTAGTCAATTTATAGCTCTTTGGTTCTTGTAGGTTATCCAGGCTGTGTAACTGTGGTCTTGGTATTTTCCTTCCTGACGTTTCGCCAGCAGCTGTGGCAGGCATCTTCAGAGGAGTAACACTGAAGGACTCAGTGTTACTCCTCTGAAGATGCCTGCCACAGCTGCTGGTGAAATGTCAGGAAAGAAAATACCAAGACCACGGTTACACAGCCCGGATAACCTACAAGAACCAATAAATTCTGACCGTGAAAGCCTTCGACAATAATTTATAGCTCTGTTTGTCTCTTCAAAAATTTCAACCACTGTTTCTCACACACAGTCTCCTAGGCAATGGTAGGGTTCCCAACCTCCAAGTGGTGGCTGGAGATCTCTCGCTATTACAACTGATCTCCAGGGGACAGAAATCAGTTCCCCTGGAGAAAATGGCCGCTTTGGCAATTGGACTCTATGGCATTGAATTTCCTCCCCTCCCCAAACTCCACCCTCCCAGGCTCCACCCCCAAAACCTGCAGGTATTTCCCAACCCGGAGCTGGCAACCCTAGGCAATGGCCTGTGCCCCCTCCCCCATGCAGGGAAATGGCCCGTTTTTAAGGACTATCCACAGCTGTTAAAGAAACATTCACATTATTTTGTCAAATACCAGGCAAAATGATAAACCCTGTTCAGGCATTCAAAAGTGTGTACCCACAAACCTTTGTGCCTACAGCCAATTTCTGCAGCAAGCTTTAGATACATACAACTCTGCATGCATAGGTCTTGTATGCATGATGAGGATCCTGCTTTTTTTTTGCAGTGTTCCCTGTTGACATACAGAGCTTCCCATTACAGACATTCAGTTGCATGCAAGAGCATTGGGGAAGACTGAGTGGTGGAGATCTGACTAGGGTTGCCAACTCTGGGTTGGGAGCTTCCTGGAGATTAGGGGGTGGAAGCTAGGGAAAGCAGAGCTTAGGGAGGGGAGGGGCTTCAGCAGGGCATAATGCCATAGACTCCACCTTCCAAACCTGCCATTTTCTCCAGGGGAACTTATCTCTGTAGGCTGGAGATCAGTTATCTTTCCAGGCCTCACCTGGAGGTTGGCAACCCTATTAAAGTCTTTTCTACATGCATAGCGCAGAGGCAGTTTTGAACACCTGCAAGATCCACTCACAGCAATTACACAGAAAACTCATAACAAGTAAGAAGAATGGATCACTTCTAATTCTGTTCCATCAAATTCTTTGTATGCATTGTGCTGAGAGATCTTCACACCGCTTCACTGAATTCATGCTTCATGTAAACGTTGCCACAACTACAATACCAGAGAAACAAAAGATCTCTGGCTTCATTTTCATCCAGCAGACAGTATTACTAGCCTAACTCCCTGCTTTAGGTGCAAGAAAGCTGGTTGTTCTTCTCTGCAAGAAATGTGTTCCACCCACCCACACTTGGAGCCCAACGTAATACTGACCTCAAGTGGAAGTTTAAGAAACAGAGGGTGGTGTCTTTTCCAAACAAATGGGTGTTCTGGGCAATGGCTTGCAGCTTAAGATTTGTTTTACAAAGTGCAGCTGATTCCTGGACGAGGAGCTCATGCCTATAATTTTCCAAAATCTGTATTTTCGGTTATCCTCCATACTTGCACAACAAGAGGGTCATTTCCAGTCATTCTTTGTAGAGCAAGTAAAGATGCCATAGCACAGAAAAGCAGGGATGATTCTGGTTTTTTTGTGTGTGGCATCATTTCTGGGCATGTACAAAATGGATCCGCAATGAGGGACAATATAGCTTAGGGGGGAAATAATCTTTAGCATGATGAGTGAATGTGCAACTCAACCCCTGAAGTTTCAGTAAATCTGTACTGATTTGTCCCAGCACTAGCGTTGCCAGCCTCCAGGTGGTGGCTGGAGATCTCCCACTATTACAACTGATCTCCAGGCAACAGAGATCAGTTCCTCTGGAGAAAATGGCCGCTTTGGAAGGTGGATTCTATGGCACTATATCCCATTGAAGTCTCTCCCCTCCCCAAACCCTTCCCTCTTTAGGCTCCACCCCCCAAAATCTCCAGGTATTTCCCAGTCGGGAGCTGGCAACTCTACCCAGCACGCCTCCCCCTAAAGATGACATGAGATAACAAAGTGTGGGTTCAATTAGTTTTTATTTATTTAAACATTTTTTAAAATTAATTAAATGTCTGATCTACACCACTGCTTATTCAAATAAGCTGTTGATTTAGAGGGCGGGCAATGCTAGGCATCTACTTGGTATGCCTTTTGGGCTGGTCCACCCTGGCTCCAAGGAACAGATAGTGTATGACGTGAAAGACCTCTGCTTTAGACCCTGGAGAGCCACTGCTAGTCAAAGGGGACAGTAGACAATAGTAGACAGTAGAACAATACTGACTTTCATTCAGAACAAGAGAGATTCATGTGTACACAATACCTGTGAGCAAACGTCATGAAGCAATGTGACCACTGACCAGAGCCTCCATGGGGAAAAGAAGAAGAGTTGGTTTTTATATGCCAACTTTCTCTACCACTTAAGGAAGAATCAAACCGGCTTACAATCACCTTCCCTTCCCCTCTCCACAACAGACACCCTGTGAGGAAGGTGGAGCTGAGAGAGTGTGACTAGCCCAAGGTCACCCAGCGGGCTTCATGTGTAGGAGTGGGTAAACAAATACAGTTCACCAGATTAGCATCTGCCGCTAGTTTTGGTCTATTGACCGCAATAAATGAATGAATGAACATCTCCCGCTCATGTGGAGGGATGGGGAATCAAACCCAGTTCTCCAGATCAGAGTCCACTGCTCCAAACCACTGCTCTTAACCACTACATTATGCTGGCTCTCAACGCCCTATGAAGGGTTATACAGTGTGGTAAAGGACTATTCGAAAAGAGAGGCGCTCCACCCCAAAAAAGGTACTAGAAAATATGATAAGGTGCTTTAAATCCATATGTGGCACACACATCTAAATAAAGGTCAGGGAAGCCATGAAATAATGTAGTTGCCTTTGACACTATTAGTGCTCCGGCTGCTGCATTTTTGCATAGTTGTGTAACCTGTACAAATATATGCACTGGAACTTCTGAAACTCCCACACGCACTGGGGGGCTCAGTGTCAGACAAGAAACATACAGTCAGCATCTTTTGGTCAGGAACGTTCCGAATTGCCTGGCTTGCAATTTTAGTTTTCTAGCAATAGAACGCTGTTATAAAGATGACGATCTCTATTAATATTATATTATTTCATTTCCAGATGATGCAGCAGAATACTCAGAGCACATGGAATTGTAAGACAACTTAGGAATCTGGGCACAGGATGCCCTGACAGTTGCTCAGTATGTGGCGTGGGCGCTTGACAGAGCCCTGTGCCAACCCACAGCAGCACGCCCCAGGACAGAGAACCCCGTGCAATATGGTATTGAACTGGATTCAGTCCCAGATCTGATTAGGCAGAGAGGAGAAGGGCAAGAGGAGGGGTCTCTGTTCTCCAGTGCTTTTGGTGCATTATAGCATGGCAAGGCTACACATAGCCAGGATGAATGTGCACATCATTGTTCTCTCTCTCTCTCTCTCTCTCTCTCTCTCTCTCTCTCTCTCTCTCTCTCTCTCTCTCTCTCTCTGTGTGTGTGTGTGTGTGTGTGTGTGTGTGTGACAAACAGACAAACAGCAGATGGAGAGGGACAGAATTTGAAGATATCCTGTGAACTAGGTTGTTGTCTGATACCTATTTAAGCTTAGTTAGATGTGGGCATAGATTGATAATATTTATGCATGAACTCAATGAAAAAATGTCCAGGCCATGTTCACATAGTATAATCCAGCATGTGCTATCCCATCCAGAAGAAAGTCTTCTGTTTACATGTCAAAAGCTATGTATGGCATGTAACACTCTTCAAAACTACTATGCAGCCGTAGCCTAAGACAGCAATTCTGAAATTTTAGCAACCCAAGGGCTACTCGTTTTGATCTAATTTTTTCACCGTTAAGCTCTCCCCTCTCTTGCTGACACCCACCATATACCTCCTTTTCTTTTTCTTTTTTAAACCTTTTTAAAAATTTGATTTGCAAAGACTGTTTCTAAACAAATATCTAACTTACAAAAGAAATAAAACCAGAACCACAGATAAACATATATGAATACATTACAATAACATTACACAAATGTAAATATCTGTAGTTCATTGTAAATGCTATTGCCAACATTAGAGTTTCTAAGCTCAAGAGAACTGAGGATTTTTTTGGACACTCATCCCTTTGCCTTACAAGTCCAGTCAATTTAGATAATTTTATGATTTGCCAAACTTTACCAATCCATCGTTTCACAGTCTGTGATCATTTTGGACACCGTAAGTCATTCATGCATCATACTGTTATGGCTATGTGGGGCAAAGCGTGCTGTTCTCGACACCTTTTCCAAGTTCATCAGGCTGTGAATTACCCATGGAGACCTCATTCTCTTGTGTCCTAAGATAAATACAATGAAATCCAAAAGTGCTAAACTTTAAAATGGTGTTTAAATACATTGTTTTTATATGGCCCGCAAAGTCAGATGTTGGACCTATCCTCCATGAATCTATCTAATCCCCTATTAAAGCTGTCTATGCCTGTGGCCATCACTACATCCTCTGGCAGCGAATTCCACATTTTCATTATCATTCTCTGTGTAAAGAAGTATTTCCTTTTGTCTGTCCTGAATCTGCTGCCCATCAGCTTTACTGGATACCCTCGAATTCTTTCCTTTTCCTTTTATCCCTTAGAAGCTCCTTGATCAATTGATCTTGAGCAGCATATATCTAGTGTTGGAGGGATATAAGGATTGAAACAAATCTTGCTACTGACGATGTAGCCTTGGGGTCCCTATCACTTAGTAAAAAAGGCATTATGTCAGTCACAGAGGCATTGGATTTGTATATTAAAAGGGGGGAAATATAGTGCGATCGAAGTTCCACGTAAAAGCGGCATTCCAAAAGGGCATGGGCTAATAAGTCAATACAGCCAGAAGAGCAAGGGCAGATCCTGTCTGAGTATGGTATATTCAGAATTCTGCCCTGCATTACCATAGAAGGGTTAGCATTCACTCTAGCCAAGCAAAAAGCTCTACAGAGACGAGGAGTTGTCAGATAATATGTATAGGCAGGCAGACCACGTGGAGGGGGTATTCCGAAGAACTGGGATGAACAGACGCGACGAGCACGAAAAGTAGTGCTGTTATAATCCAGCTCTTTAATGCACTTTTTAATTTTGGTACCCTCGAATTCTAGTATTTTGGGCGAGGGAGAAAATGTCAACTCTCTCCACTCCATGCATAATTTTATAAAGCTCTATCATGTCTCCCCTTAGTCGTCTCTTTTCTAAACTGAAAAGTCCCAGACTCTTCAGCCTTTCCTCACAGGGAAGGTGCTCCAATCCCCTAATCAACTTGGTTGCCCTCTTTTGTACTTTTTTAATCTCTCCAATCATGTTCTTTTTGATATACGATGACCATAACTGTACACAGTATTCCAAATGAAGCTGCATCATAGATCTATACAAGGGCATTACAATACCGGATGTTTTATTTTCAGTCCCTTTCCTAATAATTCCTAGCATAGAGTTTGCCCTTTTCACCATTGCAGCACACTGGGTTGATGCTTTCACTGGACTATCTACAATTTGTGGAGATCCCCCTTGAGCTCTTCACAGTCATCCTGGGTTTTCACCATCCTAAATAATTTTGTGTCATGTGCAAACTTGGCCACTACACTACTCAACCCCCAGTTCCAGAGCATTTATGAACAAATTAGTACCCGCACCAATACTGATCCTTGTGGGGCCCCACTGCTTACTTTCCTCCTTTGTGAGTACTGTCCATTTATTCCTACTCTTTGCTTTCATTTAACCACTTTAGAACCCATCCTCTTATCCCATGGCTGCTAAGTTTACTCAGGAATCTTTATTGGGCTTATTGGCTACATTCAGACTTAATGAACAAACCACCATTTGTGACACGGGCAATCCTGAAATTCTCAGGCTCCTGCCTTCCCTCCCTCTTGCGTCTTCCTCTTGTGTACTGCATTGGGACCAAAGACTTCCTACTTTACTAATTATATTTGGTTGTAATGTCCAAATGTGGATGCTTTAACAAATCTTGTACACAAACGGGAATGCTAAACAACAGCTTTTTTTTTTTTATTAGAATCCCAGTTTGTGGATAAGAAACACATTCACCAAATTCAGGCACAAAATTAGATCAAAGTCTTTCTCAACCAGGAAGTCCTCAGCCTCTGTTCTGCCCTCAAGGGGCTACACACGTCCAAGGACTGTAGTTTGTTTGTTATATCTGAATATAGTCTACATTAATTATGTATGAGAAAGAAATAAGAAAGGCTAATTCTTCCTTTCCTTCCAAGCTCCCATGACCCACAGGTCTTGAGCAGTTTCTGGGGAGTTTTTTTGGTTTTTTTCTATTTCTTTAAGGAAAATATGGTGGAGAAATACTTGGCCACCACCAATGTTATACTTGGATCTCTATCCACAAGCAAAAAGGGGACTATTTTATCATCTGTTAACAGTGGCAGGTAATTTAATTAAAATTGGAGTTATCCATTGGTCACATTGGAGTTTGAAATGGGGACAATCCAGCATCATGTGAAAAAGTGTATCAGTGGCTAATTCTGTTGACCACTGCCTGACTTGGGTCTCTTGCTCAATAGCCAGTAAACCTCCTAGACGGTCGGCAGAAAAAAAAAGAAAAAGGATAATCTAAAACGTGCATTGCAAGATTAGACGCCAGAAGAGAACAACAACAGTGCCTTTAGGAGCCAGAGTCAAACTTGCTAACTTATCAGATCAAAAGACCAGACATCACGCCTGCTGAGGTTGCTTCTGGGCTCTTCTGCTTACAGATATATGCTTTCTTTTGCCTACGAGGGTCCAGGTGATCATTTTAGGCTCCATAAATTATCATCCAGTCCACCCAAAATGGTCTGTATCTGTCTGAACTAACACTGGTTCAGTGTCCTTTAAAAAGCCATAGAGCTATTCTAACACAGTGCTTCGTGCACAAAATAAGCCCATAAATTGGATCAAATAGGAATCCAAGATCCCATTCATCAGGTCATCCCCAAATAAATGGAGGCCACATACCAGCAAAACCTCTTCAGATACATGAACATGTAAAAATCGTCACAAGATGCAATAATATGAATTGGCTTTATTCTATACTGGCTAGGGGAAACAGGTTATGATGAAGTAGCTTTTTCTTGTTTTGTCGTCATTTTCAGTCATTGCCAACCTCTGCAATTCACCAAGAAGGAAACGCCATATTCTTGAACTCCTTTTTCCTTTCTTTTTACTGTTAGGTTAAGAAAGTTTATATTATTTAAAAGAAGAGTCTCGGGTATAGAGAAATTAAAGACAGCATTTTTATTCCAGGGAACATTTCTACATTCAAGATTAGTCAAGATTAATCATAGTTCCCTTGAGATAAAAGAGTTACATTTCGAGGAAGATCTTTTTGTTCCGATTGGGTTTTCAACATTAGCATGCAGTTTAACACCATTCCTGCTGTAGTTCTTTCCCTGTGTTCTTCTAAACTGAATGCGTAGCTGGAAATAGTTTGTGAGACCCACCGATAAGCTTGTCTTTTTTATATGACTGATAGGGCATGAGGTGGCCATTCCCTTGAAAACCTGCACATGGTGTACCCAAGCCTGCAGCAACCTTGAGTCATTTATACCCACAGCCTTGCATGTAGTTTGTCATCCAATATCTATGGGCTAGCAGTGTTTAAGTTCCTTACAGAGAGCATCAGTTTTGCTAGCACTGGAAGGAGACAGCTGGTGGGGGGGGGGGAAGAATAGTTTTTCTATTACTGACTTCTTTGTGCAGCTTCAAATACTTCTCTCTCCATTAAAGTAGTGGCTAATTGGTATAACTGTTGATCTCACCTTGAAGGTCAGTGTTTGGATTTGATAACCCACATTGGTCCTCTCTAACCTTGGAGTCTATCACAATAATTAAGAATCCCTACCTATTTTTCCAACTACAATCCTGTCAGGTTTAATAACAGAATCATAGAGTTGGAAGGTACCACCATGGTCATCTAGTCCAACCCCCTGCACAATGCAGGAAACTCACAACTACCTCCCCCACACACACCCAGTGCCCAGAAGATGGCCAAGATGCCCCCCCTCTCATGAACTGCCTAAGGTCATAGAATCAGCCTTGCTGAAAGATGGCCATCTAGCCTCTGTTTAAAAACCTCCAGGGAAGGAAAGCTTACCACCTCCCGAGGAAGCCTGTTACACTGAGGAACCGCTCTGTTAGAAAATTCTTCCTAACGGAAACTCTTTTGATTTAATTTTAACCCATTGGTTCTGGTCCGACCTTCTGGGGCAACAGAAAACAACTCGGCACCATCCTCTATATGACAGCCCTTCAAGTACTTGAAGATGGTTATCATATCCCCTCTCAGTCTTCTCCTTTTTAGGCTAAACATACCCAGCTCCTTTAACCTTTCCTCATAGGACTTGGTCTCCAGACCCCTCACCATCTTTGTTGCCCTCCTCTGGAGAAGTTCCAGCTTGTCTACATCTTTCTTAAATTGTGGTGCCCAAAACTGAACACAATACTCTAGGTGAGGTCTAACCAGAGGTTTAGGGATTTAATAGATTTGGGCAGCTGGAACGTTGACTTGAATGAATATCTTCTTTATTTGCAAAAATCCTTCCCATCCAGTGATTTCAGCAAAATAGATTTGCTGCTGCAGTTATACAGTAAGATTACAGCATCCCCTTTGTTCCACGGCATGGCTATCAAGATTCTACTCACATCTAGTCTGTGCTTTTTGATGATTGTGCTGAATCAAACATTCTGGGATTTTTTCTTCTCTGTAGAAAACTATAAGCGAGAGTCAGATTTACAAGCCAAAGCTCTTAGCTTTTTGATGCAGTAAATTGGACAGGAATGGGGGTGGGGGTGGGAACCTGCCTAGGATGCTGATGGATCTAGTTCTGAATGTATTGCTGATTTTGTTTTGATAGGAATATGGTACCTAAAAAGTGAATGCATTATTTTTCTTCCTGGATGAAATAGACATGATTCAATATCAAGCACATGAAGGCGCAATCCTCCTCTCAAGGACATTAATTGCCATTGATTTTAATGGCTTTAGATTGTTTCCTTTGTACGCCTTGTCATTGTTCTAGCTTTCCCTGAAGTCACAATTGCCAAGTGATTAGCTCTTGATGCTCTTTTATATTTGAATCAATTTCTGTAGCTGCTATACCCCAAATGAAGCCTATCATTAGCAGCTTGTTAGCCTGGTAGCTTAACCAAGAAGGGGGAAATGATGATCCCCTGTAACTCTTATCACCTGCCCTACGTAAATTATCTGGATTACAGCTGACCACCTTACATTTCTTTACCTAAAAGGAGTCAGGAGCTCAGATGAACAATGTGAAGTTCAATACTAAGCTATACTGAACGCTTTCCCCTTTCTCACGTTGCCTTTGCTGCCTCTCTCTAGAGTCAAGCCTCTCTATAGGCATGCCGCAATGAAACGAGGCATCTCTTCACAGGTTACACCACCAGCCTGTTCTCTTCAAACTCAGGTTTAGAAGGCAAATCAAATCAAATTTATTTAATACAGTCCAAGACCAATAAAAATAGAATCAATACAATAATTCAAACTTCCAGAATATCAAATAACTGATGAGAAAAGAAACATTTAAAATTTTAAATTTACAGAATTATACATTATTTTATAAAACGTATATCTAAAAGTCCTATATATGGCTTACCCAAGTTTCCTGGTCTTGTAGGCTAAAAAGTATTGCTAAAAAATCTATATATGACTTACCCAAGTTTTCCTAATCTTATAGGCTATCCATCCTAATTTGGCGACCTTAAAAGTGATAATCTTGATTCTTATCTGCTAGCACTACTAAGAGAAGAGTCCTTCTTTTTTTACCAGGATGGCGGGAAATTATGGGGGAGTTTAGAAGGCAAATTGCATTTGGACTCTCCTGAGACACAATTAACATAAAAGTGGCTGTGACATCAGCATGCACCTGTGTTGCACATTACGCCTGATAAGCACAGGATAGCTTTGTTACTATGGGCACCTCATATATCCGTATTCTTTCTATACTGTGAAACAATTGCACACACAATTTTGTGGTGCAGGTCAAAATCCTCTAGATGAGTCAGGAAATGTCAGAAGTCACCCAGAAAACAGCCAAGAAGCATCTGCCCTGGGCCCAGAATAGCTTCCATTGCACCTGCATGTATGTCAACCACCTCCAAGCACCTCCTTGCTCTACTAGGTTGATAACTGCACACATTGTATATGAGAGACATATACAAACCAGTATTACAACTAGAACCAATCTGACCAGATGTTTGAGTAATTGGTGATAGATTTTACAACCTATACACATGCCTGGTTTGATTTAAACTGTTTGTATATGTATTTATTTCTGTAAATGAGTGCAGGCTTAACATGGGTTTTAATTGACCACTGATGAAGGCCCAATAGGCTGAAACGTGCCTGGTATGTGGTTACAGATATCAAACCTAGGAAATGCATTTGTGCTATTTTAATGTTTTTAAATATTTTTAACCTTTATATAGCGCTTTGAATAAATTATATTTTCTTCTACCCCACCTTGGGTACCCAGCTGTCAACCTTCACCTCCAAGCAATGCCCTTGTCCCCATTACCAGCCCAATCAATGCTGTAGCACCTGTTTCTGGAAGACAACAGTACCAAATGACACAACATTAGCCCTTTGCTGATACTGGTATTTCCCCCCCCCCCTTTTAATGTTGCCTCCTGACAATGCTTTACACAAATTGTCCCCTTGAAATAGGCTTTGGATGTCTGAGTGGGGGAAGGTTATGACCTCTCCAGTCAGGCTCTGATTTGATTTTCTAGTATAATAGCATATGAATACTGTAGAACCCAAGCATAAAGCTTATCTATTTGCTGAATGGCTGTCAAAACAACTCATATATATTCTATAATGAGATAATAATGGTCTCCTCTCTGTTCCCTCCATACTCTTTTATTGTTTCCATTGTTACAGTGACATTCGTCCTAATGGTTTTTTTCCCTCTCTCCACAGTCTGCTTCAATAATAGGAGGTCCAGCTGAGTGACAGCAGAACATTGCTGATTCACTAGTAAGTTCCCCAATGAAACATATTTTACAAGGTGATGGTAATGAACCGCAAGCTATTTCCCCCATTCTTAATGCTAGAGCATGTTCACACCTAAGCATTGCATCTGATGGATTGTAACCTTCACTGTTGTTGGTATCAAGGGCTGAGGGTGTTCTTTTGCACTGAAGATTTATTTTCAGAGTTAAGTCATCCTTTTAAAAATTCAGGGCCAATTTGCTTTTAGCTAATTGAAATATGAAAACATGTTTCCTATATTAATATGGCCTCCTGAGAGTAATAATGCAGCAGTGTTATAGAATAATTTTCACACTCGTGGGAAGGAATCCTACTAATCATCCAGGAGAGAAAGTACATCAAGATGAGAGGGCTAAGGTATGTGTGTGGGGGGTGTAGTCAATAACAATTACAGCACAGAGTCATTTTTGTAGCCTTAATTGTTTTGATATAGGAGCAGAGTGTTAAGCTGCAGTACTGCAGTCAAAATCTCTGCTCACGACCTGAGTTCAATCCCGACGGAAGTCGGTTTCAGGTAGCCAGCTCAAGGTTGACTCAGCCTTCCATCCTTCTGAGGTCGGTGAAATGAGTACCCAGCTTGCTGGGGGTAAAATGTAGATGACTGGGGAAGGCAATGGCAAACCACCCCGCAAACAAAGTCTGCCTTGGAAACGTCGGGATGTGACGTCACCCCATGGGTCAGGAATGACCCGGTGCTTGCACAGGGGACCTTTACCTTTAATTGTTTTGATAGAGAATACAACTTGCCAGAGAAACGTTCTGTAGTGTGGTGGAAATGGTTTCTCTCAACACTTTCACAGAGTTCCTAGGCATTGAGTTTCTAGGTAGTGAAGATATACCCCCAAAAACCACTTTTATCGAACTTAGAATATATGTGTCTCTTCCAGAAGAAGAAGTGGGAAAATTTTAAACTGTTCACAGTAGGGTGGACTGGAACTAGCTGTGTCCCTTTAATGGAGGTTTAATGACTCCAAATGGGCAGGTGAAACTTTTCATGGCAGCCAAGAAGGCTTGGTCAGTGCATGTGGGGGTGTCGCAATCTTGCTCCCCCTCCCTCCACCCCCTTCCCAAGGTTAAGAAACTCTTCTTGGGTAACCTGCCACCAACCAGAGTCCCTATTTTTGCCACACTTTTGTCCCCCCACTCCCCCATGTGTTGGTTTACTAGAGGTAGGGTCACATAAGTGTATGGCCTTTTATGCAGCAACATTTCACTGCAGTCACCCCCGCCAACTGCTTTGGGGCTTTTGATTATGCATGCCTTTTCCGCCTGTTAGAGGTCGCCTCACTCTCCCCACGTATTTTGCTTGCATTTTCCAAATTCTGGCTAAAACAGCATCTGGAAAACATGGGCAAAACGTGGTTCATGTACCAAGAGATAATCACTGCATGTGATCCCAAGGAAGCTGTATACTTGCTTCAGAGCCATGGCATTTTACTTATTTGAACTCCCCCTTGTTACCAAGGTGTTATAAACCCTTCAAAGGATAATGTAAAGGTACAATAAGTATATAGGCATGTTTTCTTCACATGCCAGTTTTGAGGGTCAATGTAAAGTGGAAAGATGGCCTGGTCTGGGAGGAAAGGGCAGCGCTGCAGCTCCAGCTGCACCTTCTTCCCCAAGATTCATTTTAACTTACAAACAACAACAACACAAGGGTTCTTCTCATAGATCTGTCATGTTGCCATGTTACATCTAGTTTATTACTAGAGGTAAGCAAGACTGTGAGGTGAGGTTGTCAACCCCCAGGTGTGGCCTAGGATTGCCAACCTCCAGGTAATAGCAGAAGATCTCCTGCTATTACAGCTGATCTCCAGGTGACAGAGATCAGTTCGCCTGGAGAAAAATAGCCGCTTTGGCAATCAGACTCTATGGCATTGAAGTCTCTCCCCTCCCCAAACCCCGACCTCCTCAGGCTCCACCCCAAAAACCTCCAGTTGATGGCAAAGGGGGACCTAGCAACCCTAGCCTAGAGATCTTCTGGAATTACAACTGATCTCCAGACTACAAAGATGAGTTCATCTCTTGCAAAATGACAGCGTGCTGGAGACTGGGTCAGAGAAAATGGATTCCCTCTGGTTCTCCCTGAGAAGCTTCTCTGCCCGTGGTCCCTCCTTGTCAGTTTCACTGGATGGTGCGGGAGCCTTCCCCATTGCGTTTTGGGCTTGGCACACGTCTGGAATGGTGGCGGAACGTGTCTCTTGGGGCTGCCATGTAACTAGTCTGGGAGATGGCATCCGCTGGCTTACAATTATGCTGGAATGCTCTGGTATTTGGGCAAAAATTCTATGGTCCCTGTGTCACCAGCAAAGTGATGATTTCACTTCCAGTGCGCACTAGAAGTGATATCACTGCAACTCTGGCCAAGGGTTCTCTTTGCTCCTGGGAAGTCCCCCCCCCCACTTGCTAGGGTAGACCTGACAACCCTACCTGCTGAGGTCCCTCATCTAACCAAGCCCTGCCCACCTCAGGCTCCACCCCCAAATTTCCATGAATTCCCCTATCTGGCCACCCTACTGTGAGGAGAGCCACTGAAACCCTATAAGTCAAGGGAGAAAAGAGGAGATACCTGATGTTTGTTTCTCTCCAAAAAGCTAGGCCAAGGGACCTTGGCGCCTTAAATCTTTAAACACAAAGGTGGCTTTATTCCATATACCCAGGGATGAGTTTCTCCCTTCTTGTCTTTACATATTTTGGCCCTAGTAATGGTTTGACCAACACAGAGCACTCCTTTTGTATGTATGTTTCCTAGTAATCCAGGGATACCAAGGCTGGATGCTTGGGTTCTCTTTCCTAGGGTAAGGGATGCATGTGTAGCTTCCATTGAGAATTCAAGATTAACCAGAAAGGGCTGGTTAATTGGGTCACAGCAGATGGAAGAGGCTGCCGTTCCAGGATTCTTCTTCAGTAATCTTGCTGGCCTGGAACCCACAATATGAAACTTTAACCTTGTCAGGATCTGAGAACCAACATACATGGGAGACACAGAGAGGCATCACTGCCTAGATACCTTGAAAGAATCTCATTATCGGAAGCAAATGAGAAGTGGTGTAGACAAGGTCTTAGGGCCTCTGGGCAGGCTTTCTTTGACAATATTCTATCCATGCCATTTTGAGATAAAAAACATATTTCGCCAGGAGAATTATAAGGCTCCATTCTGACTACAGCCAGCATATAAATAGTAAGGCTACTGTCTGCATTCTAAAGCAAGGAACAGATAGAGCAAAGAAACAACAACTTGAAAGCAGTGTCCGTAATAAGAATCTGTTAGGCCAGATGTGAAATGAAAGGGAATCAGTTTATATAATCTCCCCAGGAAAAGCATTGTGGCACAAGGGAGCAAGTATGTAAACGCCTGACCCAGACTGAAGGCCATTTTCCAAAGAAGCAAGCGTGGAGAAAGATAGTACCTGATGAGGACCAAAGAGAAGATTAGGATAAAACATGGAGACCGGCTGAGCCTCCCCCATTTTAGAACCAGGCCTTATCAGTCAGGGAAGAAAACTGAAGTGATTATTTAGTACTTTGAACTAAATGGGAAGACAAAAAATAACAACTGAAGAATTAGCTTTCTCTTGAAATGATTAAAGCCCGCTAAACTGCTGCAAGGGCATCTCTTGAGGAGACAACTTGAATTGCTGGAGGGATTGGCCACGATCCCCAGAAAAGACAGATACCAATGCCAAGGGAGAGGACATTGGTAGGTGCTGATGGCCTCTGGGGAATGGGTCTTGTGTGGAAAAAGAGTTGTGTGCAGGTGTGTGTGAATAGTCTGTGATTGTTAAAGGGAGTGGGATGAGCCAGGGATTTGCAAGAGATCCTAATGAGTCTTCTTGAAAAAAGGTGGACTATAACTGCTGTAAAAAAATAATGGAAAGAGATTTTTTTGTTACTTGTGTATCTGATGATGTGCTGTATGTTTTCATGTTCAGCAACTTGCTAATTTTTGTTGGGTGTCTTGCAGGTATCTATACTTATTTTTCTGCATCACTAGGGACAGTGGGTGCCCCCTGACCTGGATGGCCCAGGCTAGCCTGATTTTGTGAGATCTCAGAAGCTAAGCAGGGTGAGCCCTGGTTAGTAATTGGATGGGAGACCACCAAAGAATTCCAGGGTTGTTGTGCAGAGAATTCGGATTCAGTGTTTAATTACTAGAAACCTTGCAAAAACCTTTCCCCTGGTTTCTGAGATTTCACAAGGTAATGCTTGCACCTTGCAGGTCTGTCTTCGCACTCTTAGGACCTAGGAGATTGCTTTTAAAATGAAAGCTGACATGCAGCTAGGCTTGCCAGCCTCCAGGTGGTGGCTGGGGATCTCCCACTATTACAACTGATCTCCAGGTGACAGAGATCAGTTCCCCTGGAGAAAATGGCCACTTTGGCAATTGGCCCCAAGCCCCTCCCTCCTCAGGCTCCATCTCCCAAATCTCCAGGTATTCATGGAGAAAAGAGGTGGGATGAAAGGACTACCTGGGATATTTTGTGGGTTACTGTAAAGACGGTAGTATTTACAAGCAGTACAGACCTTAGACACTGGAACTATGATAAGATGGGGAAAGGCAAATGTTAACAGAAATGAACATTCTGAAGATATTTATTTCTCTAATCTGAGTTTGTTCAGGTTTCCAGCCTAATGTCCAGTGTCTAATGCACCAGTGCCTAGGATATGGTTCCTAGGCAACACGGTTCAATTTTATAGCATAGACATTGTGTTGAAACCTTTAAAAATATGTCCACTCTATTGTTCATTTCCGTGTTTTACTCCTTACCTTATAGAATAAGTATTTATTGTGAGCTTTTTGTTTCAGACGTACTAGGTAAAACATTTTTTATGATGGTTTTTTTAATGTCCTGCTGTGCTTCAGCTTATTACATTATACGTATATATACTTTATATGGCTACTTAAATAGTTTCTCCCTATTTCTCTCTAGAGATCAGAGTTTCAATAAATATGTTTCATGTGGCTGTTATAATGTTTCCCGTTTTTATTTCCTGCCCACGGGAATAAGAAAATGGGTCTGGAAATCAAAGAATATGTTGAAGAAAAAGAAGACGAGGGCAGACACAGTTGCGGAAGGGCCTTCTCTGACTCCTCTTAATGCTTTTATGATGTGGCATTTTTTATTAGCCTGGGTGGCAGTTCCTTTATAAAGCTAAAGCTTTTAAACAGTTTTTTTTTTAAAAAAAAATCTAAATAAACTTGCCTGCTGCCACAGAATGCCTGTATGCTCCCTAACATTTCCAGGTGTTTTAATGCTCATATTTACTCTCCACAGAGAACAAACCCGGGGGTGGAGGCACTCTCTGGCATCATTCAGGAACTGCAGATACACCTTAGAAATTGTATGGAAATGTGGAGATGCCTTATACTGAGGCAGACCATTGGTCCATGTATGTTCCTTTCCCTAGATTTAGCAGCCACTGGCTATCCATCAACCACTTCACACTTTAAAAAGGGGAAATGAAATTTAATTTTTCCTTGACACTATAAAGAGAAAAGTTGCTACATCTCTCACGTAATTGACAGATCTATTTAACAGCAGATAATGCAGTGTCTGCTTCTCAGAAAGTGTCTTTAGCTGTTTTATCCAGGGAGTGGTATATTTATTTCGTGCAATATTATTTTGTGGACATGCTAAAACAATGTGGGCTAGGGAGTCTATTTGATCCGGACAAAATTGGCATTTTCATTCTTCTACAGTAATTTTATTGTATCGTCCTTGTGTCTCGGCTGAGTCTAGGGCATTACATCTCACCAATAAGAAAGCTCGTCTGAACTTATGAATTCCTAGCCAGCGGAAATAGCCTGGCAAGGAGAAAGTTCTGTTGAAGGGTATCTGGAAGAAGCGAAGTGAACATTTACAATTTGCTCCTTCGGCCACAAACAATAAACTTTGTCATCACCACTAAGGACCAATCCTCATTTAATATCTTATTTTGTAATTGTTTACAGCTTGCTTTCCGAGAACTGTTCCTTGCAAGCCCATGTATGTTGGCAATGGCTCCTCTGTCAGCAGTCCTCGGGCAGAGAAAGGTTTTCCCTGACACCTCTTTTTAGCTGAAGATGCCAGTGATCCAACCGGTGGGGATGGGCAATCAGCATACAAAACATGTGCTGTACCACTGAGTCAGTCTTTTCCCTTTCAGTAGCTGTTTGGAGGACTATATCTCCATCATATCTACTCTTCTCACCATGGAACCCTTCCTTCCTTATGTTTTAATTGTTGTTTTTGTATGTATATTTTAGCTTGGTTTTAATTATGTATCTTTTTTTTGTTTAAATCAGGGGTGTCAAAAAACTTGTTACATAAATGTCACATGGTCGGTCCCGGCCATGCCTTGCCAGCCCAGATTGAGAGTGCGGGGTATGTGGCTGCCTTAGCTGGCTCACGGGATGGATAAAAGGGGCTGGATCTCAAGGGGCTGGATCCAGCCCTCAGGCTTTATGTGTAATACCCCTAGTTTAAATGGTTTTTAAGATGTGTTTTTATTTTGATTTATTTTTTATGAGTTCACAAAAGTGGGGCATAAATTTTGTAAATAAATAAAAATAACATAAATAAACTGTAAGTCCTAGGAACGTAGACGGAAAACAATTGCTTTGTGCATCAGCACTGAAAAACTGCCCTCCAAAGCAGCAAAATGCTGTAAGGGAAGAGCAGCACAGTACCGTGGCTGGGATCCAGCAATGGGCCAGGATTTAAATCCAAACACAAAGGAGGCCTTTTTGCCCTCCAGAGCACAAGCCAGTCCACCTTGAGAAGCTGAACATTTGGCAACACAATTTAATATGAAATTCTTATCTTATTGACAGCTCCCTGGGCTTCACATGAACCATTTTAATTGTTGATCACACAGTGGAATTGTTGCTAGATGGTAGGACAGGCGATGGGAACAGACAGTCTCCTTTTACCAAAGCCCAAAATCCTGCCAGGGATCTCTGCACACACTACAAAGTCTATGTCCCTCTGGAGACCTTGCCAAGTCATTCTTCCTTAAGCTGTGTCCATACTGGAAACAATGGCGTATGCTTTCAATACAATATGACTTTGTGTTTCCTTATTTTAGCCAGCCAGCATATGGACTGGGTCACCTTTGCAACCATCTCACCTCAAGAGGCACCCTTTAAAAAAAAAAAAAAGAACATACTAGAAAGAGAAACTCCTGTCTGGGCTGATTTGATCATATCTGACAGGTATAGAACCTAAAAATATTCAGCAATGTACAGACGAAAACCCAGTGCTGCATTTTCTTATAAAATATGAAACATTTAATTACAGTGACTGATTGCTTTCATTTCTCTGGTCCCCCCAGAGCTGTGATAATTTGATGAGAATGCTTCTGAAAAAATGAGGATTGAGGACTTAGATTTCTTTTTAAAATGCACAGCCAGCCCCCACCCCTGTGAAACATATCACTTGAAAGTTCTGCCTTCGAAGGGATCTAGGAGGAGAGAGCTTCCTCACCAAATAGGCACAATGGCTTTTAAATGTCATGGTGAGATTAATATGCTCACTGCTGTTCATGAAGATTAATGTTGTTCGGCACTGGTGAAATACAATGAGAAATGAAGTCGGAGATTAATCAGTATAATTCACGGGGAAGTTTCCACATGAATATATGTGAATTTCCTTGGCATGGGTTGAACCCCAAGCCTCAAACTGCAGTGCAAATCTTAGGCTATGGAATTACTTAGAGCCCAATAAAATTCTATCTACAACAAAAATTATTAAACTCAGTCTGGATTTTCTCATGGTCATTATTTAAAACACTCTCCAAACCTGGCTGGTTGCAGTAGAAGGTTAACGGGGCTTTGAAGATATAAGCAGGCATTAATGAAATGGAGATAAGCCCCCCTCCCAGAATGACCAGCAAAGAGCTAGTATCCTGGAAGTTTCCTTACACAGAGGAAGGTTTTGATCCTTCTCTCCCAGAACTACTTACTCTGACTAGCAGAGCTCTAGAACTTTCAATATAGAAATCAAATAGATTACATTATCAGAAGCAGAAGACGGAGAAGCTCTATTCTTTCTGCTAAAACACAACCAGGAGCCAATTGTGGTACAGACCAAGAATTGTTAATATCAAAAATTAAAATAAAGCTGAAGAAAAACACCAAAACATTCATAGTGCAAAAAGACAATCTAAACAACACTTTTGAAGAGTTTAAAGACCATGTAAAGAACAGATTTGCATTACCAAGTCCAAATGAACATGAGCCAGAAGAACTATGAGTTGAAACCAGAAATATTATCAAAGAAGAATGTGCAAAGACTATTCCTGTAGCCAAAAAAAATGAAAAGCCTCAATGGATAACTGATGAAACTCTTCAGATTGCTAAGGACAGGCGAGAAGCAAAAGTAAAAGGTAACAGGAACAGAATCAAAAACCTAAATGCAGAGTTCCAGCAACTTTTATGTAGAGACAAACAGAACTATTGTAATAACCAGTGTAAAGAAATAGAAGAGAACAGATGAACACATGAAGCTGCCTTATACTGAATCAGACCCTTGGTCCATCAAAGTCAGTATTGTCTACTTAACTGGAGATGCTGGAGATTGAACCTGGGACCTTCTGCATGCCAAGCAGATGCTCTACCACTGAGCCACAGCCCCTCCCCAAAGATCTACAAAATCAAAAGGACATTTAAAACATGGTTAGGCATGCTGAAAGATCAACACGGTAATACATTAACTGAACAGGACAAAATAAAGAAAAAGTGGGAACAATACACTGAAGAACTATGCAAAAGAGACGAAAGGATGAGAGATTCCTTCCAAGAAGAATCTTTTGAAGGAGAACCTACAGTTTTAGAAAGTGAAGTGAAAGCTTCATTGAGAGCAATTAGGAGAAACAAATCACCAGGCGTACGTGGGATATCAATAGAACTATTCCAAGCCACAGAAATGGAGTCCATCAAAATCTTAACAAGAATATGCCAACAAATATGGAAAACAAAACAATGGCCCACAGACTGGAAATGGTCAGTTTACGTTACAATTCCAAAAACAGGAGACATCAAAGACTGCCGCAATTATCAGACCATCACATTAATTTCTCATGCGAATAAAGTGATACTCAAAATCGTACAACAAAGACTTTAACCATATATGGAATGAGAAATGCCAGTTGTTCAAGCTGGAATCAGAAAAGGAATAGGCACTAGAGATCATATTGCAAATTTATGTTGGTTACTGGAGCATATGAGAGAATTTCAGAACAAATTCAGAAGAAAATCAGCTTGTGTTCCATAGAGTAAATGAGTGTGCAACAAGCAGCATCTGATTGTTTTGAGGCACAACCTGTACTCTGGACAAGAAGCTACTGTGAGGACAGAATATGGAGAAACAGAATGGTTTCCAATTGGCAAAGTAAGACAAGGAAGTATTTTTGTCCATATCTCTTCAATCTATATGCAGAACATGCCATATATCTTCGATCTATATGCAGAATATATCATAAGGAAAGATGGACTAGATTTAGATGAAGGTGGAGTGAAAACTGGTGGAAGGGACATTAACAATATGCAGATATGACACAGTCACCAACTAACAGCCTATCCTGCCACTGTCTTGTAGGAGTAGACTCAAGGTGTATTTCCAATACTTGTATCATTAGTTTTTTATGTTTGATCGACCCTTCATCGGTTCATGGGCCAATTTGGAGAAGCAACTCCTTCACTAGCTTAGAGAAATCCCACACAGACATTTGCACAGAAAGGCAAGTTGAGATAATTGGGCTCTTGTTGCATATCACCTTCACAGGCCCTCCAGCAAGATTTATGTGTGCAATTTAGGTGGCTCTTTGTGGGAGGGGGGAGAGAGTTCTGTTGATGTATAGCAGATAGTTATGAGAGCAGCACATTAATATTTTGTACAGCAGCAGGACCAGTGAATGTACTTCCTGCTTCACAGGAGCAGCCAGAAAACTCAGATGCAATTAACTACTGCCAATAATCCCCCTTGTCTGGAATTATCTTAATGTGTGTTAGAATTTTGCTGGATAATCTGAAATAGTGGTTTTCAAACTTTCTGACTGCTAGGAATCTATTTTTAAAGATTCTGGTGCTTGGTTTTCTATACAAGTCTGTGCCTTGGCTAATGCACACCTGGGCCGTGTGAGACATTCAGTCCAATTTTTTTTAATGTTTTGAGGAGGGGCTATATTACATCATTAGCACTACTTACCAAGTTATGGTGAAACTCTGAAACCATTTAACTATGTTGCTAAATGTATATTGTTGTGCTGAAACAAAACTAAATTTTCTTGGTAAGAAAAATGGAAGGGGAAAATGGATTGACAATCCAACACAGCTTCTGGTGTTCAGTGGATGCCCAGGTGGATCAGTGAGTTTGCCTGATGTCAGAAAGCTGTGTTCCCAACCCTGTGACATTGAGAGCCAGTGTGATGTAGTGGTTAGGAGATGTGGTTAGGAGCTATGTAGTGGTTAAGAGCTGTGGACACTAATCTGAAGTAAACATCCGTTGAAAATCCATTGAAAATGAAAAAAGCCTTTTTCGTTCTTGCGGGGTGCGCAAAACAGCTTAGGAGGAGGCGCAGCTGCGCCTCTTCCCCGCCGTCCCCACAAGCCGCCAGCTCAGGAATGGGCTGTTTGTGTTTTTCCATGACTTACTTTCCCGTTCAGTTACTCCCTCCTATATTAGTATGAAACTGAACCTCAACACAAAAAAGGACACATACTGAATACCATCTGACAGCTTATTCATCTCTTTTCAAATTTTGCTCTGACTGTAGAATGGCAATAATAATTTCATTTTGCCTGCAAACACTTTTTCTCCACAGGAAGAAATCATAAATGCATCTGTGATCTGTTTACTAAACATGAGGTGCAGCTGCAAAAGAACTAAAGAGCTATGAGACAGGTGTGAGTGCACAAAGGTCCTGCAAGGTACGGAAATCATCTAAAGCCCTGGAAAACAGCTGGTTTTTATTTATAGCTCCCCAAAGACATTAGCTCTGGGAACACCTTTCGAAACTCTTTTCCTGGTTGAGTGGAGATAATCCTCGGAGAGTCATAAATCCCTGCCAACCGTGTCTAAGGAAGAATCCTTAGTGTCTGAGAACGTCCTAACTTATAATGTAGCAGGTGAATTTCATAGAATCATAGAGTTGGCAGGGACCACCAGGGTCATCTAGTCCAACCCCCTGCACAATGCAGGAAATTCACAACTACCTCCTCCCCACACACCCCAGTGACCCCTACTCCATACCCAGAAGATGGCCAAGATGCCCTCCCTGTCATGATCTGCTTAAGGTCACAGAATCAGATTTAGGCTCAAGATAATGAAAGGAGCAGAGGACAGACACCCTGGTGAATGGAGGATGAATGACACTATTGCCCCTGACACTACAGGTTGCTAATGGTGGCCTGTTCCCGTAGTGCCTTCCCGGTATGTTAGTGGAAGTCTTCTTGCACCAGGGAAACACACACACATTGATTTGGTAGAAGGAATGCATTGAAAATATCTGGCATGAAAGCTAAATAAATTAGTTGAAAACTACAAATATAAATCTTGAATATTTTGGTCAGATAAAGCCGTCAACTCTTGAAATAAAAAATTGTGGTTCAAGGGCTGAGCTTGGGGCTAGCAGTTCCCATTGGTATCAGGGCAGGAGCCCAGTAGTTAAAACAGAGAGAAAATGCTCTGTCCCTCTGAAGCATGCAACTGTTACATATACTTGCAATTTCCCTGGCTCCAAGCAAAACTTAATACCCAGCCAGCATAGATGAGCCTAACTCCGTTCAGATCTCAATTGAATCTCAAGCACAAAGCAAAAGGAAAAAAGGGCATGCCAGGCAGATGACTGAAGCAGGAGAGCCCAGCCTCAGATTACTTGTCAAGTAACATGTGTAGCAAGTGCCACCATTGAGACGTTCCTCGTCCAGGTAGACACCCACCTCACTTCTAAAGATGGTAGCATTAAATAACAGAGCAGTTCCTCAGTGGAACCGACTTCCTCAAGAGCTGGTAAGTGCTCCTTCCCTGGAGGTTTTTAAGCAGAGGCTAGATGGCCATCTGTCAGCAATGCTGATTCTATGACCTTAGGCAGTTCATGAGAGGGAGGGCATCTTGGCCATCTTCTGGGCATGGAGTAGGGGTCACTGGGGTGTGTGGGGGAGGCGGTTGTGAATTTCCTGCATTGTGCAGAGGGTTGGACTAGATGACCCTGGTGGTCCCTTCCAACTCTATGATTCTATGATTCTAAGTCTTTAGAGACATTCTTTTTAAAAAAATAGGTTGAAAATGCCAGCTCTGAGGCGAGTCTCAAAGACAATCAATGAATCTGTGGCAGAGAATTCAAAAGCCACATAGAACAGATCAAAAAATGAGCCAAGCCACTGACCACAGCGCCACGTATATGCATTATGCGTTGTGAAAGTAAGCATGTGTGAAATACACAAATGTTTTTGCTCTCTCGTTCTCTCTTCATGCTCACACAGGGCAAGACCCCGATCCAGACCCACATATGCTTGGCGTTAAAATTCATGAGTCCCAGTAAATGGCTGATCTGGGGCTGGTCTAGTGACGGCCATTCTGGTGCTCTCTAACTCAGTTCATGTCATTCTGTTAGACCCAGTGATCAAACTGGTAGCAAATTGATATGCATTTGTATTATACATTTGTATTATACACACCTCCATGTTCCTTTCACACCGCATCCATGATCATTCAATGAAGACGCCATTCCAGGGAAACAGCACACCGTTACCTTTTTCACCAAGCTATCTCATCCCAGTCTAGGTATAGTTTACATAGCAAAGCTATATATTCACACAGGCTCAAACCTAAAAACCCTGTGTTCCTGTGAAAAGAAAAGCTGAAGGGAATTGGGGGTTTTAAGGGGTGGTGTTCTACAGCATAAACGGTCTTGCTGCCCCCAAGACACGACACAGCCATTAGCCTTTGGTTTCCCCAACAGGCACCCAGCGGCCAGTCAACCAGCCTCTTAATCATGGCCCTTAAACTCTGTCGACAGAGGCTTGTTTCCCATTAAGGCACCTGAAAGCAGACCAAACGACAGTCCTGAGGGGGAAATAAAGGGGGGAAAGTATTGGTTTTCAGGCACAGTTCAAAGGCAACAAAGTCAAATCTCAGCCAAAGAGAAACAATCATCGTTAATTCATCCCCCCCCCCCCCCGGCTCTGTTCTGCTGAGAAAGATCCTGGAAGTGGCTGAATGAGGACAATGACAAAACTATATACAAATTTATTGTTCCATTTCTACCAGATGGTTTCTGGAAGGTAACTGGAAACCCGGGTGGGGGGCGAGGATAAATCTGTTTCAGTGGTGTCCGCTGTCCTTTCCTTCTTGTCAGGCCTTGTCTCCTGTATCAGTGTAAAAAAAGTAGGATCTGGCCTTACAATCCCTTTGTGGTTTATTTCAGGGTTGTTGTTTTTTTCAGGCCCCAGATCACATTGTTTGTTATAGGATTGCCAGCCCCAGATTGGGAAATATCTGGAAATGTTGGGAGTGGCGACTGAGGAGGGTGGGGTTTGGGGAGGGGAGGGATTTCAGTGGATTATAATGCCATAGAGTCCACCTTCCAAAGCGGCCATTTTCTCCAGGGGAACGGATCTCTGTCACCTGGAAATCAGTTGTAATAGTGGGAGATCTCCTGCCACCACCTGGAGGTTGGCAACCCTATATTGTTAACTAACTAGCAGTGCAGTCCTAAGCAGTTACACCCTTCCATGACCACTGAAGTCGATGGGTTGAGAAGGATGTAACTCTGCTTAGGATGGCACTGCAGTTTTATTTCCCCTCAGAATCAATCTTGCAAAGAATTAATCTTACATAAACATGTGAAAATGGAAGGGTAAGTCAAAAGGTGTGGTATAATCAGTAATTGGGAAGAAAGTCTTCATCTGCCCTCAGTGGCATTGCTAGTTAGCTGTCAACAGCTGTCGTGGCCTGATCACTTCTTTTGGAGGACCAGTTTACACAAGCAAATTGGCTGCCATGTTGAGAAACAAATTCAGTAGATCTGCACAGACTTCGGTACAGGTTGTCATGCTGCAGAATGCTCTCCCCAAATTATCTGAAGGTTACTGTCAGCTAGGCTCTCTGTCGACCCCGGATACAAACAAGATGGTTTCCCCCACGGACAAAATGGAGTTTTTTGTGCACTCCGCTCCCCCCCGTTTGCACCCGGTCTCCTGCCCGAGATCCGCAACTCTATGGAGACCCGCCCGAGTAATCGCTGATCTGATACCTGGTCCCGCAAAACAAAGCCGGGAGCTCGGGAAGATCAGCCAGTTAATGCACGCGTTTATTTCCTGTATGCGTAGTCTTAAGTCTTTACCTGTAGTTAACTTCTGTATTGTTTCTTTGTTTTTTAAACCTAATCAACCCCATTGTATTTACCCTATATATGTACCGATATTTTCCCATGCCTGCATTCTAGCCTTAAGTTTCTATGACTTGCTGAACTCGCTGACTTTCTGAATAAAACTTTTACTCGCTGCATCGTCTGGAGGGAAGTCCCTTATACCAGGAACGCAACGTGTTGCTGAAGCCTGACAGTAGACTAGAATCCATCTTTTTATTTTCTATTCTTTTGTGTCTGAAAAAGATGTCTATTCGATCCGACAAACCGTTCCGGACATACGAACTGCTCTGCCAGGAAGATCGCCAGGTAGCGACCCCTTTCCATGGGGAGAGCCGGGAAGAAGCAGCCCCGGGACGGCGCCCGTTTGTGTCTACCAGAGAGCCGGCATGGACCTCTCTACCAACACACGCTGAATTAAGGGGTATGGAGGAGACAGACGACACCTTCAGGAGGGTCGTCCGGCGGCCTGCAACAGATCCTGGCCTCGACCGTCTGCATCGGGGAACACTGATCGACTTATACGAAGAGGGAGAAGAGCCGAGCCGAGGATGGGTGACGGTAGACTGGTGGGAAGGCTCCTCAACCATCCACGTTCCAGCCACCTCTGCCCCCTACCCCAAAGAGGAGGAAGCCCTGCTGCGGGAACAGAACCGCGCCCTGACCCTTCAAAACCAGGATCTCCAGGCACAACTGAGGATTCTGCAGAGGGACATGATGGCACTGCTGGGGGCGGTGAGAGGACTTCAATCGCCCGTCGGCGCAGAGTCACCCCCACCCGTTCCGCCCAAGCGGACTGTGACCCGGGACCTGAAGGTCTCTTTTGACGGGTCCTACGCCCAGCTGCCCCACTTCTTGCTCCAGCTGTTCGGATTCATGAAAGACCAGGGAGAAACTTTTCCTTCAGAAGAAGCCCGGGTCCGGTATGCCATCAGCCTGCTGGAGAAGGAGGCAGTAGAGTGGGCGGTAACAGCGACAGAATCCGAACCCGGGATCCCGCGCTCGCTGAGCACATTTTTGGCGGCCTTGCAACACCATTTTGAGGACCCCCACCGGGGGGAGAGGGCCAAAATTGCCATGCGCAGGCTGCGGCAGGGGGCCCGCTCTGTCATGGAGTATGCCCAAGAGTTCCAGTCCCTCTCTTGCAAAATACAAGAGTGGAGTGAAGCCACCAAGGTCCAACACTTCCGTGAAGGACTGCGGTGGGAAGTGTTGGACGGCTGTCTGACCCTGGGCAACCCGGGGACGATTGATAAATGGATCCGGCTGGCGGCGCAAGTAGACACCCGTAAGTTGACGCTCCAGTTTGCAAAGGATTGCCCAGCGAAAGGACCCCCCCCCAGGGCCCTTCCAAGGGGGGCGCCGCGACGGAGTCCCGCCTGGACGAAGGGAACCGGAGTAGGTTCTCGTTTACAAGGAGGTGGGAACAAAAGAAAGACACCATAGTAGCATGGGATGAAGAACTGAATGGAAACAGCATGGCTCTGAGAGAAGAAAGTGTCATGGCAGAGAAGGATGATTTGGTGTAGACAGTGGGCCTCAGAGGAAGACAGTGTCACAGTGAACAGGAAAAGTGACAGAAGGCAGGAACCAGTTGAGGAATATGAAGGAGAGATTGTGTGGGGTAGAAGGAGGCAGCCTAGATCCAAAGGGAAGAGATGTGGATCTGACAAGGAGGTGCATATCTCAAACCAGTGTTTTAGTGCCCTACATTTTATAAAAACCCTTGAGGCTGGATAAGTGTGATATTTGCCTGTACTTTCCAACCTCTTTCTCAGTGGAAACAGAATCATGTTGTTGGGGGGGGGGTTAGGCTATCAGCGGGACACGCCTCCTCCATCCTGACATCCAGGAATATCTGTAGAACTGGTTAAATTTACAAACCAAAAGAAATGAACTGGGAAACCTTCCTTAGAAGTGACAGATGCGAGAAATGCCATCCCACCCTTTGCTCTTATTTTTAACAATCCTGAAACAATTCGTCACCCTTAATGAGACAAGAAGGCAGGAAAGCACAAATCTAGGCAGGATCTGCAGCCCCAGTGTCGCAATTCCTACACAGAGAAGAGTGGCATTTGCTGTTTTAATTTGCTTGACACTGTTCTCTGTTGCCACCATTCCTTCAGAGAGCTCATTACTTTTCAACACAGTAATGACTACTAATGCCTTGAATCTATCACTAATAGTGAAGTGTCTGGGCCCCATGCCAGTCATGAATACTGCAAAATAGCACCGCCCACAGACAAAGCAGGGGTCTCTGTACACTTGGAGGGCTTTTCACGCATGCAGGAAAAAGTGACTGTGTAAATTAACTAAAAGAAAAAGGGAACTCTACACCCCTATTGGCCTGATGAGGATTGAGTATGATCCAGGAGACACAGAATGTTAAGAGCAGCTTAGAGTCAGCCCAAGGGAATGAAAGAGGGGAGGAGAAATTTGGCAAGCCTGAAAGAATCCTTTTGAGAGGGTGGGGAATCTTGGGCACATGAAGGATTTGCAAAAAAAAGGGGGGCAGCTCTTCTTTTGTCATTTACACCTCTCTTTCACTACACAGCTGAGTCAATATCTCCAAACGACACTGACTATTTTGTATTTAATATATCAAAATCATTAGGATTTTTTTCTTCTTTTTTTGCAAAAAGAAATGGGACCATTTTTGCTGTTTTCTATTCCTTACATTTTCCTCTTTCTGAACAGACAGTGCAATTCTTTGTTAAGGTAGGACTGAGTGGATGAGAATACTTATTCAAATCAAATGAGAACAGCAGACTTCTCATTAGCAGCTGAAAAACGGAAATAAATCTAGCCTCACTCAAAAAATAGCCCTTAATCTCTTCTAATTATTCCATAACTTCACGGAAGCTGTCCCAGGAGAGCAGTGGAGATAATCCTTGGATATTAAGGAAAGGCTGGAAAATGCAAGCTTAGGAGGCATCATGGGGAGAGTTTTTTGGGGGGGCAATATAAGGGAAGGGAGGCCTGCTTCTGCTTTCATTGCATCGTTCAACGACAGTTTCTCACTAGCAGAACCAAAGCAGATCACCTTTCACTATGTCGAGCCTGCTAACAGGTTTCTAAGCTACGGATAATTTCATTTCATAAATATTTTTTCAACACCTTGATTATTAGCTGGTCAGCCAGTGCTTAAGATTAAATTTCACCCCAAGAGTTTAAGATGGGATCATTCCACAGAAAACAAAACAGGAATAAAGACACTGAAGTGTTTTATACATCAGGATCTTTCACCTCAACATCTATGCTGTCACATCCCAAGAACAGCTGTATTATCTGCTTTTTTTCCTATTCAACTTCCAAATAATCATGGTGTTGATGAATCCTCTGGCTAATTGGGGTCTGCAACTAAATTAAGGTTCGTATACAGTACAATTCAGCATTTCTTTGAAACCATTGCAATTAGGGGTGCTTCCACACCAGCATGGTTTTCTGTGGTGGTAAGGTTGCTAACATGATGGTGTGTGAAATCGCCCTTGCAATGGAGATTCTAGATCAGGGGTGTAAAATCGAACTGTTGAAAAAAAATTCGGTAAAATTCGGATTCGGAAAAATTTGGCCCGTTTTGATTTGGGAAATGCCGAAGTCCGAACTCCCCTGATTCGGATCCGTGGAATTTGGCGTGAGATTCAAAGTTCGGGGGGAAATTCGGCCGAATAAGGCCATTAAAAACACATTCGTGCCTTTCCGTGGCTCCGGGGGGCATGTTTCGAGGTAGAGGTCCCAAACTTTCAGCGTAGCTTCAGGGGGCCCTTCTTGCAAGAACCCCCCAAGTTTTGTGACGATTGGGGGTTCTTGCAAGAAGGGTCACCTCAAGCTACACTGAAATTTTGGGACCTCTACCTCCAAAAATGCCCCCCCGGAGCCGTGGAAAGGAGCGAATGTGCACACGCACCCCACCACACAGGGATCTCTCTCTCACACAAACTCTTTCTCTCCCCGGGCCGCACAGCAGCTGGGCTCACACACTCAACCGCGACTGATTGGCCAGGAGAAGACCCAGCTTGGCCACCATTGGCCGCGGGAGAATGCTGCTTACTAACTGATGGTTATGCTGCTGATTCTGAGCCCCCAAACTTGCTGAATTTATTTGAGGCGCCCCGAACTCGCCAAATTCGGCTTGTCGTTTTCCCGCCTTTTTTTGAATTCGGTTCCATCTGAACTGAAAACCGCCGAATCAGGGGAAATTCGGCTGTTTTTCGATTTGGGACGAACCGAATCGACAGCCCTAGTGTAAAACATAAGGTTTATGGGCTGGATCTGGCCCCTTGAAAGCTCTTATGCGGCCCGCAAGCCAGCCAAGTCAGCCACCCACCCTTCACCCACCCCCCAGTCCTGAACTAGGCTGGCAAGGCATGGCCTGGCCCAATCAAGTGACATTTATGTCATATCCAGCGCTTGTAACAAATGAATTCGACACCCCTGTTCCAGATGGCAAAGTATAATCTGTTTTCTTTCTATTGTTCTCTGGTTTCCCTTTCACTCCCAAAGTGTGTTGAACCCCTCATGGGTTCTCACGTGAGCTATCCCCTCCCCTCTCCCTTGACTAAAAGGCAGGCTGAGGTGGGGAGGATTCTCTTTTGTTTGTTTTTTAAAAGCCTCTACAACCATTCCTAACACTGCACAGGAATAACGCAGTACCTTTGAAAAACTTTTATAAACAACCTCCATGTATTTACAGAGATATCTCTGCGATTCCCTCCCCACTCTTTAAAAGGCAGGGAATTCTCTTCTGTTATCCTAATTGTTGCCAGGGCCTAGATCTTGGTGGTCATCAACTAATGAAAAGTGTAATAGATGAGTAATTGAATAGCTCTTCACCAAAGTCCTGCAGTTGTGCTCGTTCCCCTTCAGACGCAAGAAACTGCTGGGCTCATAGCATCCTGCCCAGGAAAACACCATTTTTTACAGGTTTAAAATAAAGCAGGAATGAGCTGTTAATAGGGTTTCAACTCCGGGTTGGAACATTCCTGGAGATTTGAGGGTGGAGCCTGGGGAGTTAGCTCAGCAGAGATGTGATGCCATAGAGCTAGAATTCCAAAGCAGCCATTTTTTCCAGAGGAACTGATTATCATCTGGAGATAAATTGTAATTCTGGGAGAACTCCAGGCCCCACTAAGAGATTGGCAACCCTATCTGTTAAGGGTATAAATAGAGGTAGAAGTCATGTGGAAACATGGGGAAAAAACCCCTGTCAGATGTCCAAATAGGGTTTCCAGGTCCCTCTTTGCCATAGGCGGGAGGTTTTTGGGGCGGAACCTGAGGAGGGTGGGGTTTGGGGAGGAGAAGAACGTCAATGCCATAGAGTCCAATTGCCAAAGCTGCCATTTTATCCAGGGGAACTGATCTCTATCAGTTATATTGATAGCAATGAACAACTGATTGACAGAATGTATATGTATATTATAGCATATTTTCTGATGACCTCGGGTCGAAACTGGGCGTTAATCTGGACCCCTGTAATACACCTTGGACTGTGAAATTTGTATGATCCCAACTTCATATTGTCAGTGCAATCAACAGGATACAACTCCGTGATGCACTTCAACAACAAGGCACCCAAATGTGGCAACCTTGAAAGGATTACTGATGGACTGTCAGGCTGCTATCTCGGTTTCAGTATTGTTTCTGTGTCGGTACTGTACTGTCTAGCCTCAAGGCCGACCACACATACCAAGGCCTGGGAATACTGCTCCTGGGAAAGTTGACTCTGTCTGTGTATGCTGATGTTGTATAATCTCCCGCCATTTACTGCCTTATATTATCGTTCGGCTAGTGAGACTCTCATAGCTGCCGTAGTTCCCTGTATGCACTGTATTGCCTTTTTGACCAGTAAAAGCCATCTGCTTGGATTCTATATGACTCTGTGGTGATTTCTGGTTCGAAGGGTCAGGAGCTTACATTATGGCAGCTATCTATCATCTTCTTTATTGTACTACTAGTCAGGCTGGAGCCCAGGGGGGTTCGCCTGCCGCTTGGATGGGAGCTGCGAAGCTCTCCGAGTGACCTACTATCCTGGTTTCCTCTCGGAAGGATCCCACCCTGTTACAGGACATAGTCGCTGAACTCTTCAGAACTACCCTAGAGGTTTGCCGCTTGAGGGGACTGGTACAGGAGCAGTGGCAATCTCTTAAAGGGACTCTCTGGATGTTGACGTCGGAGGATACTGATACTCGTTTAGATCTTCAAGACTTGGATCAATTACTGGACGATGCCCGGTTGGCAACTGAGGATTTACAAGTACTAACTGGACTTTTGGATAATCTTATTTCTCGAGAGACTCTTTCCTCTAGTTCTACCATGGCAGGAGCCCCGCCGGAGGGTTTTTCCCTGATCCCGGATGCGGCCAGCTGTCAGGCTGAAGCCAAGCGAGTCGCTATTCGCACCGCTCTTCTCCTTGTGGAATGTACAAAGGACACCCCGGTCGCCACCTTGGCTCAAGCTTTGACCTCGACTTTTGGAGCCGATGCACCTGCACTGGCGGTTCGAATACAACCCTTGCTGGGCGGGGAATCCGACCCCATACTCTCACTCCTGGAAACAGAACTTTTACCGCGCATTACAGCGGAGGCTGCCCTAAGACTTGAGAACGCCAAAGTTCTTGCGGATAAGGATGCCGCCGAAGCGGCTAAGGTCGCAAGAGAGAGAGAGGCTGCTGACGCAGCCAAGGCGGCAGCAGTAAGGGTTAGGGATCGGGCGAGAATGGATACGCGCCCCAAGGACACTGTACAAGGGCTATCAGGTCTGTCTTTTTCCCCGGCGTTTGTCCCGTCGCGCGCGACCCAACGCGCACGCCGTTTGGCTGACCGACGTCGAGACTCAGGAGAGTCTGAAGACGAGGATCTTTATGGAGATAGCTCTCAATGGGCCACGAGCTTCCGGACCAGTAAACCTCATCTCACTGGTGGCCCAAGTGAGGAGATTCACCTCTTACGAGCCCAGAATCGGGAGCTCTCCGACCGTGTTGATCAACTCCAAGAACTAATGGAACGTATGCTTCAGGATAACAGGCAATTACAACAAACCCTGATAGCCCAAGCACAGCCTGTTCCGATACCGGGTCAGGGGGTGCCCATCCAGCCACCCCAACCACCCGCTAATGTGCCTGCTCCACCCTTGCCTCCCGGAGCTCCCGTTGTTCCTCCGCCCGGACCACCCGTGCAACCGGGCCAACCTGCGCCCGGCCCTTGGAAGCAACTTAAATTGAGGACTACGTACGACGGATCTCTCGAGACTTTGCCTTGTTTCTTGCATCAAGTGGACAGTTATATGCGAGAACAAGGACAACTTTTCCCCACGGAAGATAGCCGGGTGCGTTATGTAGCTTCCCTTCTGACAGGTAAAGCAGCTGACTGGATGGTCCTCCAGTTTGACACCCGCTCTCGAGCTATTCGTTCCCTCAACAACTTCATGACTGCTCTAAGAAGGAGGTTTGAAGACCCCTTCCTGGGGGAAAGAGCCAAAACGGAACTCTTACAACTAAAACAAGGCTCTGCTACAGTTCGAGAATTTGCCGATGAATTTCAACGACTGGCAAGCAAAATTGTAGGCTGGCCCGAGACCACCCTAATTCATCATTTCAGGGAAGCCTTGCACCCTGACGTTCTGAACTGGTCATACATGCGGGGCGATCCCGATACCCTTGAAGACTGGATTCTATTGGCCGAGGAAGTGGAAAGCCGCCGACGCTTTATTTCCCTAGTCCGTCAAAAGCACAAGGAAAAAGGCACCCAAAAGCCGCAATCCAAGGCACCACCGCCCGTCCCACGAAATCCTCCACGTCCGCCCCAGGAACGTGAAGTCCGATTTCAGAGAGGTGCCTGTCTTACTTGCGGAGAAATGGGCCACTTTGCAGCTGTTTGCCCGCACCGCCATGAATTATTTCGTCCCAGCACGACGACCCGCGCCAGAGGTCGTCCACCACGCAGAGGCACCGCGGCCACCCGCAGCGCAGCTCCGGGAAGACCCACACCCTCTGCACTCCATGCCGGAGACCCAGCCTCCCTGCCTACTACCAACGACCCCGCCGGGTCTCGGATTACAAGTGCCCCATTGGGGGACAACTTTCCCTCTTCGGATGAGGAAAATCCTTGGAATTCTCTAGCCTTAAACCTGGAATCTCCCCTCGACTTGTCAAAAAACGGCTCCGGTCTGTGGTGAATGGAGCGTCTCCACAGACCTCTCAGGATCCTCCTGTTAAACCGAATGCTCCTACCAAAATCAAAGAAGTGGACTCCACCGTCTACGTGGATGCAGTTTTACAACACATTAACGGTGGCCCACAACTACCCGTCAAAGCACTAATCGACTCCGGTTGCTGTCGCACTCTCATAAGCGAAGCCACTTTTGCTGCACTCAGAGCCGAATCTGAGGCTTTACCCGCCCCCGTCCAATTTGCCCAAATGGACGGGAGCCATTTCCAGGGGGGTCCAGTTGATCACCGCACCATAGGGGTGGCAATGGGAATTGGCTCCCACTGGGAGCAAATAGACTTCACTATAGCCCCTATCCGTTTTGAAGTGGTCTTGGGTATTAACTGGATTAAAGGACATAGTCCCAGTATTAACTGGGAAACAAACACTATCTCCTTCGCCAGCCCCATGTGCAATCAGCACCGGCAGAACTTTGCACTGTTATATCCGCCCGTACCAGCATTGGCCTCCGATGTCCCAGCACTTCCAGTCCTACCTAATGTATATCGAGACTTTGCGGATGTCTTCGACCTTAAAGAATGTGATACCTTACCCCCCCACCGGGCCTCAGACTGTACAATTGAGGTGGTCAAGGACTGCACATTAACCAAAAGTAAGATTTACCCTATGAGCGCTTCCGAGCGCACTGTTCTCCGGGACTTCCTTGACAAAAACCTCGCCAGAGGGTTCATTCGCCCATCGAATGCCCCGAACTCGGCCCCCGCGTTTTTTGTCCGAAAAAAAGAGGGCGACCTTCGTTTATGCATTGACTTCAGAAAACTCAATGCGGTTACCCAAACCAACGCCTATCCTATCCCATTAATATCTGATATTTTGGGACAGTTACAGGAGGGCCGGGTGTTCTCCAAGTTAGACTTGGTGGAAGCCTACTACCGAGTCCGCATCCGCGAAGGAGATGAGCACCTCACTGCCTTCTCTAGCTGTTTCGGTATGTATGAATTCTTCGTGATGCCGTTCGGATTAAAAGGGGCCCCGGGGGTCTTTATGCAACTCATCAACGAAATCCTTCATGACTTGCTGTATCGCGGGGTGGTGGTTTACTTAGACGACATTCTTATTTATTCAAAAACCATGGAAGAGCATGTAACTCTAGTCCGAGAAGTTCTGCAGCGCCTGCACGACCACCAACTCTTTGCAAAACTGGCTAAATGCGAGTTTCATCAAAGCCAGCTCACATTTTTAGGATACATAATCTCCCACCAAGGTCTTCGCATGGACCCTGTCAAAGTCCAAGCCGTTCTCGATTGGACTCCTCCCACCAACCGCAAGCAAGTGCAACAGTTTTTGGGATTTGCAAACTTTTATCGAGGATTCATTCCTAACTTCGCCCAAGTGGCCCTACCCATTACTGATCTACTAAAAACCAAAGGGAAAGCAAACACAGCTACCTTACCCTCCACAAAAATCCTGTGGACTGATCAATGCCAAGCCGCGTTTGTGGCTCTCAAACGCCTCTTCACATCCGAACCCGTACTACAGCACCCGGACCCAAACCAAATGTTTATTGTGCAAGTCGATGCCTCCGATGTAGCTATGGGAGGGGCCCTCCTCCAGAAAGGTCCGGATGGCCTCCTTCACCCGTGCGCTTACTTTTCGAGAAAATTTGCGCACGCACAATTGAACTGGCCCATTTGGGAAAAAGAGGCAGCGGCCGTTCACCATGCCCTGACTCTATGGAGACAATTCTTAGAGGGGTCCAATATCCCCTTCGAGGTTTGGACCGATCACAAGAATCTAGCTGCCCTCACGGGGTCCCATAAACTATCAGCAAAACAACAACGTTGGGCTGAATTCTTCGCTCAGTTTCGTTTCGTCCTAAAGCATGTTCCTGGGAAGCAAAACGTTCTCGCAGATGCCCTCTCCCGGTTGCCACAATACCCGGTAAAACTCGAGAGACCAACTGACTCTCTGTTCACCCCTACGCAAAGGGGAGCCCTTCCTGTACTGGCCGTGCAAACTCGATCTCAGCAACAGCATCCCAGATCCAGTTCTCCAGCACCTCCAACCCGAGCGGCTACCCAACCGCCCTCGCAACAACAACGAACCGACGATTCCACTCCTCCAACCCCACCGGCTGCCCTACCGCCTACAATCTGCGCACCACCGCACGTAAGCACTACCCCCATAACTGGTCCTAAGACTACTATAGCCGGGGGGGGGGTTCCCGCCAAGGTTCCCATCTCCGAATCCTTTTTAAATACCCTTCGGAACCACTGCCTTTCTGAACGCTCCACTCACACCCTACCCCCTGGGGTAATAGAACAGGGAGGCTCATGGTACAAAGACTCTAAATTGTATGTACCCAAGGCACTTCGAAAAGACATCTTACACTTAGCTCATGGAGTAAAAACAGCTGGACACTTTGGATTCCTAAAAACTCTCCACTTATTGCGCAGACAATTTTGGTGGGGGGGAATGCGTTCCGACGTTGACTCTTTTATTCGCAGCTGCCCTGTTTGCGCCACAGTGAAGCGATCACAAGGCAAACCCCCGGGGCTACTGCAACCTCTAGAAACACCCACCAGACCATGGGAAGTGATTGCTATGGACTTTATGACTGATCTCCCTCTCAGCGGGGGGAAAACTGTGTTATGGGTTGTTACTGATTTGTTTTCCAAGCAAATCCATTTAGTTCCATGCGCAGGGATCCCCTCTGCTCAAAGAATGGCCCGCCTCTTCGTGACACATATCTTCAAATTACATTCGTTTCCGCGCAAAATAATCTGTGACCGCGGCAGTGGCTTTGTTTCCAAGTTTTGGAAAGCATTCCTCAAGTTGGTGGGGGTTGAACAAGGATTGTCTACTGCATACCATCCTCAAACCGATGGTCAAACTGAACGTGTAAATGCTGTCCTTGAATGTTATTTACGCTGTTATGTAAACTACCACCAAGATAACTGGGTAGAACTGTTACCTTTTGCAGAATATGCCTACAATAATGCTGTACATCAATCTACAGGTTTTAGCCCATTCTATGCAGTATATGGACAGGATTTTGGTCCTGTTACGCCCAGAAGTAATGTGGAGGGGGAGGGAGATCCTGACGTTGCTTCCTGGGCACACACCCTCCGTACCACTTGGCCTTGGCTCGTTAGCAATCTCGACCGAGCCAAGCGCAAATACAAAGCACAAGCTGATAAACATCGTTCCCCCGGGGGCGAACTGCGAGTGGGTAAATTGGTCTATCTTTCCACCAAAAACCTACGTTCCACCCGTCCGTGCCTTAAACTCAATGCTAAATTCATTGGCCCTTTCCCGATCACACGGGTCATAAATCCTGTCACGGTGGAATTAGCTCTCCCGAAAACCCTGAGGCGTGTGCATCCCGTTTTCCACATTAGCCTCCTGAAGCCCCATACGGCCTCTCCACAATGGCATCCCGATCCGCCCCCCGAACAGCCCATTATGGTGGGGGGGGAAGAGCACTTCGAAGTCTCCAAAATCCTTGACTCTCGTGTTCACCATGGAAACCTACAGTATTTGGTCCGTTGGAAACACTTCCCCCCTGCCTACGACGAATGGGTTCGCGCACGAGATGTCTCCGCCCCCAAACTAATCGATGCCTTTCACACTGCCTACCCGGACAGACCATCCCCCTTGCAGACTGGGAGGGGGCCTTAAGGGGAGCAGGATGTCAGGCTGCTATCTCGGTTTCAGTATTGTTTCTGTGTCGGTACTGTACTGTCTAGCCTCAAGGCCGACCACACATACCAAGGCCTGGGAATACTGCTCCTGGGAAAGTTGACTCTGTCTGTGTATGCTGATGTTGTATAATCTCCCGCCATTTACTGCCTTATATTATCGTTCGGCTAGTGAGACTCTCATAGCTGCCATAGTTCCCTGTATGCACTGTATTGCCTTTTTGACCAGTAAAAGCCATCTGCTTGGATTCTATATGACTCTGTGGTGATTTCTGGTTCGAAGGGTCAGGAGCTTACATGGACAATGATTCCAAAGACACTGGTTCTAAAAAAGAACGTTTAACTTTTGTATATAGTTCTATTTGTTTAACTAACATCACTGTATATGTTTATTCACTGTATTTGACTACTGCACATAGAATATAGCACTCTTTGCACAGTATGATTTATGTGTTTTGTTGTCTTATGCTGCTGTGTTTATAAGTTTGTAACCTCCAGGTACTAACTGAAGATCTCCTATTATTACAACTGATCTCTAGCTGACAGAGATCACTTCACCTGGAGAAAATGGCCGCTTTGGCAATTGGATTCAATGGCATTGAAGTCCCTCCCCTCTCCAAATCCTGCCTTCCTCAGGCTCCGCCCCAAAAACCTCCCTCTGGTAGCGAAGAGGGACCTGGCAACCCTATACATATAGTGGATGAAAATTCAGGAACTTAACCCAGGAAAATAAAGGTGAGATGTCCAAAATTTATTTCCGTTTGAAACCATGTATCAAATGAATGTTAATGCTTTGGAGTCCTCAGCTATTTCAGGAAAGCACAAATATGGGAGGAAACAAAAAATTCTGTTTCTTGCTATGTTGTCAGGCCTACTGAGAAGTAAGTTTCATTTTATTTAATGGGCTTTCTCCCAGGAATGTGTTATCAGTAGGGTTGCCAACCTCCAGGTACTAACAACTCTTCACTAATACCAAGAGGTTTAGAAATCAGCACAGGAGCGACTAGGTACAATAAAGTGCAAAATTATATATTAAGTGCTACAATAACAGTGTGACACATCACAATATACATATGACTCTACTATCCTAATCCTAATATATACAGTGCAAAAGTCCTATATGTGTATCTTCAAATTTCAAAATTCAGGTTCCATCTTGGTCCAAAGCAGGTACCATCCAGAAAGTAGAAGAGGAGGTCCAAAAAAGGTACCACCAAGCCAAGCAGAAGGGGATACGGCCGTTTCGAATTCTTCTTCAGTCCCACTTCTAATCCAATTCCACAATGATTCTTATACATGTAATATTATTCAATTATGTATTCAGTCATCTCTTACATCAGGATAGTGAAGTGCCCACAATAAAGGTATTTTACCTGTGGCACTATTAACTCCCCTGTGTACATGAACAGGTGCAGGAGTCCTCCTTTTAGACGTGATGCGCATTTAGATGAATGCGTGTCAAGAATCAACCCCCCTTCCTCTCTGTCTTCTCTTGCTTTCAATACAAAAAGTCTGCACAAAGCACAAACATTCTTAGTTGCAACACTGGCAAAACGCTGCCAGATTTCTCTGCGTTGCTAAGGTCGCTATCTTGGATAACGGGAACATTCATGTCTCAGCTACAAAACTGGTTTACTGCAGCATTGTTAAGGATGACAGCTATGGGGTGATTCTGGAAAGTATCTTTTATTGCTGAAAATGTATAAAGCTTACTGTTTGTAGAACAGAAAGGTGATTTATTTTTGCAGTCTGAATCCTTTTGTTTCGGCTGGAGAGACATGATCCCGGCTTGTATGTTAACTTGGTACCATTAAATAGAGCAGGCTGTTAAAACTAACTTCTGATTTCCAGTGCGCTATCTGTGATCTGACCTAATCTGGATAGCATTTTCTAGGCACAACAATAGTCAACTGGTTCCCGTAGGGATACAAGACGTAGCAGAGATCAGCTCACCTGGAGAAAATGGCCTCTTTGGCAATTGGACTCTATGGCACTAAAGTTCCTCCCCTCCCCAAACCCAGCCCTCCTCAGGCTGCACCCCAAATACCTCCCGCCGGTGGCAAAGAGGGACCTGGCAACCCTAGTTATCAGTATTACAGCCATAGTCTAGTTTGGAGCCATGCGGGTGTTGACACACACAGAGAACAAGAGTGTGTACGTAGAACCACATTCAATCTTGCTTAGTAACTGGCTATTCATTGTACCTGATGGTTCCTTAATGAATTAAGTCTGGTTTCATACAATCGTGCTCTGTCTTTCTCTAACACACACGTGTGTGCAGTAATTACAAGCAAAAAGCACCAATGGCACTACATGCTTCACAACATCTGTTCAGGTCTTAATTAATCCAACTGCCCCACAGTTGCCGTGGCAACAATGCTTCACAGACGTTGCTGGCTCGGAACGTTCCTTAGAAAACCTTACACTACATATTGATTCAAATTATCATCATTATATATTTCTGTGCTAGCTTCATAATGTCAGGATTGAGGGTGGCGGAACGATTCTTTGGTATATTTGCTTCTTGGCCTTATTGTCATGCAGAATAGTGGGCCTGCTTGAGAACACTCGCTCCATAGGCCCTGCCTTTCAAATTTGCCAGCTTTTGTTTATGTCTCTCTTGAGCTGCAAAAAAAGTTAGCGTTTTGAAAGAGGCACCCTGAATTATAGCAATTACCCTGTACTATTACAAAGACAAGTCATCAGCAAGGCATTACTTTTCATGAGGCATTTTGTCCAGCTGAGTTCTTAATCCCAGATGGTATACCTCTCCTTGTTTTACCTGCAAAGCTCAGGGGTGAGTAGGAGCAGAAAGCTTGACTCAAGCTGAAATTTAAAATTAGCAAATTCAAGAGAGAGCGGAAATAAACATGCTACCCATTTTGGTAGGCCAGAAAAAGGTAGCAAAAGCTTCTATATCTCAGCATTACTTACTTATTTCCTTCAATTATACCCCACCTTTCTCTAGGGTTGCCAACCTCCGGGTACTAGCTGGAGATCTGCTGCTATTACAACAGATCTCCAGCCGATAGAGATCAGTTCACCTGGAGAAAATGGCCGCTTTGGCAATTGGACTCTATGGCATTGAAGTCCCTTCCTCCCCTCCCCAAACCCCGCCCTCCTGAGGCTCCACCCCCAAAACCTCCCACTGGTGTTGAAGAGGGACCTGGCAGCCCTACCTTTCTCCTCTAAGGGGACCCAAAGTGGCTTGTATCATTCTCATCCCCTCCATTTTATCCTCACAACAACCCTGTGAGGTAGTTGAGGCTGAGAGTGTGTGAGCAGCCCATGGTCAACCACTGAGCTTCCAAGGCAGAGTGGGGATTTGGACCTTCTAGTCTAACACTCTAACCACTACACCACACTGGCTCTCAACTATACAAGTTAGTCCAATAAACATTTCACTTTGCCTAATGATTTTGCAGCAGGAATCTGGGAAGGGCTTCCATTCATCTTCACTGAGGACTATTCCTGTCTCTAAAACATCACCCAAAGTCATTGCTTTCTACTCCTCAACCCAGTGCAAAGGCTTCCTCAGAGACAGAAGAATCACATTGTTCAAACAATGCAACTTCATGCTTCTACAAATGCAGCCAGTTGGCATTCTTTTATTTCAGTTAAATGGAAGTGAGAATTTGTGGCTGCAGAAATTTGGATCAGCAGCATTGTTGCAGCAACACTTTTTGCTAAGCTGCCACGCTCTGACAGGATTCCTGCACCTACCTTTCTCCTCTAAGGGGACCCAAAGTGGCTTGTATCATTCTCATCCCCTCCATTTTATCCTCACAACAACCCTGTGAGGTAGTTGAGGCTGAGAGTGTGTGAGCAGCCCATGGTCAACCACTGAGCTTCCAAGGCAGAGTGGGGATTTGGACCTTCTAGTCTAACACTCTAACCACTACACCACACTGGCTCTCAACTATACAAGTTAGTCCAATAAACATTTCACTTTGCCTAATGATTTTGCAGCAGGAATCTGGGAAGGGCTTCCATTCATCTTCACTGAGGACTATTCCTGTCTCTAAAACATCACCCAAAGTCATTGCTTTCTACTCCTCAACCCAGTGCAAAGGCTTCCTCAGAGACAGAAGAATCACATTGTTCAAACAATGCAACTTCATGCTTCTACAAATGCAGCCAGTTGGCATTCTTTTATTTCAGTTAAATGGAAGTGAGAATTTGTGGCTGCAGAAATTTGGATCAGCAGCATTGTTGCAGCAACACTTTTTGCTAAGCTGCCACGCTCTGACAGGATTCCTGCACCAACCAGATTGTGCATATTTATGCTAACAGACCTGTATGTACAAAAGCACTAACTGCTCAGATGGTCTTGACTACCTTGAACATCCTTGCAACAACTGACTCATTACAAGAGCCATTCAAATAACATTTGGGGGTGCTCAGAATGCGCCTGAGGGATTCCACATGGCCCACCATTTCACTGAAAGCGTTCTTGCCCCATGCAATTGTCCTTTCATGGGTAGGGTTGCCAGGTCCCTCTTTGCCACCGGCGGGAGGTTTTGGGGGCGGAGCCTGAGGAGGGTGGGGTCTGGGAAGGGGAGGGACTTCAATGCCATAGAGTCCAATTGCCAAAGTGGCCATTTTCTTACCACCCCCTCTCAAAATTCCAAAGGTGCCTACAGGCTCGAAAAGGTTGGGAACCCCTGCCCTACACATACATGTGGGAGCATTCAGGTTTTTTCTATAATCTGTGCTTCTTCCTGGCCAGGATAGTGCCTTCTCTACTGCCTCTTCTTCCAATAAGCAATACAAACTGAAAACAGTGGTGGGAGATCGAGTACAAGTTGAAAGAGGTGCAAATTGCAGGAAGACCTCTAGGTTCTTGTGAACTCCTGATTGATAATGTTGTTAGCAGTGGGATCAAGCCCCAATGTCTTGCCAGGTTTTGAACAATCAGATCGTTTTTGGGGGGGGGGATGTTCAGTGGGAAAGCTCTAAATTAGTCCTTTAAAAAAATCCAAACTGGAAGTAGTGGTAGCACTGCTAACTAGAATAAATGGAATATATATGGTGAATCTATCTTTTACAAATTCCAAGTTTTCCTTCTGATGCTACAATAAACTATGCAATATGAATTCAGCACAGGGCTTGAGAATGAAAATTAAAATCTGACATTGGTTTGCATCAAGGGAGATAATCGTGCTTCTCTCTAGCTCCACATTTAATCATAATTTTCATTAAACAGGAACAGTGTGTCCCTGAACTTGAAAAGAATGTTGTTCTCCTATTGTAGTAACACAAAATTACTCCTCCAAAGGTATGTACAAATTCAATGTTAATCTCAGTTCTGGAATAATCTAATTAATTTCCCTTTTGAAGTATGCAAAACATTATTTACTAAGGGGATCATACAACTTTCAAGGTAAAGCTGGCTTTGAAGATTAAACAATTCACATGCTGTTAGCACAGCCATTCTCAATCTCTTTGCCCCTCTTTGAAATTCATGGGGACGTTTCTGTTTGCATGGCAGACACAATCTCCCTCACTCGCTTCAAAAACAGGAACACCTTGTATGGATTCACTCCACAGCTCATGGAGAGCCACCGTTTATTTATTTATTTATTGAGAGCCAGCGTGATGCTGGTTAGGAGCAGTGGACTCTAATTTGGAGAACCGGGTTTGATTCCCCACTCCTCCGCATGAGCGGCAGACTCTGATTTGATTAACTGGATTTGTTTCCCCAGTCCTACACATGACGCCTGCTGGGCGACCTTGGGCTAGTCACAGTTCTTTCTGAACTCTTTCACCTCCACCTACCCCACAAGGTGTCTGTTGTGGGGAAGGAAGGGAAGATTACTGTAAGCCAGTTTGAGACTCCTTAAACATAGAGAAAATCAGGGTATAAAAACCAACTCTTCTTCTTCTTCTTAATTTATTTCATTTTTACACTCAGGTAGCTGGCTCAAGATTGACTCATCCTTCTGAGGTTGGTAAAATTAGAACCCAGCTTGCTGGGGAAGGCTATGGGAAACCACCCTGCAAACATAGTCTGCCTAATAAATGTCATGATGTGATGTCACTCCATACGGTGCTTGCCCCTTGCCCCTTTACCTTTTACTTCAGCTTCATTGCAGTTATCATCAACCAAAAGAGCCACATGACTTCTGTATGCTCTGTGATCCACCCCATCAAACACACACATACAATAATATAAGATATAATGATGAATATTAAATATATAAATGTAACCTTTTAATTATCAAATTAGCTCTAAGGATTGTCTCTCCCTACCACTGTTGACCTTAGCCAGTCCTTGTATACCTGATGTGAGAGGAATAGAGGAAAAAGGTAGAGTGCATTTTATCTCTTCCTTTTCTTGCTGTTTCCCAAGCAACTCAGGTGAGACGGTGAGATTGCCAAAGCACTCAAGCTGGTCATGAAGAAAGGGGAGTAAAAACCCCATCACTTCTCTGTGGCCAGTTGCTCTTTTCCTGGGTGGCTGCTGTGGTGGTGGTGGCGAAAGAGGAAACAAGGGCTTATTTTTCAGTCTTTTCTAAGCAATCCTGCCGAGTTTGTCTATAAAATTTATCTGAGTTTCTTTGTTAGTTACGAGCCACCTCCAGCAGAGAGGCAGCATATACATTTCCTAAAAAAGTAAATCTAGCCCTGGAAACCTCTATGCCCTAATTGGAATATTCTTTTCTGTGGATTGGTTCGAAAAAAGCAGCCTGCTCTAGCCGCTGTGGGGCTTTAACTCTGAAACTACCAACCTTGCTGTCTTCTACAGTGATCACAACTGCTGCACCTAGGGCAGGGGTTGGCAAACTCATTAGTCAAAAGAGCCAAATATCAACAGTACAACAATTGAGATTTCTTTTGAGAGCCAGATTTCTTAAACTTAAACTATATAAGTAGGTACACTGTTTATTAACTTAATAAACTTTAATTAAAGTTTTAAGCCTTAATTAAACTATAGGTACACTGAATAAAACTTGATATCATACTTAATAGTGATCTTATTTATTGATAAAAATTAAATTGTAAGTCCCTGCCATTACCCCCTCCCCGTCTGGAGCCCTCGTCTGGAGGCCTGGTCTACTGCCATAAAAGCCTATTGATAGACCTGGCCTCCGGCTGAGTCCCATTGGGAGGCCAGGTCTACCCATTGGCTTTCTTGGCAGTAGACCTGGCCTCCGGAGGCCCATAGAAGCCAATGGGTAGACCTGGCCTCTGAAGGGGGACTTTTTCCCCTCCTCGGAGTCCACGTCTACCGCCAAGAAAGCCAGTGGGTAGACATGGTCTCCCAATGGGACTCAGCCTGAGGCCAGGTCTACCAAAGGAAGCCCGCCCCGCCCAACAGCTGATAGGCGGAGGGGGCAGGAACAGCCGAGCCGCCCGCCCAGCAATCGCGCAGCTAGAGGGGAGGGGAGGCTTTAGCCTCCCAACCATTGAGGGCAAGGGAAAGGGGGACCTGGCCATTCTCCACGGTGGGGGGGGGGGAGACAGCGCACCTGCTCGCCTGCTCTCTTGCGCTTGCTCTCACTCTCTCTCTCTCTCTCTCAGGCGCGCCGGCTCCGCAGCCCGGCTGCCGGCGCGAGCGGGTGCGAGAGCAGGGGCTCTGAACCATGTTCGGAGAGCCGCATTCAACGGGCCAAAGAGCCGCATGCGGCTCAGGAGCCACAGTTTGCAGACCCCTGTCCTAGGGTAACGAACAATTCCTCATCCATGAGCTATTGATATTGCTAATGCCAGGGAAAAGGTGGTGGTAGTAGATCTAGGAAGTCAGTTTCTCGTAATGAGTACTCCATTTCGTCTTTGGGGCATTATCTTTCACTTGAGGCTAGCAGCAGAAGCAGTCATTGTGTTGAGCTCAGTCAGCATGAGGCCCTATTTTTCCTATGAGGCAGAATTTCTAAAGCTGTCTAGTTTGATTTGAATCACCCCATTTTGACTTTGTCCCTCTCTTGTGAGCAACGAAACTATTTTTGCACCAGTTTCCTCACGCCAAAATTAGAATTAATAACATTATCTTTGCCTCAGTTGGGTCTAATAAAAATGGCATATCTTTGGTATATAATGTATGTTTAAATGATGTATTGATGGTGTATTTAAAAATTAGCTGGTTTTGGTACTTGCCCGGAGCCTGAGTTGCGGATCCGGGCTGAGGGGAAGGGCAAAAAGGCGTCTGGGGGTCAGACAGCCGGTCAGCGCACTCACGCGGCACGCCAGCTGTGGGGAGCATGTGGCGGGATGCCTGAGATCCTGGGAGGGCTCCTCCAATCGGCCTGGGCTGGTGATTTGAACGGGCCAATGGGAGGAGCCTCCCCATTTGAAGGAGGGAGAGGCCAGGGAGCCAGACCAAAGAGTGAAGGTTTCACTCAGGTCCGGCTCTAGCAAATAAAAAGGGAAGCAGGCTCTAGTAGCCCTTCAGTCCGTCTTGGGTTGTCGCTCCCTCCCACCACTCCCTTAACTTAGTATTAAAATCATCACAACTTGGGTGGGGGCAAGCATTTGGGCTGGATCTATTTGGAATATGCGGTCTGCGAACCCCCTTTTCCTACAGGCGGGGTCCCCATAAGGGATTGGGAAGTGGCATGATGCAAAATAAGATCAGCTCAAGGGATAATTACTACAATGCCACTTCCCAGGCGGTAAAGAAACACCAAGCGGCACGCGCCCAGGTGATCCCGGTTACTGCCACTCCCTATTTTCATTCCCAGCGGGACCGCTGAGAGAAGGAGTTACACATCAAGCCACATTGGGGTTGGCTGATGTCCCAAGATCCAGCCCCTATACTATGCCAATGTTTCACAGTTGTTTAAAGTTTACTTATGGTTGTGTTGTAATTTTGAACTTCCCCACGAAATCACCCTGTGCAAACACTAGTTATCAATGACAGGAATAAAAATCAGGCAAACCAAAGCTGGTGACAATACAAAACACAGGATATTTGAAAAAAAGAAAAGATACAGGAACAGCCACTTGGGCAAATTCCTGTTGATATTATTTCAAAAACACTTCTGGACAATATAATCAACTCAAAATTGAGTTATTTCCCCCCCCCCAGTAAGCCTGTGAAAATATGAATTCTTAGGGTTGGAAGGGACCATCACCCACTTGATCAGGTATGTCACCCGTGCACCACTCCCTTCCTGCCCTAGTTAACCTTGCAACTTCAAGACCACTTCCTGTGCTGGAAGCGGAGAACAGAGGCAAGCAAGGAATGTTGCCATCAGGTCCCTCAGAGCAGATCCTGTTGACTCCAGATTACCCCAACAAGTCAAGCCATGCACTTAAGAACAAAAAACAACAGCCACAAAAAATTATTTCTCAATCTGACCTGAGGAGAAATTCCTTCCTATCGAAAACATGGGCAGGAGTGAACTGCCTACATTCTTTTTCTGATGTTAAAAAGGTGAATGAAAAAGGATTTTACAACCATCCACCTGCCCTTATAGTCACAGAAAAGACAAATGCGCCTTCTATCTATATCTAGAGAGTACAACCCACAGATAGGGTTGCCAGCCTCCAGCTCGTGGCTGGAGATCTCCTGCTATTACAACTGATCTCCAGCTGATAGAGATCAGTTCCCCTGGAGAAAATGGCCGCTTTGGCAATTGGACTCTATGGCATTGAAGTCCCTCCCCTCCCCAAACCCCACCCTCCTCAGGCCCCGCCCCAAAATCTCCAGGTATTTCTCAACCTGGAGCTGGCAACCCTACCTTCAGAGCTTGGACCTGCTTTGCTGCCCTGTTTTTGTAGAGAAGAAGAAGAAGAAGAGTTGGTTTTGGTGACTTTCTCTACCACTTAAGGCAGTATCAAACCGGCTTACAATCACCTTCCCTTCCCCTCCCCAAAACTGATGCCCTGTGAGGTAGGTGAGGTTGAGAGAGCTCTTAGAGAGCTGTGATTAGCCCTAGGTTACCCAGCTGGCCTCATGTATAGGAGTGGAGAAACCAACCCGGTTCACCAGATTAACGTCTGCTGCTCATGTGGAGGAGTGGGGAATCAAACCTGGCCCGTTTACGCACTAGCAACTTACCTCGTCATTGCAACGTGTCCAGTACACAAGAATCCAACTCGCTTTTAAATTTCTGCTCGCACTGCTCTGCCTTTCTTCGCTGCATGTGATAAGCTGGGAGCAACGGGCTCCCACACATGCCCAGTCGGCTCTGGAAGCAAGAGGACGGCGATTGGTCCAGCTTCCCTTAGGGAGGCGGGAGGAGTGGGGTGGTTGGCTGGCAGCAGGAAGTGGGCTGGCAGCAGGAAGTGGATTCAACACTGATTGCATGTTCCCACTGTAAGGCTCCCCGTGAGGAAGACGCTTTATTTTTTTACTTCGCCTTATAAGCGGATCCTCTTACTGCGGAGAAAGTGCGCTCTGATGACGCTTCAGTGATCCTTCGAACAGAGTAAGTGCGAACATGCAAGGAAAGCCCGCGGAAGCCGGCGCCGCAAATGGTAAGTGCGGACACGGCCCTGGTTCTCCAGATCAGAGTCCACCACTCCAAACCACCGCTCTTAACCACTATACCATGCTGGCTAGAGGCCTACAGTATGTTGTCAATTATGTCCACCATTCAGGTGGTCTCATGGTCTCATTATTTTTACTTAGCAAAAATAATGAGCAAAAAATTATTTTTGCTTAGCAAAAATAATTTGGGCTTAGCAAAAATAATGTGTATCCTGGCTGGTATGTTTTAAGTTGGGATCTGCTGCTATAACTTGTTCACGTTTGTTTTAAATGATGTGCATTAGTCCTAAATAGTCCCGAGTCACATATTTGGATTTATATCTGCATTTTTCAGAAATGCTGGATTCCTTGGGAACACTTGCTTTGCTTTCCTGCTTGCCTCTGTAATTATTTTGGAACCAGTCACAGGATTTACAGAAACAGGGAGTTGGAAACCAAGTTACATTTAATTGAGATTTAGAGATGGCAAGACATTATTCTAGGGAAATTCAGCCACATTTAATAGTACACGTTCCAAATGTCCCCGAATAACAGGACATTTGGGGCTCTACTTGTGTTACATTTGTTAGCATTTCACACACATTTTGCATATGAATTAGATTTTCAGGGAGAAAAACACCCTTCCAAGAGTGCTTACAGGCTGTCATATCCAGGGACGTAGAATAACTGTGAAAAATTGGCTGGATTTCAGTGGGAATCGGAGAAAAAAACTATATAAAAGCAAATGTCCTGCCAAATTTGAAGCCCTTACACTTCATAAAGAGAGAAAAACCTATGGGGGGCATTTTAAATAGCTGTAATTTGTAAGTGACCATGTTTTAAGCCAACACAAATTTCCCCAGATATAAGCCACAGACTAGTCTATTTAGAAAGTGCTGATCTGTACAGAAAAGGGACCACACTACATTCTGGAGAAGACAAAAGGACAGCCCAAAAAGGCTTAAATGTATTTTGAATATTTGAATATAATTTTAATTAAAATATTTTAAATACAAGCATTCCTTTATTGTAGTAACGAGCATGGAATACAGATCTCTGACATGCTTTAACACTCTGTTCCAGACGAGTCTATAAAATATATATAGCACCATTCTACAGAGCTGGGGCCGTGATGGGAAGGCCTCAACTCAGGTTGATGCCTGGCAGGTCACCCAAAATGGTGGGAATAGCGAACAGATGGCTGCCTGATGATTGTAGTTGGTGCATAGGGACATATGGAAGGAGATTGTCCTTCAAATATGTGGGTCTGAGGTGGTGAAGGGCTTTACAGGTAATAACTAACATCCTGAATTGAGCTTGGAAAAACACTGCCCCCCCCCATACAGCTGTTTCATTATGGGCAACATATGTTCTCAGCATTTAGCCCCAACCTGACAATGGTTGGGTTGCCACATTCTGCACCAGTTGTAGTTTCTGGGTTGTCTTCAGGGGCAACCCCATATCGAGTGTGTTGAAGTAATCCAACTGTGAGGTTACAGAAGCATGGATCAGTATGGCCAGATCGGCCAGATCTAGATCAAGTGATGGTATTGCTTTACTCTGCTCTGGTTAGACCTCAGCTAGAGTACTGTGTTCAGTTTTGGGCGCCACAATTTAAGAAAGATGTAGACAAGCTGGAACATGTCCAGAGGACCTCCAGATGTTTAGCCTGAAAAGGAGAAGACTGAGAGGGGATATGATAACCATGTTGAAGTACTTGAAGGGCTGTCATATAGAGGAGGGTGCCGAGTTGTTTTCTGTTGCTCAAGAAGGTCGGACCAGAACCAAAGGGTTGAAATTAAATCAGAAGAGTTTCCGTCTAGACATTAGGAAGAATTTTCTAACAGTTAGAGAGGTTCCTCAGTGTAACAGGCTTCCTCAGGAGGTGGTAAGATCTCCTTCCCTGGAGGTTTTTAAGAAGAGGTTAGATGGCCATCTGTCAGCAATGCTGATTCTGTGACCTTAGGCAGATGATGAGAGGGAGGGCATCTTGGCCATCTTCTGGTCACTAGGGGTGTGGAGGGGGGAGGTAGTTGTGAATTTCCTGCATTGTGCTGGGGATTGGACTTGATGGCCCTGGTGGTCCCTTTCAACTTTATGATTCTATGATTCTATCACTAGAGAGTTGGCAAATCAGAGGCCACTCATAGAAGGTGCTTCTGGCCACCATGCTAACCTGCTTTTCAGACAGTAAGGTGGGGTCCATGAACTCCCCCAAACTTTTAACCTGCTCTCAGAAAAACAACATCACTCCAACTAGGACAAATGGATTCAGCCCCTCTAGAATATCAGCCATCCAGACGAGCATTACCCCTGTCTTGTGTGCATTCATCTTCAGTTTTTTCTGCCTTAGCTATTTGATCACAGCTTCAAAGCCCCAGTTCAGAACCAAGATGGACACATCTGGAGGCTTCGATAATTAAATACAGAGCTAAGTGTCATCTGCATATTGATGACACCCAACCCCAAAGCTATGGACAATCTCATTCAGTGGCCTCATATAAAAGAGCCCAAGTGAAAGAATAGAACCCTGTGGCATTCCACAAGACAAATTTCACCCAGTTGATTCTGCACCTCTAGGGAAGTTGTTTGTGGCCAGACGGACAGAAAGAAACCACCAAAGGATTACACTGTTAACAACAACTCAATTTTCAAGTTGGTAGATAAGAATGGAATGATCAACTGTGTCAAAGGCTACTGAGAGATCCAACTGTATCAACCAAGAAGATCATTGCCTTCCACCTTTAAATGAAGATCGTCCACCAGTGCAACTAGAGCTGTCTCAGTAACAAACCCATTCCTGAAACCAGATTGAAATGGGTCAAGTACAGATGTGTCATTCAGGAACCCCTGGAGCTGATCTGCCACCACAAGCTCTATCACGTTCCTTAGAAGAGATAAACTGGAGACTGACCTATAATTGGCCACCTCATACCTGGTCAACGAAGGTGTTTTGAGCAGAGGTTTAAGAACTGTTCCTTCAAAGGCTTAGGAAGAGCTCCCGCTCTCCAGGGAAGAATGAATGATTTTCACTAATGGCTCCTCTACTTTTTCCTGGCAAGATTTTAAAAGCCCAAATGGTGGTGGCCCCACACTCTCAAAGTGTCTGCCAGCATCCATAGGCAGGATCAATCTGAAACTATCCATAACAAAAGGCAAGCAGGCACTTTTGACACCTCAGGTACAAGACCTGCTTTCAACTTGGCCTCCAAGTTGGAACGAATGGGAAAGATTTTGTCAGCAAAGAACCTTGCAAAAGGATCAAAGTTGGAAGGCCAAATTTTAATCACTGGCAGGGTCTGACTTTGGTGTTATCAAGTCATGAACCTCTTTAAACAATTGAGCTGGGCAAGATTCTGCTGACATAAGTGTCAGAGAAGAGTCATCTTCACTGCCATCACCGGCACCTCATAGGACTACAAATAAGACTCGATGACGTACTCTGCCTGATTCATCCCTTGTCTTCTGCCAGTGCCACTCTAGTTGTCTTCCAGTCTGCTCCTTATTGCCCAACTCCCTGGTAAATCAAGGAGCTGAAGGCTTCACAGAGTATGGCAGAGGAGACGCCAAGGAGCAAATGTCTTTATGGCCCCAGTCAGCTCATGCAACTTCAAGGGCCTCCACAGAGTCACCTGAGAGGCTCCCCAATCCTCCAGACCTGCCTAGAAACCAACAGTATCCATTAATCTGTGAGACCATTCAAGTCGGTGCCCCTACAGGGAGGAGGCAGCAAGCTCAACAGTGTCTTCAGAAGACAGTGATCTCACCATGGCAAGGGCCAAACCTGCACCATTCTAATCAGATCACTGGCAGAGTTTGGGGTGAATTGTCTCCTGATGTCATGCCATTAGTTCCAGTTTTCACTGTAAGTGACATTGTGCACCAGCACACCTCTTTCCCCCCCACTGGCTTTAAAGTACCGTACTGGGAGGGAAGAGGGAGAATCACCCGGATGGCTCCTGACCCCCATGGTTGGCTGATAGGCAGGAAGGAGAGAAGGAAGCAGGAAAAAAGGAGAGGTTCAGGGAAGGAAAAGATGAAATGGTGGGGGAGGCGAAAATTAAATGCACCCTGCAAATGGCCTTTTGAGTCCCCCACTTGTAATATCAGCTTTGCAGGATTGTGGCAGTGTAACTGGCCTTTTGGAAGGTCTGTGGAAGGGCATGAGTCTCCAGCTGTACCTGATCTTAGATAGAGCCGATATCTAACTCCTCTGCAGGCCATTTCTGTTGCTCTCTTTGTGCACCTTCAAACAGTCTGACGGTGGTGCAATGACCTGAGTTGGCTTGTAATACTGGTACAAAATCACAGAAACCAAAATGCATTAATCACCAATATTTCTTTGTTTAAAATCATTTAACCACTTTTCAGCTGTCAACCCCAAAGCATATTTTGCTGCAAGACGATTTATTCATTGAGAGGATCACTCTATTCTCCATTTTATAAAAGTCTCATCTTTGACTTCGTGAAACCCCCCTGCATTGGCCTTTGTTGTCTTGAACAAGAAGAAATTGGTTTTTATACCCTGCTTTTCTCTACCTTAAGGAGTCTTAAAGTGGCTTACAATCACAATCCCTTCCTCTCCCCACAACAGGTACCTTGTGAGGTAGGTGGGGGCTGAGAGAGTTCTGGGAGAACTGTGACTGGCCCAAGGTCACTCAGCAGGCTTCATGCAGAAGAGTGGGGAATTTAACCGGGTTCACCAGATTAGAGTCTGCCCCTCTTAACCCCTACACCATGCTAGCAGATAACTTCTCAGTAAACTTAGAGTAACTCTACTTTTACAATCATCAGACTTTTCACCCAGTCATATTGTTGCTACATATTAAAATGCTTCCACATAGCATTTGTCATTACTAAATAGGGCCAAGCTAATTTTACATTGAGCTAATTTTGTAATGTATTTTTTTAAAGTACCCAAAGTCAGGACAGACAACCATTATTCCTTGGTGCTTTTACAGGTGTGTAATTACATGGGACAAATTAATTGAAACCCATTAATGCTAGACCCTTGGGAGTCCAGCTGGAATCAAGATGAGCATTCCAGATGGAAAAGGTCATTAATTTGTCCTTCAGAGACCCAAGCATCAGTCTGGTAATTACTGTAATAATACTTCTTTAGCCTATTGCAAGCTGCTACTTCCTGGAGTAGGAGGACATGGCATTGTCTGGTGACTGAAGCAAGGAATCGGCTTGGGATTTTTTTTATATCCAAACAGCAGCTGACTCTCTCTAGAAGCTCAGGAAATTTAATAAAGATTTACAGGAAACTGTTTCCTCAAGGCAATCTGAGACTCACAAAAGGGCTCATTTTTTCTGTCAGGGACATATAATCCTTAGTAGTGTGAATTTACATTTTGGTCTAGCTTCTTTGCAGAGGACAGACATCATTTGCCATTTATATCTCACTGATATAAAAGAGATACTGAATTTCAGTGGATTTCAGCCTGATAGTGTCCTTCTAATTTTGTATGGAAAGCATTGCTACAGATTTCATGTAATCTGACAGCTAGCTGCAAGAAATCTTACATTGTGATGTGTTAAACAAGGCAAAGAATGTGTAACACACCCAGGACTTAAAGCCAACAAATCATATAGTCAGCATCTGCCAATTTGGTAGCAGGTATTTGAGGTAGGTATGGAAGCCCAACCACTTGATTTTTAACAATTGATCTTTCTGGTCCCTTTTATGACTGTAGCTTCTTTCTTGTAATTTGCCAATGTCACGTGTGCTCCCTTTCCTCATCTGAGCCCTTGTACTGCCTAGTCCCCTAGTAAATGACAGTTGACATCAGGAACTGCTGGGCCTAGAACCAGAAACCCACAGATCTATATGCTGTTTCTCCGTATGGTTAACCATTGGCCACACGATTACAACAGCACAGTGGCAAAGTGTTTGTGAGCTCTAGAATTACTCCACCCACCTTGACTGACCATTGGCTCACCGTGACTTGGAAAGATTGTAAAGGCTTCCTAGTCAAATTGGGTCTTTGGACAACTCCAGCTCATGGCTCTTGCACTGGCATTAGGTTTGCCAGGTCCCTCTTCACCACTGGCAGGAGGTTTTGGGGGCAGAGCCTGAGGAGGGTGTGGTGAGGGGAGGGGTTTCCAATGCTATAGAGTCCAATTGCCAAAGCAGCCATTTTCTCCAGGTGAACTGATCTCTGTCAGCTGGTAGTACCTGGAGGTTGGCAACCCTAACTGGCCTGTGTGACACACCTTATCATAATCATTTGATGAAGGGAGCTTTGACTCTCAAAAGCTGATACCCCAAAACTCTTGTTAGTCTCTAATGTTCTACTGGACTCAAATCTCGCTGTTCTACTGCAAACCAACATGGCTGTCCTCTAAAACATTATCAGTGTGTTACAGAGAGAGAAGACGAACAGGGACAAGAGTTCCAGTGTGGTCCCAAACACCCCCACCTCTATGCATGGGTGTAACATTTCCCTGTGACTTATGCCTTATGTTAGTGGGTCACCAAACCTCCAGAGAGATCACAAGAGTTTATTTTGATGATACTTTTGAAAATGTATTTACTACAGCAGCCATAGGAGGAAAAAACGATCAAACAGGCACAGCTTATCCTGAGCCTGCAGATTCTCAAGAGTTTTCTGAAAGCTCATGTTTAATTCAACTAAACATTAAAAATGTCTAAGTGACAGACTGAGTTGCAGTATGGGTGCTGGTTTAAATACCACCTAGATTCAGCCTAAGTATTAACCATTTTTCGCTATTAATGTATCTTAAGCACAGGGGCGACCTATAGTATATCCTAACCACTATTTATTTTTACTGTGACCACAAGCAAGTAAAACAAACAATGCTTCATGTTTAAAAAAACAGGGTTACACTAAACTATAACTGTCGTTCATTGAGTGTGTCAAGAAATTGGTTCCTTTGACCAGTTTCTTGTTTAATTCAATCAGTGGTTCAGGCTGAGGCCTAGAAAAGATGGACGTTTCTCTTTCTGGCCATTTATGCAGGGTCAGTTTTGATGCTCACTCGAAGCTGTTTTTTTTTAAATGCGACCTTTAAAATGCTTGTTCACGGTCCCGCTGCAAAAGGAGAAATTCCACTCCCCCCACCCACTCGCCTGCTCCTTTGTTCCTTCCATTAGCAACCTCAGGTCGCGTCAAAGGGGCTCTTAAGAAATGCGAAGTAGGTACGCGCTGGCTTCATAGTCACTTCCTGAATGATGGTTCAGCAGTGCAAAACTCAAAAAAAGCTGCGGGGCACTTCAGCCTGGAACATTCTGCTAGTTACCAAGCATAAATGCCCTCTGAAAACTTAGGTCAAGCTGCTGGTAGCTTCAAAGACCCAGATAAGGGAGATGGGAAGAAACCCGGGTGTCTGTTGGTAATAGCAGCTTCAAGGCCACAGAAGCGTGGGAGGGTACATTCCATCTCGTTAATGCCTGAGGTCATGGGTGGGAGAAAGTGTTTGTTAAGGGAACCTAGTGCAGCTGCAGGGCACCTGGTTTAATTGGCAAACTCGTTTGATTGGTTGAATCACCTGGTTAGCAACATCTTTTATTGGTCAAGTTACATAATTTGCTATACATTTGGTGAACTAGAATCAGGCCAACCCGTGTCATTGAGCATAAAGGTAAGATCTTTCATTCAATCCAGAGGAGAGCAACAAAGATAGTGAGGGGTCTGGAGACCAAGACCTATGTGGAAAGGTTGAAGGAGCTGGGTATGTTTAGCCTGGAGAGAAGACTAAACGGTGATATGATAACCATCTTCAAGTACTTGAAGGGCTGTCATATAGAGGATGTTGACGAGTTGTTTTCTTTTGCCCCAGAAGGTCAGACCAGAAACAGTTGAAGTTACCAGATTGTTTTCTGAAACTCGTCTTGTAAGCATCCTATCTCCATTTACCGAAAAGGTGGTTCTTTGCTAAAAGTCTGGACTTTCTTCCAAAAGTACTTTCCAATTTTGATGTTTCTCAGGACATTGTCCTTCCTCTTTCTCACCAGTGATAAAGAATGCACTCTACACAGACTGGAGGTCAGAAGATCCTTGATATTTTATTTGCAACGTACTCAGCAATTCCATTAGGAAGACAATCTGTTAGTGTGTTTATCTGGCCCATATAAAGGGCAGACATCTCACAATGAATAGTCACTGAAATCAGACTAGCTTATTCTTTCTCGAAGGTAGAGGTTCATTCCCTATAAAAGCTCACTGTGCAAGGTTGCAGTCTTCTTCAGCAGCATTCCTGGGTAATGTTCCTTTGGACAGCATATGCAAGGTCCTGTCCATCAAACTTCATCCAGCACTATGCCATTGATGTGGACTCCAGGAGTAGGGCTGTCAATTCGGTTCGGCCCGAACCAAAAACAGCCGAATTTTCCCCGATTCAGCGGTTTTTCGGTTCGGATTGAACCGAACTCAAAAAAGGGGGGGAAATGGGGAGCCGAATTCGGCGAGTTCCAGCTGGAAGGCGCAGATCTGTTTCTCCCCCCCCCCCCGGGCACGCCTTCAGGGAGCTTCCCTGAAGGCGCGTGGGGGCCCCTTTAAATAGATCTGTGCCTCCCGGCCGGGAGGCACACATCTCCCCCCCCCGCCCGCCTTCAGGGAGCTTCCCTGAAGGCGCGCGGGGGTCTTTAAACAGATCTGTGCCTCCCTGCCGGGAGACACAGATCTGTTTAAAGACCCCCCGCGCGCCTTCAGGGGGCTTCCCTGAAGGCCCGGGAAGAGGGGTGGGGGTCTTTAAACCCCTCTGCCCTGCCTGCGCAGACAGCGCAGAGGGGCTTGACAACCCACCGCCCCTCTTCCCGGGAGTCCCGGGAAGAGGGGCAGGGGGTCTTTAAGCCCCTCTGCCCTGCCTGTGCAGACAGTGCAGAGGGGCTTGACAACCCATCCCCCCTCTTCCCAGGGGTCCCCGGGAGATCCGGGAAGAGGGACGGGGGTCTTTAAACCTCTCTGCCCCCCCACCGCACCTTCACGGGCTTCCCTTCAGGGAAGCCCATGAAGGCGCGGGGGGGGGGCAGAGGGGTTTAGACCCCCCACCCCTCTTCCCGGGACTCCCAGGAAGAGGGGGGATGGGTTGTCAAGCCCCTCTGCGCTGTCTGCCCAGGCAGGGCAGAGGGGTTTAAAGACCCCCGCCCCTCTTCCTGGGACTTCAGGGAAGCCCCCTGAAGGCGCGCGGGGGGTCTTTAAACAGATATGTGTCTCCCGGCCGGGAGGCACAGATCTATTTAAAGGGCCCCCCGCACGCCTTCAGGGATGCCCCCTGAAGCAGGGGAGTTCGGACTTCGGCACGGCCTGAATCAAAACGGGCCGAATTTTGCCGAATCCGAATTATACCGATTTTTTTTTCAATAGCCCTATCCAGGAGCAATACAGCTGTGAGAAAAGCAGTTCTGCAATAATTATTTTGCTGAGGATCCCACACCCACGTCCTTCAGTAAGCAAGCTTGCTATTCTCCCATGTGGGACTGCACAGAAACCATTATGATGAAAACAGGTGTACTTACCTGTAATTGTTGTTAATTGAGTGGTTTCTGTGCAGGCACTCATCCCTCCCTTTTCCCTTGTGAGATCCTCTGCTGTATGGGTCCTTTTCCATGGCAGCAAAGGGAGGACTAAGGGAGAGAGCGCTCTATCCACCTCTGTTACAGGCTGGTTTGGGTGGGGAAACTCTGGCTCTTGTTGGAGGGGAAGGGGAGTACTCCAAATTTTCTAGAAAGATCTAGGAAGCTTTAGAAATTTTCCCCAATGGCTGGCCACTGCAAGCGTGATCCCATGTGGAACCATAATGATGAACCAAAGATCTTTGCAAGTATGCTATGCTAATGACATCATTGCCAAAAAGACTGTAACTCCAACACCAAAAGGTTTGACAGCACCGTCCACTGCTACAGGACAATGCAAAAGGGAGGGCTACAGGTTAGACTGTAACCCTTCAACCAGAAATAATGTAGTCCAGGAATACTCCATGAGATACCATTATTTCAACTGTGGGGCTTACAGTGCAATCCCAAACACAGTTACAACCTTCTCAAACTTTGATTTGAATGGGCTTAGACGCATAAAACTACCTAGGACTTGACTGTTCGTTGTGCCTCAGTAGATATCACAGATTTGTTATATTTGTTATTTCTACCAGTGTTTACACATGAAGCTGCCTTATACTGAATCAGACCCTTGGTTCATCAAAGTCAGTATTGTCTACAGCAGAGGTTCCCAAACTTTGAGTCATGGAGCACTTTTCAGGAAAAATTCGTCACAGAGCACTAATTTTCACCTAGCACCTATATACTAAACTGAATGACAGTATTTTTCTTTCTGATCTCTTCATGGAGCACTAGATGTTTCGCGGAGCACCAAGTGCTCCATGGAGCACAGTTTGGGAACCTCTGGTCTACAGTATTGTTTACATTTGCAATAATGCATTCCTGGCCAAAGAGAACCACCCCCAGCAGCCGCCAGTAAGTGGCAGGTGTTAGGAGGCCTGGGCACACATTTTGGAGTTATTACCAGTGACTCATGACAACACTCAATTCATTTGCTCCGTGACCCACCATGCTGCATCTGTGTTGGAATTACAGAAGCTGTAGGCCCCATGTGATTATTGGTTTGCACTGAATGATATAGATCAACTGGGCCATAATCTGGCAGGAGCAACCCCACATGGATCACAATCTCCCGCCAGATTTGGTCACTGTATGGCAGTGATAGTGGGTAAGTGTTCACACTCCACTATCACCTGCTGCTCAGCTGTGGTGGTAGGTTTGCCAACTCTGGATTGGGAAATTCTGGAGATTTGGGGGTGGAGCCTGTGGAGGGAAGGGTTTTGGGAAGGGAGGGACCTCAGCAGAGTATAATGCCATAAATTCCACCCTCCAAAGCAGCCATTTTTCCCAGGTGAACTGATCTCTGCAGTCTGGAGATAAGTTGTCATTCAAAGAGATCTCTAGGCCCTACCTGGAGGTTGGCAACCCTATGTGGTAGGCAGAAATTTATACAGGGGTTAGACTGTTACAACAAGTGTTATTGCAAGGTTGGTAATAGCTAAATTAATGTAGCAAATTTGCTGAATACAAGGAATTAGGATGGTACACCTTTGCTGATACATAGGATATTTATTAAATTCAAAAATGTAAAACAGTCATGCCTGAAAAGTGCCAAGAAGAAAATCCAGATTTATTATTCTACAGTACATCAAAGCTCCTTGTGTCCTGAAATAAATACACTGATTTGTTTCTCTGCATGTAGAAAGTATTGGATTTGGGTTACTCTAAAACATTACTTTTTCAACTTTTATTCTCAGTTCCTCACCAGATGTAAATGTCCATGTGATGAATTTTAATGCTAGGACCAAAAAAAAAAAAAAAAAAAGACACTTCCTGAAGCCAAGCACAAAGTTATAATGCAATACATCACAAAACTGACCTAGAGCACTGGAAAAAGCAAGTTCTGTATATGCTAGATGGGACTGGATTTGTGACATAAAACCCCACTATGGAGTAAACTGAATTCCCCCCATGGAATTTTAACTTCAGCAGACTAGCATGCAGCTGTGGATCTATTTCCTGAAACACCTCAAATCCCTTCTCAAATGACATGAGATTCAGATGTCCATTGTGGAAACAAGGTGTTCATGTAACTGTAATTCAGGAGAACATGTTCCACTCCTCCTACAAGGATAATGTATAACCATCATCCTTTTAGGAACCAAAATGACAGCCTCAACTGATATTGTGTGTGTGTGTGTGCCATCAAGTCACAGCTGATTTATAGCAACCCTATAGGGTTTTCAAGGCAAGAGACGTTCGGAGGTGGTTTGCCATTGCCTGCCTCTGTGTCACGACCCTGGTAGTCCTTGGAGGTCGCCCATCCTACTTGAGAAATATTTCAGGTGTGCTTCTCCTAGCTTTGAAGCAGCACCTTAGAAAACCCACTAAACTAAATGGCTTTTCTGCATCATCGAAGTCATATGACAATGATTATGATCAAAGTTCCAGTACCAATTCTGTGATGACATTTTGTGGTCATGTGGGAAATGTATCTACCATGGGTATCTTAGTTATATCATAGTTAAATGGATGCCTTTAAGAAATAGGCCAAGTAAACCCTCTGAGGAGAGCAAACAGCAGTTACAGTTGATTACAGACCTTTACTCTGATATTTTCACTCATATTTTTTTTCATTTTTTCCAGTTGATATTGTTATTAAGAGGTTGCTAAATTGTTCTATACAATCTATGATACTGATATGATACCTAGAACTACACAAAGAATGTGCAGCTTGAACTTGAAAAAGGAACACTCTCGTCCACAGTCCCACTGGGATGATACCAACACAAGGGCAGGTCGTGGTGGGTTTTCAGCCCATCGCTGTCTTACATTCCTTGTAGAGCATTCCACATGTAGTATGTATGCTGTCCTTTAAATATTACATACAAGTTTAACAAATAACTTAATTGGTATAAGTATGGATATGGAAAACTGCATTTTATATTAAATACTATTTCCTGAAGCAATTTGGACAAAGAGTTAATTACACACAGTTAGAAAAGCTATCTCAAAGTGCAACTGGTGACAGATTAGAGATACACTATATTTTCCTCGATGCCTCCACTTTCTGAATCTTGTTGCATGTCACAAGACAGAGTTTTCTTCACAACATCTGAAGGCTGGAGTGGCTGAACACAGTCATGACTTGATGATCTTGAGCACTGGCTCAGCACTGCATTCAGGCCTATAACATACAAACAAGGACAGATTAAAAACTGCAGCTCCCCTTGGCACATAAGGTAATATAGCTGGTAGGAATGAAGATTCTATAGTCACTAAAATCAACCCACTTTTTAAAAGAAGAGGAGGAGGAGAAGAGTTGGTTTTTTATATGTCGACTTTCTCTACCACTCAAGGAAGAATCAAACCGGCTTCCATCACCTTTCCTTCCCCTCCTCACAACAGACAACCTGTGAGGTAGGTGGAGCTGAGAGAGCTCTAAGAGAGCTGTAACTAGCCCAAGGTCACCCAGCTGGGGGAAACCAACCCGGTTCACCAGATTAGTATCTGCCGCTCATGTGGAGGAGTAGGGAATCAAACCTGTTCTCCAGATTAGAGTCCAGTGCTCCTAACTACTGCTCTTAACCACTATACGATGCTGGTTAGAGGCCTACAGAAGAACAACTATAAAACCAGAACCAGAAGAATGATAAAAGGTAAACTTTTCAAAACAATGAGAACTTGAACTCCCCCCAAAAGCACAAACCCTTTAAAAATTAAAACCCCTTTGAGAAAGAGAGAAAATGCCCATGCTCAGAGAGCCATGGAGGAATAAAAGAATTGTCATGATTGGCAGACAGTTTGTGCTTTCCCTAAAATCGGATCCCATTGCCTGGGAGAACTGCCTCCCTCCCCACTCCCTGCTTTTGCCCTGGAGTCCTGTAAACTTAAGCGAAATGCAAGAAAAACTGCTATGGGAACCTTAAAATGGCAGCCATGAATATTCCTGGGTATACCCAAATATTTCTGGGTTTTCCAAGACTAATTAGTTGGTATCCTGAAAAATCCCAAATATGTTCTGGATGGATGAAGGCTTAAAATGTGGCTGAGGGGGGTTGTAGGATACATCCCTATATTCCTACTTTAAGGCTGCAAGCCTAAGGACACTTCCCTGGGAGTAAGTGCCACTGAGTAACATGGGACCTCTGAGTTTACCTGCTTAGGATTGATCCTAAAATGAACAAACACACCAAGTTGGATCCTATCAGCTTTTTTTTTTTAATCTTGCCCAACTGGAATTTGCAATCCTATATGGAGCAGTAAAGTACAAAGATCTGTTTTAATGTCTGGCAATTTCTTCCATTAACTTAGTGCATAGATTTAAACAAACACGACTACAAATGCGCTAATATTTGTGAAGACAGAATAAGTGGCATTCTGTTGTTCATTCAGTGAACAAAGTAGTAAATAAAGTAAATAAATCAAGTGAATCCATTACTGCCACGTCAGGGCAAAACAATCCTTGAAATTAATAAAAAACAGAAAGATTATGGAACACAGGAAGGATGCCGCTGCAGTCGTCTTGTTTGTGGCTTCCTAGAGGCACCTGGTTGGCCACTGTGTGAACAGACTGCTGGACTTGATGGGCCTTTCTTATGTTCTTATACCTGTATTGTCCCATGCACATATAAATCTCATTTTCAAAATACTAAACGTTCCAGAATTTCTAGACTCTGAAGTCCTAACAATGCCAAGAGAGCCAGTTCCCCTGACAAACACAGAACATCATGCCAGCCACAGAGACAGATCTGGAAGTAGCAAATACAATTCAGTTTATAACAAAATACATGAATACAGGAGCTGCCTTAAATGCAAAGACATCACTGGTCCCGCAAGATCAGCACTGTCTACTCTGACTACCAGCAGCTCTCCAAGGTTTAAGGTAGCGGTGTTTCCCATCACTTACTATCTGATCCTTTTAACTGCAAATGCTAGGCACTGAACCTGGGACCTTTGGCAGGCGAAGATGGTCTACCACTGAGCCACAACCCCTCCTCAAAAGCCTCTTCATGCACAGGTTTGAGTTAGGCCATTTTAATTTACACAGATCTTTCCAACACTTAATAGAAAACTCTGCATGTCCTTTTTGGTTTCTTTTATGTTTTTATACGTTTTGCAAGCATTTTCATTTGCCCAGTTTTGGTTGCTGGTGTTCCTTCTGTTTGCTTCTTCTTTCTTGCCACTAACATACCCTTTTAAAGAAACCGATGAATGACTGGACATCCATTTTAATGGTAATAATTCTATTAAATTCCAGTATGTTCAGGAAAAAAGTCAACTGCAATTTCATCCCAAGTGAGGCAAACCCATGTTAGAAACTGGTATTTTCAAATCAAAGCAGTGTCTTAATGGAATTTGGTCACATCTCTGCTACAGAGGTTCTGCATGAGAATTCTACAGGGACTCAGGATATTACCCAATTTCCCAGTAAAAGGTAAATGACAGAATTACCAAGACATAATCAATACAGTCTTTTAAGGCATACAGTACCCCATTTCACACTGGGAGCTAGCGCGTGGATGCTAAGTCACTGTGAGTTGCCTGACACAACAGAAGCTGGGGGGAAACGACGTCCCAAGTGCTATGGATGGGTGAAGATTCCTGGTCAGATGGAAAAGGCAGGATTGACCAGGAGAACTCAAAGGCTTGGTTTAGACACAAACACAATCCATGGCTTGTTTTAACTATGGTTAGTTTCTGAAAGTTTCAGCCTCAAGAAATGCTGGTTTCATCACATTTGCTCTGTATAGGCATCTGTGTGGCCAGGGAGAATGCAAGGATATCACTAGAGAACAAGACAGGTTAAGCCAGGATGTCTTATTTAGTTTTATTTAGATCAGCCAGTGATAAAGGAAGCCACAGTCCTCAATTTGCAAGACCTGAGCAAGGCCGTCAAAGATAGGACATTCTGGAGGACATTGATTCATAGGATCGCCATGAGTCGGAAGCGACTTGGCGGCACTTAACACACACACACACACACACAGTGATAACATAATCAACAGAGAAACATATAAAATATGTACAACCAGGATGTGTATATTTGGGGGGGAAATTCGGATTCGGCAAAATTCGGCCCGTTTTGATTCAGGAAATGCCGAAGCCCGAACTACCTCGATTCGGATCCGTGGAATTCGGCACTAATTTCGGAGTTCGCAAATAAATTCGGCCGAATAAAGCCATTTAAAGCACATTCGCGCCTTTCTGCAGCTCCTGGGGGGGGCTTTTTGGAGGTAGAGGTCCCAAAATTTCAGTGTAGCTTGAGGGGAGCCTTCTTGCAAGAACCCCCAAGTTTTGTGAAGATTGGGGCAGGGGGTCCCGACTTATGGGGCCGGAAGGAGTCCCCCCCAATCTGCCCATTGGAATGAATAGAAATAAATAGACCATTTGGACTCGGAGTTTGCAAAACCATGCAAAACAACACGTGACACGACCTTGGGAGTTTGCAAACCATGGAAAGGGATAGAGGCGTGCTAGCTATGTATAAGGAGCAGGTGGGTGTGGAATTTCCCCTTTTGCATCGGCTCAAGTACCTACAAAAGACCCAAGGAGGAGGCGGGGCGGTTGGCAAGCGGAGGGAGAGACTCGCACCCGCACGGGCTCAACTGCAGGCGAGGACTAGCCACAGGCAACGGGCAGAAAAAAAGCAGAACGCAAACTCCCGCAGAGGCGAGCGGGCACAAACACAAAGCCCCGGCACAACCGGCGGCAAACCCCCTCCCCCTCAAACCAGTACTGCTTGGCTCAACCCCAAATAAAGGCGAGCGGGCACCAAATCCCCCCCTCAAACCAGTACAGCTCGGCTCAAGCCACAGGCAACGGGCAGAAAAAAAGCAGAACACAAACTCCCGCAGAGGCGAGCGAGCACAAACACAAATCCTTGGCAGAACTGGAAAGCCCCCCCTTTGGCTTCCCTCCCCACGCATAAAAACTGCTCCCCCACACACACAGAGAGAATCTGCTTTCCTCCCACACACACAGGAGAAAAGGTATAGCGGAAAACCCCCAAAATCAAACTGTGTGGATGTCTTCTAGCAGGAGCAGGGACGAGAAGTAAATCCAATCCAGTCCTATTCCAGTAAGCAGGAATCAGGATTCGGGATCTTTCAGAGTCAGGAGCAGCACCACCAAAATGGAAGGAATTCCTGACTCGAGTCGGGACGGGAGGATGGGAGTTTTTATACTCTTCCCCTGGCAAATTTAAAAGGGAGAATCCCTGTTCTGACTGGCCAGGAGAAGACCTGGCTTGGCCATTAGCTGCGGGAGAATGCTGCCAGTTGCTTACTAACTGACGGTTATGCTGCTGATTCGGAGCCCCCGAATTTGCTGAATTTATTCGGCGATCATCCCGAACTCGCCAAACTCGACTCATCGTTTTCCCGCCTTTTTTTGAATTTGGTTCTATCCGAAGTAGAAACCGCCGAATCGGGGAAAATTCGGCTGTTTTTCGGTTCGGATGGAACCGAATCGACAGCCCTAGTGCACACATATGCTGATTTGACAGACCCTAAATAACCTTAATTAGTAGAGTGATCCATGATCAGAATAATCATACTAGATAGTTTCATTAAACCATGGTTCGTGTTGATGCCTGAACTGAACCAAAAAGAAAAATTTGGGAGCAGATGTTGATAATGCAAGAGATGACTGCCATCACATTATAGCTTCATATTCAGGCTTCTCATAATAGCAAGTGTCAATAATTTGTGTGTTCCCTAAAAAGAAATATGCTTAGAGTTTCTCACATCACCTTGATATTTGGTTATTTGGCTTCTGGGTGTCAGATCTGAGTTGATTCTTGAATGGCCGGTGAAATCTTCATCAGCTGAATTCTTCTGGCTGTTCAGCTCTTCAGTGCAACTGCCTGTGAAAAAAAGACAAAGCTGCTTTTAATTGACGCTCATTCATTTTCTTAAACTCTCATTTAAAAAATGGTGGCAGCAATGCAATCTTTCAAAGAAAGATAACAATATTGTTATAGTTTCAGTGATGTGTGCTTGAGGTTTAATTTTAGATCATCTTAATTAATAAACTGTCTTCTAAATATGTAGAACCTGAGTCACAAACATCTCTGAGAAGATTTTATCAGATCCTGCTTTGCAAATCTGAAGAGTGGGTAAACACAGTTGAGAGAATGGCAGTCATTCAGGTGTATCTTGAGCAGAAATTGTCTCCCTTTTTAGACTCTGCTGATCCGGCCATGTTGATCCATACTTCTTTAACTTTGAGAATAGACTACCGCAATGCTTTCTACATGAGAAGCCCTTGAAGACTATACAGAAGCAGCAATTTGTACAGAACATTGCTCTTTGTCTACTAATCAGAGTCCAGAGATGTAATCATGTCACTCTGATTTTAACAGTGCAATCCTATGCATAGCTACCGCCGCTGAAGTTGACTGGAGTAACTCTGCAGAGGGTTGTAAGGCACCTTCATTAGCTACCTATATGTTTCTGGGTCCAAATCAAGGTATTTGTTATTACCCTTTAATACCTTAAAAAGGTAAAGGTCCCCTGTGCAAGCACCGGGTCATTCCTGACCCATGGGGTGACGTCACATCCCGATGTTTACAAGGCAGACTTTGTTTACGGGGTGGTTTGCCAGTGCCTTCCCCAGTCATCTTCCCTTTACCCCCAGTGAGCTGGGTACTCATTGGACTGACCTCGGAAGGATGGAAGGCCGAGTCAACCTTGAGCCGGCTACCTGAAACCAACTTCCGTCAGGATCGAACTCAGGTCGTGAGCAGAGCTTGGACTGCAGTACTGCAGCTTACCACTCTGCGCCACGAGGCTCTTAATACCTTAAATGTCCTGAAACCCACAGACCTTAAGAACCATCTCTCTAGTGTGAACCTGTGCACAAGCTCAGATCCACATAGAACCCCTGCCTGACAGCCTGCTCCCTTGGGTCTTTTTGCTCTGCCATTGCCTAAATCAGGGGTGGGGAACCTCAGGAGGACATTTTTTGTGGCCCTCGGGACCTCCAGGAACCCTGCCGAGAAGGCGGGGCGCAGGGTGGCCCTCCCCGAAGGTGTTCCTGGGGCCATGGCTTACAGCGCCCTTGAAGCGCCCTTTGGACCTCCTCTCACCGACTGTCAGTTGTTGGTCAGCGAGAGGGGAGGGGGAGGGACGCTTCCCCCAAGGCTGCCCCCTACAGCTGCGGCATGCAGGAACACTGCGGCACATTGTAAGCCCCTCTCGCTGCCTGTCGACTGTTGAGCAGCGGGGCGCGGGGAAGAGGCCAGTGGCTCCCGGTGGCAGAGCATGCATGCGGGAGCTGATTGGGCTTGGGGTTTTTTTTTATGGACCCTGGGGGGGAGGGCATGGAGACTGGGGCCCGGTTGCTTGGGGCTCCATGTGCCGCCGTGTGTGTGTGTGGGGGGGGAGGTGGGGAGGCTGGGGCCCAGTCGCGCAGGCTGGCATGCGTGGGTGTGTGTGTGTGGGGGGAGGCTTTTCTCTCTTTTATTCCTCTTTTTCTGTCACTCTTTCCCCTTTCTCTCCCTCTCTTTCTCCCTCTTTTTCTGTCTCTTTGTCTCCCTCCGTCCTTTTCTTTCTTTCTCTCCCTCTCTCCATTTCTTTCTCCCTCTTTCTCCCTCTTCCTCCCTTTTCCTCTTTCTCTGTTTTCCTTCCTCCCTTCCTCCCTTGCCAATCGACTGTGGGCTGCGCCCCCCTGGTGCCTCGTTTTCTGGGGCTCACCGCTGGCTGCCCTCCCACCTGGGAGGGGGGAGCGGGGGCGCCCTGCAGGCCTTCTCTGTGTGGCCTCTCCTGGGGTTGCCAACCTAACCTCTCCCCCCCACACACCGGGAGATCTACACCTGGTATGGCCCCCGAAAGATGTTATAAATGTGCGAATGGCCCTTGGCAGGAAAAAGGTTCCCCACCCCTGGCCTAAATGCTCCATTACCAATTGGTTATTTTCTGGGAAGATTGTAGCCACATTGATCTCCCTATCATTGCAACATTATTTCAGAAAAAGGCTGATTAAATTCTTATATGAAATGGTGGAATGATCTAGACATCCTGTTTTCTCCCCTACTTTTCTACGTTTCTACTGGGATTATACTAATCTTTCAACATGACTACAACGTGATGTTGCTTTCTACTATAAAATATTAATCTTGCCCTACCTCGTTGTGGCTTCTTCTACATGTAGTATCTTTACAATAAATTTTCACTACATGGACTACATTTTCACTACAAGTTACTAATTATTCCACATCTTCTCCAGCAACCTTGGAACAAAAGGTTCAGTTCCTCTTAGTTCCTCTGACCCTCAACGTACTTATTTTTGTTGCTCATTTTTTGGAGACTGCAGAGAAGAGACAAAGGGAGGTGTTTTAGAGATGGGTCTTATTTAATTTTTATGGTTTTATTGTTCAAGACCTCGGTCTAAGAACAGGGGGAAAGAAAGTTACTAATTATTTTGTTAACTGTAGCCATTGCCTGGATGTTTTCTATTGTTACTATATTCATTTAACTGCATATGCTGTTGTTTTTATCACATTGCCTAATCTTAGTCATTTTTAGCATGGCTTCAGCTTTCTTGAGGTCAGGAAGGTGCCCATGTTGGCTTGTTTCTGGAGGTTTAAAGGGGCTTTTGAGAACAAGCAATATCTGTCACAGAAGGAGTTTTATTTGTTTGTCATTCTGAGTGTTGTAAGCTGCCTTGAGCCACCATTAATAGTAGGAAGAAAGGGACATTAATATAATTATAGTCATCTCCAGAAGCAAGCTTTGTGTTTCCAAAATCTTCATGAGAAGAGAGTTTGCCTAAGTCAGCCACGTACTGGCAATATGACCTGGGGGGCATGGGGAAGGCACTTCCTTGTACTGGGCAGCATTTCTGAACCCTGGCTGTTGTACAGCACAGGGGGATGTTGGTGGAGTTCAGCACCTTTCAGCACAGAAAATACAGTGCAAAAGAAAAATGTTGTTAATGCCACTCTTTTTTTAATGGTGTCTGCCACTTCTCACCAAAAAGGGATCTTTGGGAGCTACTACCCTGTCGGTTGTACTCTGAGAGTGTTTATTTATTTAAAACATTTTATGCCACTTTTCCAACCAATCAGGGTCCCCAAGGTGGCAAACATGAAAACATTTGAACAATTAAAAACATCATTTAAAATTATAAAATAATTCAATAAAAATGGATAAACATACAACACCAGGACCAGGGAGGAGGCCAATAACTGTTCTTTTTTTTTGGGGGGGGGGTATGCCCAACAAAACAAAAAAGTCTTCACCTGCTGGCAGAAGACACTGACACAGAGAGATAGACAAATCTCCCTGAGGAGGGAGTTCCAAAGTTTTGTGCCACAACCAAGAAAGTTCTTGGAAGCAGGGCCTCCAAAGATGACTGGCATGAATGGGTGAGTTCAAAGGGGGAAGGCAGTCATTAAGGTATGTTGGTCCCAGCCTGTACAGGGCTTTAAAGGTCAATATGAGTACCTTGAATTGAGCTCAAAAGCAAATTGGAAGCCAGTGTAGATGGAACAAGACTAGAGTGATATGGTCCCTATAACCCACTCCAGTCGATACTCTGGCCATAGCATTCTGTACCAAGTGTAGCATCTGGACAGTCTTCAAGGGCAGCCCCATGTACAGCACATTCCAGTAATCTATTTTAGATGTTACCAGAGAATGCACCACAGTGGCAAGATCTTTCCTGCCCAGGAAACGCCACAGCTGGCTCACCTGCTGAAGCTGGTGAAAGGCATCCATGGCCACTACTGCCACCTGTTTATTCAACAGGAAGCCCAGGTCCAGCAGTACCCCCCAAGTTATGAACCTGCTCCTTAGGAAGAGTGCAACTCTATCCAGAATAGGGGACCTTCCATCCCCCTGTAGTAACTGAAATACTGTTCTGAGGATTTTCTGACCAGCATGTCACGAAACAACAAAGGAAGAAGTAATAAGAAATTTCATAGACTTGGTTTAGGAGGATCTGTCAAATTAAAATAGTGATATTGCTAAAGATTTTTATTTTACTTCAAGTTGTCCCAATATTTATTCAACAAATCACTATAAAACAGCAAAAAAAAAAAAAGCCAATCACTTGATACAGTATGGACAAAGAAGTGACCTAAACCTTGCAGTTTATGCAAATTATTTTAGCAGTGGTAAGACAAGAACACCAGGTAGGTTTAGATGGAACAAATATTTTATAATGTCTAGGAGAAAAGGAGACAGAGTATAAAAATATTTATATACAACAATCTCTCCAAAGACAAAATCTCACAGTTCACAGAAGATACTTAGGTGAACACTGGGGGAAAGAAAGGGAAGAATATCCCCCTTTTTCTTACATGATTCTTTCCTGCCTTAAAATCAGACTATCTCCCTAATGAAGTGAGGCTGAGAAACACAGGATGTGACATCATCACATTGTTGCTTCCCTGCCACCAGCTGTGAAAGCCAATGGGGGTGGGGATGGAGAAATGCATACATGATGATGCCAAATCACGGTGCTTCAACTACATACATACTGGCAGGAAGACAGTGACCACAGGCCTTCTTCCTGTGATATAGAGTTTGGGACAATGTTATTATACCTCCTGGAAAATCAGGAATATCCATATGCAATCCTGGGGTTGGTTCTTGTAGGTTATCCGGGCTGTGTAACCGTGGTCTTGGTATTTTCTTTCCTGACGTTTCGCCAGCAACTGTGGCAGGCATCTTCAGAGGAGTAACACTGAAGGACAGTGTCTTTCGGACACTGTCCTTCAGTGTTACTCCTCTGAAGATGCCTGCCACAGCTACTGGCAAAACGTCAGGAAAGAAAATACCAAGACCACGGTTACACAGCCCAGATAACCTACAAGAACCAATGAACTCTGACCGTGAAAGCCTTCAACAATCCTGGGGTTATTTATTATAGATATAGTACACTTAATTGACATAAGAATTTTTAAAAATCAAGAAAAAAACTTTTCAAGATTGAAGGAAAGTCAGTTGATATTTGTACAGCACACTCTGCACTAAGCCAAGTATTAGTTCTCGTTTCAGTTTGTTTTGCCTCCGGAGTCTGTGGACTTCTGAGGGGGATAAACAATAAATCCAGGGAGAAGTTCTATTTTGCTTATCAGCTGTTAAAATCTCAATAGTATGAAATGGATTCCAGAAAGAGCCCCCTTTAATTAATATGCAGTTTGTGTGGTTTGGAAGATATTAAAGCAGGGGGATCGAACTCGATTGTTACGAGGGCCGGATATGACATAAATGTCACTTTGTCGGGCGGGCCATGCCTCACCAACCCAGATTGAGAGTGGGGGGGGGCTGCCTCGGCTGGCCTGATAAGAGCTCTCAAGGGGCCGGATTCGGCCCTCGGGCCTTATGTTCGACACCCCTGCATTAGAGTGTTAAAAATTAGTGTTATACCATTTGTGTGCAAAACACAATCAATGTTCACCCAGATTTATTTATTAATACGGCATACGCCAATAAAACAGCAATACATAGATTTAAGATAAAAGCAATAGGCACTTAACTGTATCAAAAATAAAACAATTCCTATCATAAAATAATTAATGTTTTAAGATAGGAAACAGGTCAGAGGATAGGGTCGCAGAGTATGAACCTACACTTCCCTTCAGTAAATTAATTTTGACATAGATGAACACATGAAGTAAGATGTAGTGTTTTGAATCGTTTAGGATACATTTCTTTCCTTCCATTCCTTAGTCTTCTCACCTGCAAACATTGCATGCAACAGACAATCTCTTCCACACAAACGCCACAGAATGAGACCACAGCCAAGCATTCTTCCCAAGGAGAAATAGAAGTTAATCTTTGTATAGTGCAGAGTGCATCAAGCCAAGCATCAGATCTCATTTCAACTTTAATCACCTATCAGTCCACAGCAGTTTGGCCACTTAGAAAGCGCAGAGTCAGTGAAGTGTTTAAGTATAATTCTGAACAAAAAAGACAAGACAAAAGAAAGCCTTCGATGTGACTGTTTTCCATTAGCTTTAAACAGCGGAGCTTCGGCAATTAAAATAATTCGTTTTGCAAATTGCTTCTCATTAACTGTTGCAAGAGATAAACATTTACATATTCCTGACTCCATCACTGCTGGGTGGGAGAGAACAACTTAAGTTGGCACAGGCTCTGTACTCCATTCAGGCCTAAACCTGCACCACTCCTGCAAGATTTCAAGCCTCCTTAACCTGTCACTTTGCTTAATGGGCAGTTACAGTATCAAGTTACAGCCAGGATTACCAGAGTTGGGGGGGGGGGAGGGGAGTCCAATTTGAAAAATGGCACATCTATCTGGTTCTGGTACTCCACAGAAAACAACTGGGCAGAAAGGGTGAAAAATTAAAGTATAAAATCTGGACTGTGCATTCTAGTTTCCATTGTGTACTTAAATTTGCATGCATCAAAGGTCTACTAGAAATATGGCTAACTTGCTTTCCACTTGCAATGTCTTTTCCCAGTGATTTTCTGCCAGCACTTTACTCATGCTAGTCGCAGAAAACTGATTCTTACACTAGTCCTGACTGCAGAATCCTCCTGGGGAAACCTAAGAACCTCGAGAAGACCAGAGATGCTACATGTCTTAGATGTATATTCTCTGCACTGGTGGCCTTGAAGGGACCCAAGTGCAAACAGATGCTTTGGAGTCTTCCTGATGATGCTAGGAAGCCTAGGGGAAAACCTAGACTCAATTATATTCTGGTGGTATCTAAATTCAGAACTATAGCTTTCATGTTGCACGCTCTGAAGCAAACATTTCATAACCTCTCAAGTCTTCCCAGACAATAGTATACTTTTCCCAGCACTGCATGATGAGCTGTTAACCAGTCCAACATGTGTACCTTCTGTGAAACTCAATAGGTTGCACACTCATCAGAAGAAATTGATCCAATAAAACCTGCATTGTATCTTTCCCAGGGATTGCCATGGCAACACTACTCTAAACATCATACGATCTAAAAGAAGCTTTGGCAGCATTCAACATTTTGATTTTCCTGCTTGTTGTTGTTTTTAAGGTGCACATTAAAATATGAGGACCTCAGAAACCACTTTACGTCAAGTCAGACCAGTGGTCTAGTAGCCAAGTCCCTGAATGCTACCAGCTCTTTCAGGCAGAGATTTCTCTCAGCCCTTCCACCTGATCCCTTTTGAACTGGAGAGGCAATGTATTGACCCTGGACTTGATACAAGCGAGGCATTGTGTTTCATCCCTCAATTGTGGCCCAGAACAAGAGTACCATATGGAAGGCACCATATTGGAAAGCGTCTGGATTTGGCAAGTATCTAAAGGTAGGGATGAAAGCACTAGAAACTCTAATTCAACGTCAAGAAAGCATAAATTCTTGGCTGCCATTTGTCTGAGCAAGAATGAGCCCACAGGCTGCCTCACGAAGGCACAATGTGTCTCACAGATGACAACATCACAGCCCGCAGGAGGAACAGGGAGGCCTGCTGTCGCCATTCTTTCAACAGACATCAAGGAAGCAGGACATCTCTGAGTCTGACCTAGGGAGCAGCCATTAGGCAAGCAAAATGCCACAATGAAAGCAGGTATTTGGGAAACTACGCCAGGATCTCAGGTGCAGGCTATGCTGAACGCACTTAACAGTTAGATGTTGTGATAAATGCTGGCCAGTGTTTAACTGGCTCTACAGGAGAGGTCTCTAAAGGCCTCTTCGTACAATCTGCTGACATTTATGTGGCAAACATGGGACTGAATACTAAGGACTGTGAATGCAGTGTGCTCATGGAATCATATATTTCCCAGCCTCCCCCAGCTGCCTAAGACTCCCCAAAAGGCAATGCTAGGGGCTCAAAGAAGCTTCATGGACAAAATTTCATGGCATGGGAGGGCAACAGATGGAGGGAGTGCTGTCAGTCGACTCTGCTTCCTTTGTTCCACTGGCAGAGGAGAATGGCAGAGCCAGCTTTCAATTAATGCAGGAGGGCAAAAAAAAAAAAAAAAAAAGATTAATCAATTTGCCTTGACAGAAACCACCTAGGCATCCATGTCGTGTGCTTTCTAGGATACCTGGCTTTTCAGGGATCAGAGGAGGCTTTTGAGGTAAGGGAAATGCCAGGGAGAGATCTGCCACCACTTATGTGTCCCTCTGGGGGTCCATAAGATACATCTCATGGAATGTAACCATGTAAGCTGTATTAGCCATGCAGGCCAGAAGTATTACATGGAATGGGCATGGAATGGAGAGCAAGCACAGGACAGGAGCAATAATGAAATTTGTTCTGAATGCAGAAGGTCCTAGGTTCAATCCCCTCTATCTAGAGTTGAAAGGATCAGGTGGTAGGTGATATCTAAGACCTCTAGCTGACACCCTGGAGAGCCACTGCCAGTCAGTGTGTAGACAATACTGACCTTGTTAGACCAATGGTTGTTTCAGCATAAGGCTGCTTTATGTATTCATGTGTTTTTGTAAGTGATATATTAGAGTACAGGTTGGTATACTAAGATCTGGGAAACTCTAGCAGAGGAACATTTTCTCTGCCTCATATAAAAGAAGTTTCCAATCCTTTATATACAACCAATGTTTGGGGGCGGGGGGGGGGGCAGGTTCCTTTTCTAATTTACAATGACTTTACTAAATCTTTTATGAAGGAGCCCTTGTAGCCTGCTTCATTTATTAATATGATTGCTGGAGACACTACTGCTTGTATATGCCTTTGATAAAATTATGTGTATGTTTGGTCCATTTTAAATTCAATATGTATTTATTATTTTGTCTTCTTACAACGATATTCAAACTGTGATTTGGCTGAGGTTCTCCTTATTCTCATCTCAGATTTTTTCCCTACTTGCCCCTTTTTAAGATGGCTTTAATTACCTAGCTGGTAATTAAGATAGAGTTTTGCTATCCTTGTAAACATTTTTATAAAATTTAAAATTCAAATGTGTATTTAAAAGGTAACATCTTTGAAATACATTTTTATTCCACCCATTCCTAAATCTGACGCAGCCCAAAATATTTTAAAACCACATAATAAAAAACACCACAAATCACCCCCTTGAATCTAAAGCAGCAAAAGTCAGCTGTTAAAATATCATCTGTTTCTGAAGATGATGATCCTTTCACCATTGTAAAAAAATTAAAATGGACATTTGTTTTGGAGAGCCTTCTGTGCCCTCATGTCAACAACAGAAAAAGGAACTATTCTAGTATATTTCCTGGAGAAAAATTTGAGTAGCTTTTTTAGCCAGGGCCTAAACAGACATGGCATTTTAAACTTGTACATTTACAGGTATAAGCACCATCTCTTCTGGTGAGATCTAGACCCACTGCTGCAGATGAATGTGTATACATCACCAGTTAGCAATCAATAGACCAAAATGCCACTGCTGTGAATGCCTTTGCCAAAAACATCCTCATTTTCTTCTCCCCCCCTCCCCGCCCAAGAGCAGCTCAGATCCTTCTGCTATGCCTGGCAAGGTTGGCCGAAGGGAGGAAGAAGCAGCAGGGAATGAAAATAAGCACTACTTGCCCTGTTTAAGGAAACATATAGACAACTTTGCTGTCTTCTTCAATATGGCAAACAAGAGCTCCAGGGGTTTTTGAGCTTAGGAAAATGATGGGGGGAGGATTTACCAGTCCTTCTCCTGCCAAACTAGAGCCCTTGCATAGATGCTGTATGTCAGATCCATTAATGGATCTCCCAGAATATGTCCTCTAGAAATACCCTCACAATCCCACTTTATTGCTTTATATGCCAACTACTTTCTACAGAGGAAGACACATTTATTTTCTGAGGAGAAGGGGCGGGTGGAAAAATGAGGTATGTTTTTTTCAAAACCATCTTGACTATGCTTCCTGGGAAAATATTTTCATTGCAGCAGCTGATGAAACACTCTGTTATCAGATCAAGTATCTAGTTTCAATAATCATGTAGACTTTTAATAATGATTTAAGGTTGTGCAATCACAGCTATCATATCCAGCCTCTACAAGAAGCAGGGTTGGCCTAAGACAGGGGTCTGCAAACTGCGGCTCCCGAGCCGCATGCTGCTCTTTGGCCAGTTGAGTGCGGCTCTCCGAACTTGGTTCGGAGCCCCTGCTCTCGCGCCCGCCCGCGCCGGCAGTCGGGCTGCAAAGCCGGCGCGCCTGAGAGAGAGAGAGAGAGAGAGAGAGAGCAGGCGAGAAGGTGCGCTGTCTCTTCCCCCCCCCCCCCCGCCGTGGAGAATGGCCAGGTCCCCCTTTCCCTTGCCCTCCCTCTAGCCGTGCGATTGCTGGGCGGGCAGCTCGACGGTTCCTCCCCCCCCACCTATCAGCTGTTGGGCAGGGCGGGCTTCCTTTGGTAGACCTGGACTCCGAGGAGGGGGAAAAAGTCCCCCTTCAGAGGCCAGGTCTACCAATTGGCTTCTATGGGCCTCCGGAGGCCAGGTCTACTGCCAAGAAAGCCAATGGGTAGACCTGGCCTCCCAATGGGACTCAGCCGGAGGCCAGGTCTATCAATAGGCTTTTATGGCAGTAGACCAGGCCTCCAGGCGAGGACTCCAGACGGGGAGGGGGAAATGGCAGGGACTTACAATTTAATTTTTATCAATAAATAAGATCACTATTAAGTATGATATCAAGTTTTATTCAGTGTACCTATAGTTTAATTAAGACTTAAAACTTTAATTAAAGTTTATTAAGTTAATAAACAGTGTACCTACCTATATAGTTTAAGTTTAAGAAATTTGGCTCTCAAAAGAAATCTCAATCGTTGTACTGTTGGCTCTTTTGACTAATGAGTTTGCCGACCCCTGGCCTAAGATATCTGGCACCACTGACAGACAATCCTAATAGCAACCACCCACCAAATACACACACACATGCTTTATAGACAGACAGACTGCATACTAGATAACTAGCAATTTGACACATTTTAATAGCATCTATAATTGCTGCCTAAGGTAACCACTAACTGTAATATCATGGTGCAACAAACTCCAGATGTGCCCATCATGCGGTAACTAAAAAGGAGGGAAAGCTGCACCTCTTGTCAGATCAGATGTACTAGAAGATTCTGTGGTATGAGAACAAGGATTCACGTAGAGCTGTCCTGAGGCAATGAAGAAGAATAGTCAATTGAAACTGGGATAATTACCACATTTGGGGAGAATCAGGAAATATCAATCTCAGCCTACACATGGGCAATATTTGCAGCCAGCACACTGTGTGGGTTCAAAGTTCCCTTGAAAGGATCATTTCAAACCTCAAGTAATTGGTCAAATCTCTCCTGAAAGGAACAATGAGCTAATGTGCTTGCTAGTTTTATTCTGCTTACATCCTCTGCTATGAACGGGTTTTTCAGTTTTAAACCTCGTTGCAATAGGGTTAAAGCCATAAAGGGATAATTTTTTTTTAAAAAAATAACACTATGTTCCATCAACTCACCTAACTGCTTTGCAAAATTGGCATTTTTAATATTCTTCACAGTTATTTCTCAATTTGATTTTCATTTTTTCCTCCTCTGTTGAATAGCTTATGATTAATTTTCTTCAGCAGCTCAAAGAGCTTATCAACCATCTCAACAGCGCAACCTACAGCTTGAATGAAATGGATGTACCTGAAAATGTTTTCAATATGCTATATTCCAAAGGTAAAATTGAAACACTCCATGCCCTAAGTTTTATGGGCTCAATCCTGGTACTCTTAATTCATGCTAATACTGTGTGCTCTTACATCAGAAAAGGGTGATTTGAAAAGGATCAGTCTTCCCCTCCAATTTTCTTTGCTGACTTTAAGATCATTTTGCAGTGCAACAAACATACTTCATACTTAGCTAGTTTCTCAAGCTGAACGTCAACAGTACACTAAGTAATTTGTACAGAAGACAGTGCTGTGAGATGCAAGCAAAAATTATGTTTAAGTACAGATTCTCTCTTCTGTTTCACATACAAAAATATAGACTGGGACCCTTGAAGCAGGAAAACCGTGCAAAGGGTCCATAGAGGGTTTCGATTCCGGCTCCTCAAATGCCTCTTGTCAAACTGCTTTTGAAACTGAGGGAAATAGCTGGTTATAGGGCTCAGGGGAAAGACTGTGAGAGAGGGCTCAAAGGAAGAACACTCCACTGGTCCAGCACAAGTCCTTTGCAAAAACCACAATTTATATAAATGGTTCAATTAGGGCATTTTCTGATGAAGAGTTTTTAAAACATAAGGCATTTTTGCATATCTAGACAGGGAACAACTAAAAAAAAATCAATTTTTTCAGCAATCTTGTAAAAATGTCTTAGCAATGCAATACAGCATTCTGCTCTAACGCACACAAGCAGCACCAGCAAGGCCAGTCCGTAACATTTGCGAAGATGCTCATCTCAAGCGGCACACTGGCATTGGTAGCTGTCACATGCAATTTGAGAGATATGCACACCTTTTGGAATGCACACTGCTTCATTTGCAGTTGCTGCAGGAGAGCCAAGAGAATGTATTTTCCTATGATGAAAAGGCAGAGTACAAATGCAGTTAAACTTGGGAATACCATGGCTTACATTTTGCAAACTGCACTGTAAATTCCTCTGCTTGCCTCATCCAGTTCCAAAACGTTTATCTTTTTCTTCAGTATTCTCCTGAGTGCACTTTTAAAAGTATGCTTTTTAAGTTTTCATCCTAATTAGAGCAGCTTGTAACACCCAAGTCACAATAAAGAAACAGCCTGCCCGTGTTCCTTCCAGCTCAACAGCGCACTCTACGGCATGACAGGGTGATTTACACAAAGAGGGTTTTTTTTTTTTTTTTTTTTTTTTTTGCTATTCCTTACTTCAGGATTTGCTGGGCATTACTTTGAAATAACTGGAAAAGCAGCTATCTGGTGTCCCAGAAGCCACTAGAAACCATATTTGAAACCTTGGGGAGTGTTTACAGCAATATTTAGTGCTGCACTAAAACATAGTGATCTAATCCCTTCAAGAAGAAAGTAAAGTGCCCCACAGCATGCGTAGTTCTTCCTGCACATTTTGGATCAGTACCATCATCAGCAGACGTTTTATTGGTACATTCTAATTTTAACCAGTGATGTAGAGAACCAGACAGCAGCTAATTCCTTTAAAGGAGGGACATCTTTCTAACTGAGATACCCTTTTGTTAGTTACAGAGGACTGAGCATATATTACCTGGTTGATAAGATACTCTTTCTACATTTTTGATCATGGCAAAATTACTGGATTTCCACAGTATGATGTGCTCTGCTCTGTGATCTATTCTATATTCTTTTAAAAGTACCATAGTTTTTTTTAATGACCTAAAGTTTGTTTAGAAAGCCAAGTCTCTGGACTGAATCTATAGCTGGTATAGAACGGAATGTGGAATTACTGACTGTAAGCCTAGTAATAAACAGTTCCTTTTATCTTCATAGCTAAACAGACGGAATCATTTTAGAAACTATTAAAATATCACAGTCTATAAAAGCAAATTAACTTTGATGTGGATTCAAAGCTCTGTTAATTTATTATTTTAATAACAGAACACAAAGCAAATAAAGGTTGAACGAGAAAAAAAATTGGGCTTCTTCCAAGTTGTGACTCCTCAGTTGGGGAAGAATCCTGTTTCTGTTAATCAGAAATGATTAACAACAGTGCAACGATATATCAACCTGCTGACATTCTCACTACAGGCTTTTAAACCCTTCCTTTCCCCCACCTCCAGGTTTCAGTATGTTAATTTGTTTTTGTCTCTCGTTCTTTTTCCTGACCATAGCGCATCAAGCTAACTTGATACATAACTAAGAGATATTTAATGTCGCAGATATTGGGGTGGGAGGTGGGCTTCCAAAAATGGCTTCCTCGAGATGCTTTCTCTTGTTTCCCCCATAACATCTAGATCACTGGTTCCCAACCAGGGGTCCGTTGACCCCCAGGGGTCCGCGAGAACTAAATTAAGGTCCGCAAAACAAAGTTATAAACCCATAATAAATTAATATTTTTAATTAAAAGTTCTCTATTATAAAAATATATATTCAAATATTATTCTATGTTTAATGTTTAGCTAACAGTTATGATTAAAGTTTATTTTCAAATTCTCTGAATTTTTATTTTGAACCTTGGGGTCCCTGCACCGAACAAAAAAGTCCTAGTGGTCCCTGGTCAAAAAAAGGTTGGGAACCACTGATCTAGATTAAGGGCTGAACAATGCAGTGTGTGAGAGAGCCATTATATCATCTCCTGGTGTGATGTTTTAATATTGGGGGATTAGGATCAGGGCTACAGATGCGGAGGGAGCATTTTCCTGATATTTGAAAATTCTGTTTGGAAACTGGCACTGAGAAAAAAATTACTCTCCCCACCTTACACCCCACACCCCAGCTACTTTTTAACATTGGGCCAGTCACACAGCCTCAACCTGATCAACCTCACAGGGTTGTTGTGATGATAAAATGGAGGGAGAAGAGAATGAGGTAAGCTGCTTTAGTTCCCCACTGAGCAGAAAGGTGGGGTTTAAATGTATACATAAATAAATGGTGATCATGAGTCTTCCATTGATGTGTAGCATGTCCTGGGAAGTGCAGTGTGATTACATCACCACACAATTCAATGACATGTTCAGGGAGGCCACTTTCAACTGTCACTCTGAGTCTGCCATAACATGCAGCTGGACCCTAACGCCGTGAACAGACAATGGCTTCTGTGAGCATCTAGGGGCAACAGATCCCCTTCTCCTGATCCTGAGTCAGTACCTTAATAACTGCACAGACAAAATTGGGAACGGGAGCGTTGCTACAATTTAAAAAATGGGGGTGGGCCTGGGAGAGACAGGAAATGTATAGACTTACATTGTGAAAAAGAGGTCACCCTGTCCAAACAAAAATAAATACAAGATGTTCCAAAACAGAAGGGCATCAGCAGCAACTTATGGAATGATCCAACGGTTAGGGTATTTAATACTGGATGGAAACCTGGGTCCAGGTTTTCTATAGGATGTATGAAAGATACCTAAAAGACTCGATCCATAAACTTCTGAGGTTATATGGAAGTCCATAACACTTAAAACTCATAGTTTTACACACTATGTTGGTTACAGATTTTAATAAAACAATGTGCAATTAAATTTCACACAGTTGTTAAGAGGAAATTGACTTCATCCCTTCAGGTTCCTAAAAAGGCTCTGTACCATTCTTAGCAACTTGGGCAGATTATAAATGACTCTACAGGGAATCTGGAAATATATATAAATACTATACTCCACATAATGGTCACTAGCAATAGCAAAGAAAAGGCAGGTATTACATGAAACCCAGCCTTGCTGGGGTACTACTTCCCTCTGACCTAACCTTAATATAGGATATTGCTTGCTGATTGGCTTCTCCTGCTTATTCAGATTCATTAAGTATGACCTCTCCGCTAAGATGCCTTTGTACTAAGCTTTGAAGTTTTATCTGTATAATCACAAGCAAACATGTGGTCCAATTGGTATTCTAACAATGAACACATGTTTTATTGGCCTGCTCTTGTCCAGCTCATTAAACACAGCTGGGATCTAATAAGGGGGGGTAATGAATAAAGAACCTACAGAACCTATAAATGTATAATCAATGTATCATAAAAAAAAACCCACTTTTCCTATCATTGACATTGATCTGACCAATCACATTTGATTTTCTGAGTAAAAGGTCTAAAACGCATGGTCAGTTAGCCCAGTTCCAGCCCCGTTCGAGCCCAGTTCCCTCCCAGTTTCACCCAGGATCAATTCTTCGCAAACGGACGGTACCTTATTTACTCTTCTTTCAGCCCTGTATCGAAGCGAAATGAACCTGCCTTTTCCCATTCCTCTCCTGGGAGAAACAGAAACAGAAATAGGGGAAACATAGATGATTGGCATCACTCACAGCCAACCGCGAGGCAGTTTGTGAAGAGGCAGGAATTCAAATTCTTCCTGCCTGCTGCTACTTGGGAGCTTTTTCTGAGAAAAGGAAAGTCTTTTTTAAAACGAGGGTTGGATTCCCCCCCCTTTCTTTCAGGTAGCTCCGTTTTTTGTTTTTTTAGTTCTTAAAATGCTTTTAAAATTACAAGCGGGGGGGGGGGGAAGCCTCCATTAGTCAATTCGAAAGGACCAATCATCAGGAGCTGGGTGGGGGAGGGCTTACTCAGCAGGAACCCACATTTTCTGTTTACATGGATCCATTTGCACATAGTTTAGTCCCTGCTCATTCCAGGTAATGTGGGCTCATTTGATCCTGGGTGGAACGGGGATGGAACTGTGCTAAGTGACCATGCGTTTTAGACCAAAGAGAACAGATGGGATAACCCAGCCACCTGATCTGCTCCCTTAAGCCTTCCAGCCACTGAGGCAGCTCATGCTGACTCCCCTTCCCTCCACAATACTTTACCCTGCCTCATGGTCACATTTCTCTTGTCCAGAATTGTGGACAAACAGCACTATGTTTCGGTGGTAGATAGGGTTGCCAACCTCCAGGTACTAGCTGGAGATCTCCTGCTATTACAACTGATCTCCAGCCGATAGAGATCAGTTCATCTGGAGAAAATGGCCGCTTTGGCATTGAAGTCCCTCCCCTCCCCAAACCCCGCCCTCCTCAGGCTCCGCCCCAAAAACCTCCCGCCGGTGGCGAAGAGGTACCTGGCAACCCTAGTGGTAGACATTGTCACTCTAGGCAACAACAGCCCGGAAGGGTCTGCTCAAGTTCCTGAATCCCACTAACCTGAGGTCCTCAAAACAAGGATCCCATTTGCAATCCAATAATTTTTTTAATCCTCCAGTTTCAAGACATAAATTATTAACATACTCTGTATTCAGAACTTTATTATTTGCATATTGGCTGCACTGGTGTAAGCTTTTCAGTCCACTATACAGACATAGTGGTAGCGTTAATCTTTGCTTCCTATGGCAGATTGTTACTAGTTTTTATCTAGAACTAGAAGCTGCCCACAGTAAACACAGCAGACATAAGCAGAGAGTTTCCTACTTCATGTAAGTTCTTTATCTACATGTCTTATTGAACAGTGAAATAATTATATTTAATTTTGTATTGCACCTTGGCACTTCAAAGAAATGTTTCAATTTAAATTATCATTACTGGCACCTGAAATATCAGCTATAGAAATGAACAGGGCACTCTGCACAAATCAGAGCTTGTTATTGCTTTTAGTTCATCTGTAAGTCCATCTAGGCATTTGGAACCCTTAAAGCTTTATTCTGAAGTTTTTCTTTGATCTGCAACCGGGACTTTATTTAACGGCAGCTGGGAATCTGCCTACAAATCCACACCTAGTTTATCATTCACTTGTAGGATTTGCCAGGTCCCTCTTCACCACCAACAGGAGGTTTTTGGGGTGGAGCCTGAGGAGGGCGAAGTTTGGGGAGGGGAGCTGTCCAGTTGTCTTAGAGTCCAATTGTCAGTGTCCATTTTCTCCAGGGGAACAGATCTATCAGCTGGAGATCCGTTGTAATAGCAGGAGATCTATAGCTAGTACCTGGCAGTTGGCAACCCTATTCACTTGGTCACTTTAGGAGGCAAGTGGTAAACCTAGGTGCAGACATTTGCTAATACAGAAGACTTATGCGGACACCAAAAATACAGAAGACTTATGCGGACACATATGCAGACACCAAACGCAAACCTGTTTCAGAATTTTTGCAGTCCTTTGGCCCAGGCCTTGCACACTTGTGGTAGTTACACTCCAAGATGCTTTTCATGAGTAATAGGATAATTTTCACCATATATTGTAATTAGCTTTCAGAATGCCCTAGGGGAACTGAACTGCTGTCTGAGGACCTCAGTACAGCTGCTCCTAGGCATCCCCTTAACCATCTAACTGGAGTTCTCTCTGGCTTAGCCAGGCGCTCTTGAAAGCATGGCAGCAAGAGAAATTACTTGTGCAAGTGTCAGATATTTCAGGCCAATGCATTGGTTACCATTTTGTTGACTGTACTGACTCATTATGTGTAATCTGCCTTGAGTTCCTGTGAGAAAGGCAGACTATAAATAATATAAATAAAATAAAAACAGCACACTGAGCCTATTACAGGTTATGGCCTATTACAGGCTATTACTGCTGTGGCACTGAGGGGAGCAAAAAATCCCCACACACACACCCCGACATCTCCTCAATGCCATTAACAAGAACTGTTCTGAGTGTTAACTCGGCCTCCTAGGCTGTGACCAACAAAACCATCTGCATCTACTGCAGGCTGAAAGCAACAGAGATGCCAGCTTGTCCTGTTTGAAAGGATAAGAATCAGCTCTTGTTGTTGCCAGATCACACAGGCAAGATTCTTGGAGATTTATGAACCACCACTTATTAATTTATTTAGAAATACATACCCCTCACTTTCAGTAAAATAATTCCACAGCGGCTTACAACGTCCATTAAATGCATAAAACAAATGAAATACGGATCAATAGAAATCAGCCTGGCTGGTAAAAGCTAGCAAAATCAAAACTGAACTCATTACCGATAGGATCATTAATTCCTTATAAAGTACAATGCCTGTTGTGACGGAAAGAAATGATCTTTTCCTAAAGAAAGGGCGTGTATCCAATGATCTGCCAGAAGAATGCCAATTTTCTTCACATTTCATTCCCCTCTCCGACTCCATTGCCCCACCCCACCCCGACATAAGAGAGACAAGAGGGACTTCCATCCACTCCTCACATCCCTGGACCTATGCAGCTGTTAATCCATGTCACTTGATAGGGAGATGGCCACAGTGTCTAGGAGTTAGGGTTGCCAACCTCCAGGTACCAGCTGGAGATCTCCTGCTATTACAACTGATCCCCAGCAGATAGAGATCAGTTCACCTGGAGAAAATGGCCGCTTTGGCAATTGGACTCTATGATATTGAAGTCCCTCCCCTCCCCTAACCTCGCCCTCCTCAGGCTCTACCCCAAAAACCTCTCTCCGGTGGCGAAGAGGGACCTGGCAACCCTACTAGGAGTGCCCTTTACCAAATTCCTGGTAAGCCAACAACAGCCTTGTCCCTGTATCTTCCTATCTAGGGTACTTCAGTGCAACCTACAAAGGTTGTGTTAGGTTTTTTATCCATGGCTGTTTTCACTCGCCGTCACCCCTCCAACAACTTCGGGTCTTTGTGCTGATTATGCATGCTGTCTCCGACCATCAGTGGTCACCTCACTCTCCCCCCTGTTTCCTCGCGTTTTGCCCGCGTTTTCAAATTCGAGATAAAACAGGTCTCTTAAAACGCGGGCGAAACGTGGGGAAATGCAGGGGGAAAGTGAAGTGATCTCCGATGGTCAGAGACATCATGCATAATCAGCACAAAGACCCGAAGTTGTTGAAGGGATGACGGCGAGTGAAAACAGCCATGCATAAAAGACCTTAGTCTTCAAGGTGGCCTGGAAGCTGAGGCTGGTGCAGAATTCTATACCCCCTTTTGACAGGAACTGGACACAGGGTGCAGATAACAGCTATTTTGATTCCACTGTACCAACTGTTTCTTTGCTTCCAAACCCAATTCAAGGCACTGAAAGCCTACAGTAGGCTAGATCCTCCATATTGATGACTTCTACCATAAGCTCTTCCCTATCTCCTAAGATCTAAGGTGGAGAAGGAGGTTTTGCTCTTTGTTCCAACTCCTTGGCCTGATAAAATTAGTTCCAGTGAAAATCAAGGTTTTCTTTTCTTTGTTATGGCACCCATTTCATGGAAGCTTTTACCAAAGGAAGCTCTTATGTCTCAGTTTCAAATGGTTTTTACAAGCTTTTAATGAAGAAATTACCACAATTTGCCCCTTTGTTTCACTGTTGACATTGCTCATTGGTATGTTTTATTTTTTATTGTTTATTTTATTCATTTGACTTGCTACTGTTTATTGGTGGGTCTTGTACATTTTTGTAAGTAGTAATATTCTTTTAGCCACTCCGTTTTATTGTTAGGCATTTGTGCTATGTTCATGGTACATTTGTGCAGTTGTAGTTTGTTGATTATGTTATTAGCTTTTGATATGGATTTTAGAATTTTTATGGTACAATTAATCATACTAGATTTTAATGTAGGATGTTTTGTGTGCCTTTGGACAGAAACACAACTAAAGACATGAAGGCCTATGGGGGGAAACAGAAACATTCTGGAAAAATATTTCTGAGGACTGTTTTTTCAGTTTTTCAAATGGAAATACTGGAAATTTGGGGGAGCACTGAAAATAATTCCTATGAAATATTTCTTGTTTTAGAATGAGTTAAACACTTTTTAAAGATACTCAAGATATTGTAAAATACCTTGGGATCACATGTAGCATGAAGATTTTTATGGAACACAATCTACAGCACTAGACAATAACTCGTATGTATAATGCAGACATACATTTAAATAATAAATATGTCCTTTTTCAAATACTGTGTATCTGATTTTGTCCAGAGTTAGTATGCTATATTGTTGCATACTAATCATTCATTGTTTTCAATTAAAACAAGTTGATCAACACACCCTCCCTTTAGTTTACTATAAAAAGTTTTCTTTTTTATCTGTTGTTTTTTCGTACCTCTCAGAAGGCAAAACCCAAGATACATGTGGCTAAGACAGCATATGCTGGAGCAGTTTTCCAGCACTCTTTCTAATATTCAGTATATTAATAATTTTGCTTAGAAAATTAAGTCATGTATACTTTGAATATATGCTAAATACCACAATGTCAGATTCAAAACAGATAAAAGGAAGTATTTCTTCATACAACACATCGTTAAGTTGTGGAACTCCTTGCCCCAGGATGTGGTGATGGCTGCCAACTTGGAAGACTTTAAGAGGGGAGGGGACATGTTCAGGGAGGTGAGGGCTATTCATGGCTACTAGTCATGATGCATAAGTATTCTCTCCAGGATCAGAGGAGCATGCCTATTATCTTAGGTGCTTTGAAACACAGGCAGGATAATGCTGCTGCAGTCATCTTGTTTTTGAGGTTCCCAGAAGGCACCTGGTTGGCCACTGTGTGAACAGACTGCTGGACTTGATGGACCTTGGTCTGAACCAGCATGGCCTTTCTTGTGTTTTTATGAGTCATCCACTAATCCTAGGACACAAGCAGCTAAAGATTTGCTTCCTCTCTGTCTCTATGAAACTACTGCCACACTTACTAGGTTGCCAGCAGAGGCTGCTGCTAGTTTGACAGATGGTGGAGGTACCCACGCAGGTGGCCAGCAGGGAGAAAGAAAGAGAATCTTAGTGTACCCTGGGGAATTAGAGACTAAAGCAGCATGGTTTGATGCTTAGTGTCAATCTGGGAGACCCAGGTTTGAATCCCTGCACTCTCATGGAAGCTTGCTGGGTGGCCTTGGCCCAGCCACACACTCTCCACACTAACCTACCTTACAGACTTGTTGCGAGGACACAATGAAGAAACGGAGAATGATATCAGCTGCTTCGGGTCTCCATTGGGGAGAAAGGCAGGATATAAATGAAATAGACAAAATAGATGCTTTGGGACACAGGCAGGACAATGCTGCTGCAGTTGTCTCGTTTGTGGGCTTCCTAGAGGCACCTGGTTGGCCACTGTGTGAACAGACTGCTGGACTTGATGGACCTTGGCCTTTCTTATGTGCTTATGTATACCATATCTGCAATGGAACAGGTTCATCTAAAGTGATATAGTGATATAGACACAGTGTGCTATGGATCAGAATATCAAGGCTGTGAGCCTTAAACCCCTCTCAAATGGGTCCATTATGGTCAGTGGAGCTGTTCCATAATAAGTAGTTTCAGGAATCCTGCCAAATAATGAATTGCATGAAAATCAATAGAAATTTTGACACCAACATTGACTGGTAGTGGATTGCACCCAACTTGGGGGGGGGGTCTATACTGCAAACAATAGGACACTTCCTGGTACAGCCTAAAATATTGTCATAAATAATTAACACTGAATTTCATTTTTTAAAAATGAGCGAAGTACATTTTGTGACTAAGTATCATGATTTTTATTGTGTGTGCTTACTTGCTGTTTTCTAAATTTTCATAGTCCACAAAGGGTTTCCCCCAGCCATTAGGGTGAATTATTCATTCAGTATAATCTGTTCCAAGTTCTAAAGTGCATTATGAAATGTGCATAAAACCTTGATAAACTATTAAAATAAACCTTGATAAACTATTAAAACAAACTATTTGTCAGGGACATACTCATTAAATGTGTAATATCTGAGAAATAAGTTCCCGCGATGTCTTCCTAACAATAAATTGTGCTTATTGCACGGTTCACAAATAACTTTGTACAACATGTTCCTTTCGGGCCTGAAAAAGATTGTATTTTGTGGTGTAAACTAGCAAAGATAGCAATGAGGTGGCAGCCTGCAGGCTGAAACAAATCCAAGAAGTTCCATATCAGGGAACCCGCTGGCCACTCCCCTACCACACTTCAGTGAATGGGGAAAAGTTTTGAAGTTATTTTCAAAAACAGAGGCATTCCACACTTTAGCACTTAACAGTGCATTCCTGAAGGGGGGAGGCAAATCCTCTTAGGAGCCAGTGTGACCCCTACACTGGCATCCATGCCACTTGTGCCTTGCAAACTGGCACAGACGCCCACGTTGGGGCACTTACGCCTGCCTCCCTGGACAGCAGCGGCAGCACGGGGCTTGGGCACCAGAGAGGCCTCCGACCAGTGTTCTCCTGGTGCAAGTCCCCGCACTGACATCCCGGGAAGTGCCCTGGGGCATTCTGAGGGGCAGAGTTGCAGTTAGGCAGCTTCCAAACCTCTTTCACCCTGGGAATGCCTCCCAGGATGGGGGAAGTCCTGCGCCATCTTTTGAGGTTGTGCAAGCCCCCTTTCCCTATGGGAAAAAAGTGTTTTTCCCCCTCCGCGGTGGCCGGGAAGCCTCTGAAGAGGTTTCACAGCTGCGCCGTCCTGGTTGCCACATTTCACCCCCCCCCCCCCAGGAATGCACTGTAATGTCTTAGGATTCTGCATGTTATGCTCCAGACAGGCACTATCTATAATAGTTGTCATTACTACCTGACTGCCTAGGACAAGGTTTAGTTGTAAGTCAAAATGCACATTTATGCCCTCTGAACCAAGCTGAGCAACCAGAACCTATAGCAAACCACCAGCAACCTACTAACCCAACTGCCTCTTGAATTAACATTGTATGAAAACTGCACTGGAATTCCCAGTGCAAATATCAAGCCTCTTTTGTAATTTATGAAATATTTCATTGTCACTGTCAATACCAATGAATGCTGAGCCTCACAAAAAATGTTCTGCTAGCTTTCAAAAACTCCTAATGGAGTTTTTAAATTATGGTTTTCATGAGTTTTTATAGTAGTTGTTTTATTTATGTTGTTTTTATTGTGTTTTTTTGTAATAGTTTTATTTATATTGTAAGCTGCCTTGAGTTCCACAAGGTAGAAAGACAGCTTGTAAATGTTTTAAATAATTAAAAAAATTAAAAGCCATGTTTCTTTGCCCCAGAGTCTACAATTCTGACCCTTAGCACTCTATTTCCTCCTGAACTGTTCTCTTAGAGCCAAGCTACCTAATGATCTCAAAGACCAGACTGGGGAGGGGCCGTGGCTCAGTGGTAGAGCATCTGCTTGGCATGAAGAAGGTCCCAGGTTCAATCCCCAGCATCTCCAGTTAAAGGGACCAGGCAAGTAGGTGATGTGAAAGACGTCTGAGTGAAACCCTGGAGAGCAGCTGCAGGTCTGAGTTGACAATACTGACTTTGATGGACCAAGGGTCTGATTCAGTATTAGGCAGCTTCGTGTGTTCATGTGTTCAAACACATGATCTTTCAAATGTCCCACACACATAAAGTTCCTTAAAGTCAGCAAACTAGAAAACCAGGCAGAAGGGTTTATATAATTGTATGACTAGGCTTCACCATTCTTTCTCCATATGAGATTAATCTTCCTTTCATGCCTTAAAACTATCCTATTTTGTGATGAAAACCAGTAAACACCTTTCTTCCTGATGTGATAATTTTCTAGTTGAGCCTTCCCTATGTTCCCTAATTATGGATACAGCCAGTGGGGGTGCGGGTGCAGTTTTGGTAGTGGGTTGCTGCTTATTGATGGTAATGTTGATCTGTGTTTTGTAGTTCTAATTGTTATGTGGTGGTGCATAACCACACTCTCATTTACCACCTTGGCCACACCATGTCAGGAAAGGAATTCTATAAATAGTTTAAATACATTACAGAACTCCAGGTTCTTTGCCCCAGTATGGCAAACTGAGACCAATGCACTTCTGCTCAATCCTATGACTACATCATCATATACTTTCCACTCACAGGGACAATAAAACCAAAGCACCTATAAGTGGAGATAGCTACCATCCTCTTTCTTCATGTGCATGCATCTGGGTTGGTGGAGGTGGCTATCTTGCAGGGGGCTACATTGGTCGAACCTGGCTTTTGTGTGTGGAAAGTTTCACTCACATCTCTGAACACTAAGGAATTTGGGATGGTTCACACATACACCTTCATAAATTCACTACTGTGCCTTGAACACTGACTTACATGTATGACGGGGCATCAGATACAACAACTTTTTTATTTCTTCACATAATTGCAAACGTAATGTTTTTCAATAGCTTCAATTCACATGCTTATCTGACAAAGAAAGTAAGCTATGTAGATGCACTTGTGAACTAGAAAAACATTCTTAATTTGTCAGTTTGTGTTCCTTCAGGGAATTAAGAAAACAACAAATAAAGCAGCTGGAAAGAAAAAGCCTTTTTAAAAGAAGGGACAAGCAGAAAAAAATAAAAAGGGACAAGAGTCTTGGGAAGTTTCAATAATGCTTCGCTAGCTTACTTTGACAGGCTGGCACTATAGTTATGGGGGGGGGGGAAATGCCACAAACTAGGAATTTTTTAAAAAACTGAAAAACAACATAGAAAACATTAGGAAGCAATAGGCTGGCCATGACATTGTTTGGATTCTCCATAAAAATAGATTAAACAAATGATTTTCATTCTAGACTAAATGGCTAGGGTGGAAGTTAACCTTGGTTATGTTATATAAAACACAGACTATCCTATTAGGAGAAGATCCTCAGCTTATGCTCCAAACTGCCAAGTTCTGCGCTGTTGCTATTAAAATACACAGAGCTTTATTAGAGAATTATCGTTAGAATATTTTACAATTTTATCAATTTTAACGTGATAATTTTTAACAAGGGGTTGTTTTTATTGATCTTACACTTTTATTTGTACGGGCAGTCTGTGATTCTGCGGTGCAAAACTATTTAGTCTGGAAATTTTGATGTGTCGGAATGTGATTGGTCAGTTGACCATATTAATAAATTTTATTTGATGTGATTAAAACACAGACTATAATTCAGCTACCTATTGATTGTGCATGAGAATGGGAACACCTGCATCTACCACACCAATCAAATTCAGTCAGAAAAGACAGGGATAGACTTGGCTTGTGGGACTTTTCTTATTCTGGGTTACTTTTTAAATAGGAAGACTATCATCATTTGGAAAACCTGTGTGGTGTACAGGCCGGAGTGCTGAGACCAGGAGAACCCAGGTCAGATCCCTCTCTCTCAGATATGTAGCTCAGTCAGCAGCACTCTCAGATTAACCTACCTCACAGGGTTGTTTGTAAAGATAAGAGGGAGGCCATGTTCCAAATGCCCTGAGCTCCTTGGGAAAAGGCAGAATGAAAATAATACATAAACAACAGTAAAATTTGCATTGTAAAGAAAGCTAAAAAAAAAAAAAGGTCCACTGTGTGCCATTGTAGGCTCTTTTGTATATTTTGATATTACAACCCATTTTTAACACAGAGAAAGTTATAATGATCTTCAGCTCTATCTAGCTATCTAAAAGGCAATTCCTTGCTAATAACTCCTCAATCCCAAAGTATTGACGTCTTTGGAACTGTTGCTGCAAATGCATTTGAGTCAGTTTTGGCCCACTGTGCTATTTTTACTTAAGTTAATAGTCCACACTACATCAATAAATCATACCTTTGCAAATGTCTAATGGGCTGCTAGCAGAGATGCCAAAAGCACTTCAAAAACCACAAGATTGCCATCCAGCCCTCCCTTCCCCAAGAGAAACAAGATGCTATTACAGAATTCTTTCCTTTAAAGAAAAACAAATTTTAAAAACTTTTAGAAACTGGAGGAGGAAATCCTCTCTTTACATTAGTCAGCTCTAAGTTACTAACTGTGCATTCCTAAGTCTGCTTTCCTGGGAGTAAACCCCATTAAACAGACCTGAGTAGGATTCTGAGTAGATCTGCTTAGGATTGCTCTCTGGAAGTTGCCACATATCATAATGATAAAAGCTACCTAATACAGTTTTCATCCACTGCTTCTAACCTAAATAAGAATCCTTCCTCTTGTCAATAAAGGGTAAACTTAGGATTTATGAAAGAAATGGAGTACCATCAAAAGCAGAAAACAAAGAGCCCAGGCTTAGCTCTTTGCTGCCTGAAACACTCTCAATGTACACAACATACAACCACTTCTGTTTCACCCCGATATTGCCCTAATGATGATTTAATTCATTTTGCCATCTGTCTTAAACAAATGGGAATGTTATTTCCCAAGAGATCGTTTCCCCAGCATTCACTTCCACTAAGAATCCTGCAAGCGATGCTTCATTACAGCTGAACATGAAACTTCGTGCTCTGCGGTCAGTGGAAAGGCTCAAACTTACCATCACCAAATAAATAATTCAGGGACTCGTGCATTCTGCTCAGGAAAGGTTCTGCACCGTGTAATGGTGCAGTAGCAATGTTGCCATCTAGGCAATACATTTATCTTAAAATATAAATATCGCACAAACTGAACCACTCCACCTGCTGACATAAACTTGAACATGAAGCTGCCTCATGCAGCTTATCTAGCATGGTATTGATGACCAGGTCATTCTCCAGGACAACAGAGAAACAAAGTTCTTTCCCAATACCTGCTGCCTCCCTTTAACTGGAGATTGAACCCAGGGCCTTTATGCATAGTAGGTGTTCTATCTTGGAATCCCGCCCCCCCTCCTACAAAGTAATCCTAAGAAGATCTACTCAGAGTCCTACCCAGGACTATTAAATGGGGCTTGCTGACCATCAAAGTTACATTTAAATGCTCATGCACATTCCTTTGTTGGGGAGGGGAAGTATGATAGTGTCCTGGGAAGTGAAATGTGTCATAGGGAGATCAGGTGATGGGGAAAGGGGGGCAGCGCTTGTATTATTTGCTTATAACAGAGAGTAGAAAGGGTGGGCGTTAAGTAAATTGGGTATTTTGCGAATGAGAATTTATGGGGATTATTCCAGTTGAGCGGCATATTCTAGTTTTTTGGAAGGAACAATGATAGGTTGATGATGCTGTTTGTGGATTCTGGTATGAGAAGAGCAAGGCAAATAGTCTTGCTACATGTTCTACACTGAACCCCCCGGAAACTAGACTCCCCTTCAGTTAGGTTGACTGGAGCTCAGTCTGAATCACCAAGAGGGACCAGGAGCATCTCAGCAGGCAAATGCACTCCTGGTTAGTGTTTACAAGGAAAGGGACAGCTGGATCTCTGCAGGGAAAGCTGCAGAAGAATGCATGGTTAAGAGCGGTGGTTTGGAGCGGTGGTCTGATCTGGAGAGCTGGGTTTGATTCCCCACTCCTTCACATGAGCAGCGGAGGGTAATCTGGTGAACTGGATTTGTTTCTCCACTCCTACACACGAAGCCAGCTGGGTGACCTTGGGCTAGTCACACTTTCTCAGCCCCACCTACCTCACAGGGTGTCTGTTGTGGGGAGGGGAAGGGAAAGTGATTGTAAACCGGTTTGAGTCTCCCTTAAGTGGTCGAGTAAGCTGGCATATAAAATAGGGCTGTTGAAAAAAAAATTCGGTAAAATTCAGATTCGGCAAAATTCGGCTCGTTTTTATTCGGGAAATGCCGAAGTTTGAACTCCCCCTATTTGGATCTGTGGAATTCGGCATGAAATTCGGCGTTCCCGAATAAATTCGGCTGAATAAAGTCATTTAAAGCACATTCGCGGCTTTCCGCGGCTCTGGGGGGGGGGGGCATTTTTGGAGGTAGAGGTCCCAAACTTTCAGGATAGCTTGGAGGGACCCTACTTGCAAGAACCCCCAGGTTTGGTTAAGATTGGATCAGGGGTCCCAAGTTATGGGGTCTGGAAGGGGTCCCCCCCATCTGCCCATTGGAATGAATGGGAGCAGGCATCTAGAGAGCGGCAAAACCTCCCATTGTTTCTCGTTGGCTATTTATGCATGGGAGGTTTTGCTTTGGATATGCTGCTCTCTAGATGCACATTTCCCCCATCTGAATTCTCAAAACTCTGCAGGGGGGCTTATTGTTGAGATTTGGAAATTTGGTTGGAGGAAATGTGCATCTAGAGAGCGGCAAATCCAAGGCAAAACCTCCCATTGTTTCTCGTTGGCTATTTATGCACGGGAGGTTTTGCTTTGGATTTTCCGCTTTCTAGATGCACATTTCCCCCAGACAAATTCTCAAAACTGTGCAGGGGGGCTTATTGTTGAGATTTGAGAATTTGGATGGGGAAAATGTGCATCTAGAGAGCGGAAAATCCAAGGCAAAACCTCCCATTGTTGCAGACTGATAAAAGGCTGTGTTGTTTACAATTCGCTCCACTTTACCTTGGGAGCAAAGCCCCACCACGGCTCTTACTTCTGAGTAAGCAGGCTGAAGGATCAGGACTGCCCGCCCTTTCCTCTACATTTCGCTTCCTCCTGTCACCGCTTCCTCAGCCCCGGGGGCACCCAAAAACAACAAAGACCGGGGTGGGGGGGAGTTGAGGGAGCAGACAACATGGCTGAGCTGTCACTGTCAGGGGAAAGGAGAAATCCTGAGCATGGACACCCGCGGGGGGCCGGGGAGGGGGGGAATAAGCAGGATGCTGCATTGTACGGCACACGACACCACTGGCGCATACACACATGCACGCCCGCTACACGCCATTCCCTCCCCCCATCGCGCAAAAGAAGGCAAAAGCTCGGATTCTACAGACACGGCCCACAGAGACAATCAACCCCCCAAGCAGAACAGCCCCCCCCCGTGACAAGAAGACGCAAATTCCAAACTAAGGAGAACAACGGGGCAGCCAGAGAGACTCACCAACCCACACTGACCTCCAGGCGAAGGTAGCAACCAGTGAAAACAGCAAAAAAAAAAAAAAAACTAGTACAGAGGCAATCAACACCCACAGCAGAACAGCCCCCCCCTTTGGCTTCCCCACACACACACAAAATCCCCCCCCCACAAACACACAGGAAAAAAGTTATAGAGAAAAGCCCCAAAATGGGTCAAACTGTGGATGTCTTCTCTTCCAGCAGAAGCAGGGGTCAGGAGGAGTAATCCAATCTGATTCCAGCAAGAAGCAGCAGGTCAGCTCAGCTCAGGATCTCTCACGATCAGCACAGGAGCAGCAGCAATGGAAGGAATACAGACTCACACACACAGACTCTCTGGCCATTTATGCATGGGAGGTTTTGCCTTGGATTTGCCGCTCTCTAGATGCACATTTTCCCCGTCCAGATTCTCAAAACTCTGCATGGGAGCTTATTGTTGAGTTTTGAGAATTTGGATGGGGACAATGTGCATCTAGAGAGCGGCAAATCCAAGGTAAAACCTCCCGTACATAAATGGCCTCTCTCTTCCCCCACCCCCGGGCAGCACAACAACCCGGGAACACGCACATGCACCCTCCCCTCGGGCTCTCTCTCTCACACATAGACACACTCTCTCCCCCCCCCCGGGCTGCGCAGCAACCCGGGACCACGCACACGCACCCCCCCCCCACGGGGATCTCTCTCTCACACACACACACACACACTCTCTCTTTCTCTCCCCGGGCCGCACAGCGGCCGGACTCAAGCACTCGTCGGCGACTGATTGGCCAGAAGACCCAGCTTGGCCATCTATTGGCCGCGGGAGAATGCTGATTTGGGGGCGCCGAATTTGTACGAATTTATCCGGCATCTGCCCGAACTCGCCGAGCTCGGCTCGTCGTTTTCCTGCCTTTTTTTACTTTGGTTCTATCTGAACTAGAAACCGCCGAATCGGGGGAAACTCGGCTGTTTTTCAGTTTGGATGGAACCGAATCGACAGCCCTAATATAAAAACCAACTCCTACTCCTCCTACTCCTCCACCTTCCACTGATCTTTATTTTTCCTACCATATGATTTTCACACTTTCAGAAAATTGTAGAAATCAAAACACAATCAAAATCATTCTGGTCATTCAGAGAGGCATACAGGCCATTTAAAAGAAGTTGAAGGTTGTGGTGGATTTTAACATGGGAACACATAGTCCCTTAGGCTGTGCTTTCCCCTGCCCTCTGCCACAGCTGCACAGCCGACACACATGGGGAGTGCAGAAGACATTGCAATACTGGAAATGTTTATTCTTATTTATTTATTTGAAACATTTATTAGCCGCCTTTCTTCCTTACATTTGTTAGCTCCCTTTCCTCTTCTCAAGATTCCCAAAATGTTAATATTTTGAGTATCCCTTGCATAGAACATTTCTAGTTAATACATAGAAGACTGCTTCTAAACCATGGACTTCAGTCTGTTTACTCAATGAACCATCCCCTTAAGGCTTCAGTTTGTTGAAGTGCTGCATTTGTTAAATTTAGGTGTACAATTTCCCAAACAGTTTAGGTATTTGTGAGACTCAGCTCTTGGCTAAAGATCTGGTTTCTACACTGAGCATTCAGCCTAAGATGTCAACTGAATTCCAGAAATATAATTTATTTTATTGTCGAAGGCTTTCATGGTCAGAGTTCATTGGTTCTTGTAGGTTATCCGGGCTGTGTAACCGTGGTCTTGAAATTCCAAGACCACGGTTACACAGCCCGGATAACCTACAAGAACCAATAATTTATTTTGTTAAAAAAACACATTGATACAACCTTTCATATCCTTCCTGTTTCTGATCATCTAAAGTGGGGGTTAAACATGGAAGACAATTATTTGTCTTGTGCAAGTGCAATTTTCTTTTAAACATCTTCTTCCCCTCTCCTGACACACCTTTTCCTGTAAAGGATGTAATGTCTAGCATCAGCTTTGCAATTCAGGGGAACTTGCCCCAAGTCCTTCAATAGAGCTTCTGTAAACAAGCCAACAATTTGCAATAAAGTCAGTCCACAACTATGCTACCTTCCCTTAAAATCCCCCGGTGAAGCACACCATGGTCATAATCCAACAAGGCAATGTGGACCCATATAATGGAGCATTCTCCACCCCTTTTCTCAAAAAAGCAATCCACCCCACTACAAATTCTTAAAACATTACAGGAATTTAATAGGCGGGTGACGGCGTGGTCTGAGAGTGAGGTTTGCTGGCTGGAAAAGCAATAAGAAAGGCACCACTTTCTTGCATGCCTTTTCCTACAGGCTTCTTTGCACTGAAACCTCCCTGAGAGGGAGGCAATATGAACATCAAGACAAGAATATAAAAGTAGATATTGTACTTGCTGGAGACTATCACAGTTTTGTATATTTATCTGTGTATGGTATATGAGGAATTCTCAAGATCACCTAACTTTGCAAATGTAGTTCACCAGTGACATGTCACTTACTAATTCAAATATGACTTACGATTATTACAAGAATTGCTGTTGCTTGTGCAGGAGGAGGCTGTGTGATGACAGAGGTCGGCAGATTTCGAGAGCTCACCAGTAAATGCTTGCTGACAAGAACTGTCCATGTTGCAGTTGGTCTGATTTTCACTAGTCCTTGATAAATCCGAATTTGGCTGGTTTACTCCATGTACACAATCCTGGTAAACTAGATTTGAGTTTGATCTGTTAAGGTGGTTTAACGACATCTGTAATAGGGCTTCATTTATGAAGACTGAATTTTCGCCACAAAAACTGTCTGATCGATTATGTCCCATGATCTGCACACAGAAAAACACACAAAGAAAATATTAAATCAATTTTTCAATTTTTTATTTGTCATCATAGTTGCCTCTTCTATACTTCGGCTTTATTAATTAGCTAAAAGACGAGAGTAAAAATAAGAACACAAATCCACTGCATTCATCTATTGCCAACAAACGAGAGCAAAGATTGTGAAAAAATGCAAGAATTTTTAAACTTTAATCTTTTGCAATGTAATATTTGCCTCTTTGAGTGCGGGACTGTTTACTACTGGTAATATATGATAGTACTCAGTCCAGGCCTTTTTGCTGGGTGATGTATGTAAAAAGTTCTATTGTGCTCACCAAAAGTGAGAATGGCAGGTCTAGTAAACATAATTCCACCCACCGACAGTAGTTCCAGTCATGTTATTCACTATGCTGATGCACACCAATGTCAGCCAATGTGGACTGGGTAGTAACTCCCAGTTTCTGCTGAATAGTCTATGAGAAAAGATGCTACTGGACACAGATTCCTGTGCACACAAATATCCACCCTTTGCTTTGATTTGCAATGTTATTCAAAGCTGTCTGATACTGGTTGTTTATGCATGGGTGCTTTCATTCACGTTCATCCCTGGTCTGTCTTGGTTGTTCCTTGAAGTTATGCCTGAGTTTTCCGTCCACTAGAGATAACCTTGCAGCCAGCCCTCACAAATCCCAGGACTGCCTTTTCCTCTATTAACCCGATTCTTTGATCTCTCCTGAGATTATTCCGGGTTAAATAATCATGCATAAGGCAAAGCGCAGAACACAAAATCTTGGGGAGTGCCATTTCTCTCACAGACAGCAGCTAATTACAAAGCAGCGTGTCAAGGGGCGGGGATTCAAATGCTTCCTGCTTCCTCAGAGTTCTTTCTGAGCAGAAGAAAGGATTTAAAAAATGAGGCTTGGGTTTCTTCCCCCACCCAAATTCTTTTAGAGAGTTCCATTTTTTAAAATGCTTTTTAACACGGCACTTGGGTTTCCGGGGGGGGGGGCTTTTCTCTCACAGTAAGCACTACAGCCAATTACAAAGCAGTGTTTCAAGGCACAGGGACTCCAATGCTTCTTGATTTGAGCGTGGAGGCTGCTGGTGCATAGATTCGCTATAGGAAAGCGCGGATCCAGTGTGCAACGAACCTCAGGGAAAACTCCCATGCATAAACAACCACTGTCAGTGGGAGCTGTTTCTCACAAATGATTTAGGATGAGATTAGAACAGCCATGCAAACTATCAACACAGTCTTGTGTGCATTGGCCCAATAAAAACAGTGAGCCCAAAGTAAGGGTTGAATTAAGCATTACCACTGGCCACACTGACAAGCACTGTGAGAGCTGCTGCCCACAGAAGAATCCTATTCCACTGCAGTATGTTAGAAGTTCTTGAGTGGGACCAGTTGGTTTAATTTGTTCAAAACTGTGGTTTTTCTTTTACCATGAATGATCCTCTATTCAGATTTGTAACTTTTTATATAGCTGTTTTAAGGAAAAAAGCAGAGATCTTGATGAAGGATGCCCCCCTCTTCTGTAGCAATTCCCCATAATTCTGGGACATACAATTCATATATGGTTTGTGTTTAAGCAAACAGCTCCTCAGCAGCAGCAAGATTCCAAGAGAACAGGAACACGAGCTGCACCAGATATGCCTTCCCAACTTGCCTAGTGTAATTATCCTCCTCCCCATGAGAAAGCATCTATTCACTCCTATATCCCCCCTTCTTCACAGACCCGTCAGTACAAACGATGCCCTTGTTCCTCTCTCTCTCCAGTCTCTAGCCCCTTTCATTGCAGAGATATAAGGGGAAAGGCATGTCTTTACAATAAAAAGCACTTGAGACTTACTTTTCTAAAAATAAGAGGGGGGATTTCAGAGAAACTGGTAGACCACTGTTATAAAGTTAATTGCAGAATAAAGATATTCAACTGTCTGTTAGGGTTTTTTAACACAGTCATGGTATGTGTGTGTGTATGTGTGTGTGTGTGTGGCTGCTGTGAGGACTGGGCATTTCCTCCCATTGCCCGGCTAGCTGGTGGCAGGCACCAGGAGCTGTGGGTGGGAGATCCTCCGCCTCCAGAAGCAAGCTGGCAATCCTACCCTTCTGTAACAGGGAGATAGCCCTGACCAAGATGGCCCAAACTAGCCCAATCTTGTAAGATCTTGGAAGCTAAGTAGAGTCAGCTCTAGTTAGTATTTGGATGGGGGGTTACCAAGGAATTCCAGGGTCACTATGCAAAGGAAGGCAAAGGCAAACCAACTGTTAGCCTCTTGCCCTGAAAATTCTACTGGGTCATCATAAGTCAGCTGCTACTTGACGGCATTTTACACATACACTCAACAGGGAGATAAGCAAACTGGCCTCCCACATAGTATTATGGCAAGTGCTACAGAGACAGCATACATCAAAGTGATTACAAGAGATATTAAGAGATTTTACTCTGGAGAAAGTCTTGCATGCCTCATTGTCCCCTGGCGAGATCACCCCCGGCAGGCTGCTTTGGCGGCTGTGCTTCCAATGGCGCAAGATCTTGTGTTGTAGCTTCACCGTTTCCCGTTCCTTCTCCACCATCCTTTGGCTCTCCCGGAGTCTCTCCAGGTTCTGCTGGTAATCCTGCAGCTGGGCGTCCAGCTCTTCTCGGTTCCTGCAAAGCGCTTCCTCCTGGCTTAAGCACTCCTTCTCCCTCTCCAGAAGCTGGCTCTCCCTCGCCTGGTGCTCCTGATGCCGTTGCTCACATTCGCGGTGCCACCGTTGCTGCTCCTGCTGAAACTGGTGCTGAACTTTGCGGACATTTGCTAGTTCCTCCTTCTGTTTAAAGTTTCGGTTCTTTTCTTGTTCCAAGGCGGAGGTGGTACGAGAACTGGGGCTCCAGCTGAATCTCTCGTGTTCTTGTAGAACGAGCTTATGGATCCCGATGTGACTCTCCTGGATGGCTAAGGCTGCCTTTACATCACAGCGAAACACGGTTTCCATAGGTGAAAGGGACAGAATTTAAACATTAGTGCTTTCATTGGAGGAAAAACCTGCTCATCACACAAGCTCACAGTAGTGTAACGTAGGAGGACTTGTTGCATATTCATCCCTCTGTTTTCTTCCTTCAGTTAATAGTATGCATTCGTTTAAAGACACAAACCTCAGAGCGTCTGCCTCAGTGGGTTTCGCCTTAATCTTCTGCAGGTCCTGCTGTGGGTAACAGCGAAGACAGACAGAAAACTAGAGTGTGGTAGAAACGTTTGGACGTACATTCTCTGTCCTGAAAACAAATGCTTAGGAACGCAAAAAAATGTGTGTCGAAACCATTTCTACCTCTCTTTATAATATCTGTTTTTCTCCTCACTCTGTCTCGCTGCAGGTGTGTGTAAGAAACGGAACCAGCACAGCTGACGATTGTGGTCCACAAACAAATCAGGGCTAACAAGCTTTGATCACCCATGAACCAACTCCAAGGGAAAAGCTGCAGTTATCAAATGCCCCGTGGGTTGGATCCTGCCGAGATTTCTGCAGGCATGGGGGGGGGGCAATTGTCGCCGCCTCTCTCCTCCTGCAGCAGCCTATAACACCCTCTGAAATGCTGCTCCTGAGGAACCCCCAGGAATAAGGGGCAATCCAAAGTCTCGTATTAGAAGGTTTGTAGTAGCAACAGCAGACCTAAACTAGAAGCAAAGGGGAGAGTGGCATGGCAGTGGCAGAATGTGACAGAACCAGGTCCATTCCCTGCTCTGCCAGTCCCTCTTTTACCCGACTGGTGTGTGTGTGGGGGGGAGCCAATCAGGGCCCTTGTATTCCCTAGCTATGTACACAGGCTTATAAGTTTGGATCCTACCTCTTATTTTGGCTTGCACAGCACTGACCTCTGCTGTAGTGTGCATTTCTCTGGCATCAGGTGTTTCTGTTCATGCAAGGGCTGCACTTTCCAGTGAGCAGAAAGTGCCCAGGGTCATAGAAACATGCTCCACGGCAAAGCATGTTTCTCTGCAATGGATGAAGAGCAGCACAAGATGAAGAGCAGAAGGAAAGGAGCCATGATCTCCAAGAACAAGACAGCTAGAATCGAGCCCAGTAGCACCCAGAGACCATCAAGATTTTTGGGGTAGAAGATTTCGAGAAACAAAGGTACCACTGGACTCAATTCTAGCTGTTCTACTGCAGACCAACATGGTTACACTCTGAAACTAGGAACAAGACAATGATCAAGAGAGGATCTGTAAATAAAGTTTATAAATTTAAACAATGGTTGAAAGGTCTGATGGTTTTTTTTTTTTAAATCTAATTACAAAAAAAGTTGTCAAAAGTGATTATCACCTGTATACTGTACAAGAGGCGGGTTAAATTCTGGATAGTCTGTACAACCTAGAGAAAGGGGAGGGAAACAGAAAAGATTTTTTTTTGTTTACAAGACATAGCAAGTTTAAGGAGAACAACAGCAAAAGGTTTTGTGGCTGACCTGACTCACCTCAATCTGTGTAGAAGTTGGGAAACAGGTGTCTCCTTCCTACAGACAGACAATGGAGTTAGCTTCTTTTCTTGTAGAGCTGGACTGCCACCTTCTGGTGACTCAGCTAAGGTATCGGAAAACTTCTACAGCTCAAAAATTGCATCACTGTGTTTAATTTTTTAAAGAGACTACAAATAATCTAGCAGGTCACATACACACATATTTTCAAAACAATGCATTCATTCTAATTGTCATATACTTCCATATAACTAGTTTTCTTCATATGCAACAAAATACATATACTTTTTTTGCTACTGAAAAGTGGATCAGCATCTTACAGCCAAAGTATATGTTATGTCTGATATATGATCGCCATGGGCATGTGCAGAAGGGCCCCATTAGGAGTGCCGTGGGGCCCAATTAAGGTCAGGACTCCAGTGGAAGGAGCTGTAGCACTTCTATGTTGAGTTCCCAAGGGGAACTCACATGTAATGTCCTACTGCAAGTCCCCATGATGATAACATGGCAGAAACAACATGTAGTTTGCCCCGTAAAAATTCCAAATTCTGAATGCAGAATAAATTATACAAGATTTAATATGTTTTTAGTTTGATTTTTTAAAAAGGAATTCAGTGTTATGTTTGTTTAATGAACAGATGGTGAAACCGACAGAGGAAGGGATATGGGAAAAGTGGCGTTAGAAGGAAGGAGGACTGAGCATTATGCATACCACATTCTAAGACTGTGCATCATTTCTGTACATGTGCAGAGCATATATGAATTTTAAAGAAAGTGTCTCAAATGTAGTACCTGATCCAGCACATCAACTTCTACTATGCTGTTTGTATCACGAACATCTGCATCATAAGGCTCATCTCCTTTTATTTCTGTTACTAGTGATTAAAAGCATCAGGAAAAGATAGGTCAAACACATGTGAACTACATGCATGCACTCGTGAATCAAGTATATTCTCCAGTTCTAAAATAAACAAACCTGCTGTACAGAGGTAATGCTAGACCTAAGAAACATAATTCTGTGATCTGTATAAATTATTCAGACAGGCCCACACTAGTGCATAATTTTACTTTGCTCTTCATAATAAGGACAAAGAGCTACCTAGCCACTGAAATGGCATCCCCTGATTGCTGTCAGTTGAGCCCATGCTTTCAAGAGCCTTTTTTTTTTTTTGCCATGGATGAATCTCATAGGTAAGGCATAATTGGGTATGACTTTACAGGTGACTGAACATAAAAGATGCTGTACATGTGTGGGGAGGCTGTATGTGAGCCTTGGACAAAGTCATGAGGCCTATTACATCTCCAAGCTCAGGGCACACGTGAACTGGCCATTCATTACGCTATCTGAGCTTTAAAATGTACGGCGACAGAAGTTATGAATGGAATTTGCCATGAAAATCTTTAAGATGAACCTAAGATATGAAACTATTTTCAAATGAACGGAGTATCAAGCACTGCAATATCAGCTTATTTCATTAACTTTCAATAGAAAATAATTTCAGAATGAATTTTGAAAGCCACAAGTTATTCATGGGGAAAGCCCAAAATGTCCAGCAACAATTTCTCTGACTTTAATGGAATCATTCCATACTGACACAGAATTGCCTATGCCATGTGAAATATAACGAATCCACTTTAGTCTAATCATTTGCTGTACTGTTCTGATTTATCAGAGAACAGGCTGTGTTACTGAGCATCTGCTAACCACCAGAAGTCATGTTTTGGTGTGTCTATGGAAGAGCACTGTGGCGCAGAGTGGTAAGCTGCAGTACTGCAGTCCAAGCTCTGCTCACGACCTGAGTTCGATCCCAACAGAAGTTGGTTTCAGGTAGCCGGCTCAAGGTTGACTCAGCCTCCCATCCTTCCGAGGTCAGTCAAATGAGTACCCAGCTTGCTGAGGGTAAAGGGAAGATGACTGGGGAAGGCAATGGAAAACCACCCTGCAAACAAAGTCTGCCTAGTAAACGTCGGGATGTGACATCACCCCATGGTTCAGGAATGACCCGGTGCTTTGTACAGGGGACCTTTACCTTTATGGAAGGGTTTGTAGCAAAGATCTACTCTGTGAAAGAAAAGATCTACTCTGTGAAAGAAATCAGCTTGCAGTCCTTTGCATCTAACTCACTGACAATATCCGTGAATGTCAAGTTCACACATTACTTTTCTCCATGAGAGCATGTACCCAGGGAACAGCGAGAGAAAAAAGTGCCTTGAGGAGGAGGAGGAGGAGAGTTGGTTTTTATACGCCGACTTTCTCTACCACTTAAGGAGGAATCAAACCGGCTTACATTCACCTTCCCTTCCTCTCCCTGCAACAGACACCCTGTGAGGTAGGTGGGGCTGAGAGAGCTCTAAGAAAGGTGTGACTAGTCCAAGGACACCCAGCTGGCTTCATGTGTAGGATTGGGGAAACTAACCCGATTCACCAGATTAGAATCCGCCACTCATGTGGAGGAGTGCGGAATCAAACCCGGTTCTCCAGATTAGAGTCCACTGCTCCAAACCACCGCTCTTAACCACTACACCAAGCTGTCTCCCTAAATTTATACACATTATACAGGTAACTACATACACACATACTTAGTTATTATTCATTAAAGACCTCTGTATTGTAATATTTATTTGTTTGTTTATTTATTTTAAAGCATGTATCAGCTGCCTTTCTACCTTACACAAAACTCAAGGCAGCTTACATTGCAAATATTAATAAAACGCAATAAAATACATAGAAATACATAAAGGAAGGAAGGAAAGTGCCGTCAAGTCACAGCTGACTTATAGCGACCCCACAGGGTTTTCAAGGCAAGAGACGTTTGGAAAAATACATGAAACCACTAGTTAAAAAAAAAAATTAAAACTGCCAGTTGGCAGAAAAACTAATCAAATGCTGTCATAAATAAAACTGTCCTCAGCTGCCTCCTGAAGATCAAGAGCGAGGGGTCCAGGCACACCTCCCTGGGGAGGTTGCTCCATAACTGTGGGGCTACCACTGGAAAGGACCTCTTTTGTGTACCCCACCAGACAAGCTTCTTTGTTCAGTGGAACAGTAAAGAAAGGCCTCTCTCTATGATCTTAGTTCCCAGTCAGGAACATATAGGAGAAGACAGTAATATATTGTCTACATCATACACAGAAGGCCAACGTGAGACATTTTTCTTTCTTGACCCTGTTTTGCTTTACACTGGGATAGGTGAAGTTTTAAAAAGCGTTGTAATTTAAGCATAGCATCTAGGTGAAAAGGACAGGTCTTACTAACAATCAGTCATAGATTCACAGACATCCGTCGCAGAAAGATCTTCCGTCAGGCTTGATTCTCTAGTACTCTCGTCTGTCGCCTGGCTTGTGTCATTTGTCTGTGTAGATGCCACAGCCACGTGGAGGCTTTCCACTGCAGAAGGAACGAGAGTTCAGGAGGCTATTCCAAGGATGGGAGGGGCTGAATGGGGAGGCAACGTTGCAGGGGCCCTGGCCACCTATGCACTTGTGCAGCTCATACGGTTTATTTTTAGACAATTTTTGAATTAGATGGGGGCGAGGCCCAGAGGGAATCTTTGGTTGTTTCTACATGGAGATATATATTTTTTTCTGGCATGGGGAGCAGAACGCACCCACAGTAAAGGGGAGCATCCAGACAGCATCATGCCATCTGTCCATAAAAGGAAGCATTTCTTCACACAACACATTGTTAAATTGTGGAACTCCCTGTCCAGGAAGTGGTGATGGGCTGCCAACTTGGAAGGTTTCAAGAGGGGAGTGGGCATGGTTGTGGAAGAGTGGGCTATCCATGGCTACTAGTCAAAATGAATACTAGTCATGATGTGTACCTATTCTCTCCAGGATCAGAGGAGCGTGCCTATATTAGAGGCTTTGGAACACAGCCAGGATAATGCTGCTGCGGTGTTCTTGTTTGTGGGCTTCCTAGAGGCACCTGGTTAGCCACTGTGTGAATAGACTGCTGGACTTGACGGGCCTTGGTCTGATCCAGCAGGACTTTTCTTATGTTCTTATGCCTAATCTGGGTATGACTACAGGGTGGCTGTGAGTGGACCATCCATCTGTACACTGCCCTGCAGCCCCTTTAGAGTGTGCGGGGTTGGCCAATGCTCTATATTCCTCCCCTTTCATCCTGTTAAAGGGTTTTTCATTTATTTACTGAGCAGTACAACATAGCTGGGGAAAAGAAAGGAAAAGGCTTTGGGGAGGGGTTGCAGGCTGTGGGGGCCCTGGGCAATGCAATGGAATGACATGGAGAAGCATGGCAGCAGAGCATGTGGTGTGGGAACCGGGTGTGTGGCTGCAATTCCAAGCTATTGCAGTGTCATTTCATGCTGCTGCCATGGCAGGGCTGTGTTATTTCATGCCCCTTTCTGGAAATAGCCTTTGTCTAAAGCTCTTGGCCATCCTGAATCAGTCCATAATCTTGACATTATTTCACATGTCTGTGAAGTTAACAGTTTTCCTGACAGTGACTGTGATGTGGCTAGAGCGAACCATTTCTTCATCTCCAAGCAGAAGAGCAACTAACTGAATGAATCTGAATTCTGTTCATTTGTCAGATCACATTCCCTAATTTCTGAATGTCTTTACTGATGCATGAACGTTCTAATGAGTATCTTAGCAGCAAGAGGGTTTTTCAGAGGTGAACCAAAATGGTAATCTTCAATAGCACTCGCTGTGGAAATATGATGATGAGGCAGATTTTATAGTAAGTGGACTGGCTTTTATCCAACCACGCCATCATTAAAATGCCTGAAAATATGTAAAAATAAATTTGCTGGTGCTATCAATCAAGACTCTCTGCAAGGGCAAAGTTCCTCACATCATTAGAAGAATAATTTAGAACAACTTCACACATGCATAGACTGTCTAAAGCCTAATTATTTTGTATGCATAGCATCCAACATTGATCACAAAAACTTATTCAAAATCCATGCACTCAGGTCCTTCCAGTATGGTACCAGATAAACTTTGTTTAACGTTTATGGTTGTATTTGTATTATGACGTTACGTGCTACTTTCTGGACATGTTTGAAAAGTGGGATATTTAGAATCAATTGTTTAATTTTGTTCAGTTTAGCACCAGCCAATCATACATTTCCTACACTTGGAACTATGCGATGGATAGTGTTCCAAAGCCCCTAATTTAATAGGCATACTCCTCTGATCCTGGAGAGAATAGGTATGCATCATGACTAGTATCCATTTTAACTAGTAGCCATGAATACCCCTTTCCTCCATGAACATGTCCACTCCGCTCTTTAAGCCTTCCAAGTTGGCAGCCATCACCACATCCTGGGGCAGGGAGTTCCACAATTTAAAGATACATTGTGTGAAGAAATACTTCCTTTTTTCTGTTTTTAATGTCTTTCCCTCCAGCTTCAGCAGATAACCCCACATTCTGGTATTATGAGAGGCAGCAATGCATGTGTTTGTGTGCACATGCAAGAGCGGGTGCAACTGGTGAATAGGAGGCTTGTTTCCAATCACACACAACTAACTTGACCCACGACAACAGCCCAAAAACTCTGGAGAATGATCTTACACACAGGAATAGACATGAGCAGTAGCACCGGAACACTGAAGAACCGCTAGAGACAAACCGAAGTGTTATGAAAGGGGACAAAATGGGCCTGGGTGATGACTTTATCCTCAGCGAAAGCAGGGGTGTAGGTTGACAGCCTTACCTTCCCTGAGAGCTGCAGATAGAAGTGAGGCCACTTGAGGTGTTTCTCCAGAGTCAGGCTTTATAAACAAATGCGGTTCCACATGAACGTCTTCAAACCCGCTCATATCTCCAAGCTTTGCATAGATGTCAAGCTTATCTTCCAAACAGCTACAGATCTGTTGGTCCTTGTTACTCAAGATTGCTGTAAGAATATAAAAAAACACATATTACATTAATAACCATGTTTGTGTGTGTGTGTGTGTGTGTGTGTGTTAAGTGCCGTCAAGTCGCTCCCGATTCATGGCGACCCTATGAATCAGTGTCCTCCAAAATGTCCTATCTTTGACAGCCTTGCTCAGGTCCTGCAAACTGAGGGCTGTGGCTTCCTTTATGGAGTCAATCCATCTCTTGTTGGGTCTTCCTTTTTTCCTGCTGCCCTCAACTGCCACATGAGAACGACAGTCCCAACAATGTCATGCCAGGGAAGATTTTTTTTCAGGCTTTCTTTTTTTTTTAAGCAGAGTTTTTAGTGGAAAAAAACGCTGTTCACAATTGGTGCAGGAATGAAGGAAGACATTGTGTAGAAATTTTTAAAAGTGCACTAGAGTTACTGAAATGAAGAAAAACCTCTGTGTGCATTTCGTGCTGTTTTTATTCTCCTTCGCATCTTTGTGCATCACTAACTCTAATATCTAACAAGTTTCATGGAAATATGCAATACATAACTAGGCTATCAGTCTTAGCCATTAATCTACTCTATTTCTGTTACACATTTAATTTTCAATATTCTTAATTTTTTGCCATGGTAAATTTTTTCCCCAAGAGCACTAGGGTAAATACCATACCTTGACATTTTTGGATTTTAGCTATTCTGGCTTCAGCTATTCTTCGGTCCTCATCAGATTCATTCATTTTTCCTTCTTCCTCTGGACAGCTTCAGTGATTAAATGCAAATATAAATAAAGCAAAATCAATCTCTTTCTTTCAAAAGGTACTTAAGTATGCATGTATGCATGTTTTTAATAAATCACACACATGCACACATATACCTGTAAACATTGAAATGTCTGCACACAGACTACCAGTTTGCACACAGAAGATATAAATACCAATTTCTGTCATATCACAGTCGTCAATCTTTGGACTAAAATACATGTTATGATTTTAACGTATTGGATCTGTCTGAATAGTAGTAGTAATAGTGCCAAACGAATACTCAAAGTGTTTTAATGGCTCATTCGCTTAAAAGCAGTGTTAATGATAATAACGATAACGACAACAGCAATAACAACAGCAATAACAGCAGCAATAAAATAATAATAAATTTATTTTTATCCTGCCCTCCCCTGGCAAACCAGGCTCAGAGTGGCTAACATCAGATAAAACATCATCATTACAAGTCTGTAAAAATATGTGTACAATATAGTATAGCCAATTTAAAATTCCACAAATAAAATCCCACCCCGATGGCACCAAGAATCTCCACATTTAGGGAGGATGTTATCTAGGGTGTTCTTGTCTCCATGCCCTTTTACTGATGTCTCACAAACCTGGGAAAGAGGGGGAGATGGACATGAGAAAAAATAAGGGAAGAAATTTAAGGGAAATTTAAGGGAAGGGACTTGTAAGGGAAGGGGAAGGAAGAATGGAACAAGGTAAGAGAGTCTGGCTCTGCGTGTCTTCCCATCGCTGCCCTCAGCCATAACTCATGGCTATACTATTCTAAAAAAATTATGTTACTATTGAGAGCCAGCTTGGTGTCATGGCTGAACTGGAACTCCATCTCGACCTCGTGTGTCCTCCCCACGCGGACTTAACAGGTAACATCAGCATTTAGTGCTAACATAATAACTCCCTTCCGTATTCCTGCAAGTGAATGGGAACTCAATTTTTCCTAATTTTATTTTTCACCTGTAGTCCCTAATAATTTGGAAGGAAGTCCTGCGCAATTATCCCCTTGGCTTAAGATCTCACCTGAGGAGAACCCAGCAAAATGAAAAATGGGAAAGCTCCTGGCCCAGATATGATTCACATTGAGCTGTATCAGCATAACATGTTGCAGCTCTATTCTGGCTCCATTTTTTCAGTGATAAATAAAACTGGTATAATCCCAACCATGTGGAGACAAGCGATTATAGTGCCTATCTATAAAAAGTCGATAGGACGAATCCATCTAATTACTGTCCAATTAGTCTCTTGTTCTCATTAGGAAAACTCTAAGCCTCTTTCTTATTACAGAGATTATTGGACTGGGAGATTTCTGAAAAGATTCTAGGTCCTGAACAAGCAGGCTTTGTTACTGGAAGGTCTACAATAGAGCACTGCTTAGTTTTATATCACTTAGCCAGGAAATATACATTAACTCCAAGAAGCAATTTATACATGGCTTTTATGGATCTCCAAGGGATCCCAAGGGACCGTTTGTAGGACAAATTAGGGAAATACTCAATCGACCAAAGATTGTTACAGTTAATCAAGAAGTTATGATTCCTTTTCAGTTTGGGTTCACTGTAGGCCATATGTTCAATTCTGTCCCTTTACAGAAGGGCACTAGTCATGGATGCCAGCTAGCTCTATTATTGTTTAATTTTTATGTAAATTATATGGCACCCTATTTGAGAAACCCAAAATTCCATTCTCCAATGTTGGCTAACACCCTGATATATGCAGATCTCCTGCGTAAGCTAGATCTCCAATGGACCTCTGACGACTGTTGAGGGCCTTTTCAGAATATTGTAATGCATAAGGGTTGACAATCAACCAAGGGAAATCTAAAGTGATGGTGTTTTCTAAATCTAATCACCCAAAGAAGTATAATTGGAAAATTAATGTGAAACCCATAAAGCAAGTTACCAAATTCTGTTGTTTAGGAATTCACTTCCAAGCTAATTTGGTCTGGAGGGTGCATCTTAAGAATTCTCATAACAGGGCCAAAGTCATAACAAAAGCCATAATAAGCCATGAAGCTCCCTAGGTGACTTTGGCCTGCCAGCCACTCTCTCAGCTTAACCAACCACACAGGACTTTTGTTAGTGGTAAATGAAGATCAAAAGCAATGCATAATGTCCAGAATGATAGCACATACCTCTCCACAGCTTCTTGAATCTGCCTCATCCAATGACTACGTTCCTCTTTGGAACTGGTATGAATTTCATACATCTCAGGCCCTGTAGATGATGCACTAATCAGGAACATCCCTCTCTCTTCATTGGCTACTTCTCTGACAATAAGTTTCTGTAGAGCTATAACAGCAGGTTTCTGGTCCTAAACAAAAGAAGTAAATCAAAATAAACAAGAGAACCTTATCAGTAAATCCTCAGGAGTATAACCGCATCATGAAATTAGGTCTTGTCTGTAATGTGGTAGTAAATTATGATCTATCATGCACTTGTATGCATGATAGATCATGCATATTTTATTCATTTTATGCCTTCTTCTGTTATTTTATTGGTCCTTACCACACATCACAAAATCTCTGGCTACCCTTTAAATGTTTCTTACCTGCTAAAAACAAATTCTAAACCTCTAAAGTATTTAGCCACAATCTGAAGAAGAAGAAGAGTTGGTTTTTATACCCCAATTTTCTCTAAGGAGTCTCAAACTGGTTTACAATCTCCTTCCTCTCCCCATAACAGACACCTTGTGAGGTAGATGAGGCTGAGAGAGTTCTGAGAGAACTGTGACTAGCTCAAGGTCATCCAGCTGGCTTCGTGTGTAGGAGTGGGGAAACCAACCCAGTTCACCAGAATAGAGTTCGCTGCTCATGTGGAGGAGTGGGGAAACAAACCCAGTTCACCAGATTAGAGTCCGCCGCTTCGAACCACTACACCACGCTGGCTCTGGGAGAAATAGACTTAATAAAATAAATGTGATTTTCATCCTGATAAAAAGGTTCAGTCATAGTCATAATTACGGCTGTTAACAAAGAAGTAGAGATGCAATTACCAAGTGAAAAAGCCTGGATATGGAAAATTGCAATATACAATTAAGATAATCCAAGCATACAATTAACTTTTAAAAATGATCATACTTACAACAGCTGCAAAGATATATTTCTGATCTTTTTCTTGTAAAAACAACATCACATCATTTAGAAGCAGAGCTAAAATATCTTTTAAAAGAAAGAAAATGGATAACATAAATTATTTGCTTCTTTTACTTTAAGTCAAAGAAATAAGTACAGACTTAAAGAAAAATGCTTACAAGCCACCAAGATGAGCTCATAAGCTCTAAGATACCATTCTAAAAACAATTTTAAAATGTTCCCTAACCTTAGGAAACAACTATAACCTAGTGCTGGACTGAAGGTGATAGTGAGACTGTTAAGTTTTCACTTCTCAAGTAAACTCAACACAGTAACTGCGTCACTAGAAAACAAATTTAATTATAAGCTGCATATCATATTCGGTACAAACTTAAAGCCTAAAAGTGATTTGAGAATTATGATATAATCAGATCATAAAACTGATGTCAAGTTACATTGCAATTAGATCAGTTATTATTCTGATTCATTACTTCTCTGGAAAGGGGCTATTGATTGGTCTTCCACGGGCGGGTGGGGAGGGTAAATTGAAAATTGTAGGAGCTGCCAGCTTTCAAGCCTTGGTTTATATCAGTGAAATAAGAACATAAGAAAAGCCATGCTGGATCAGACCAAGGCCTCCAGGCGGTTGTTGGAGATCTCCTGCTATTACAACGGATCTCCAGGCGACAGAGATCAATTCACCTGGAAAAAACGGCCGCTTTGGCAATTGGATTCTAAGGCATTGAAGTCCCTCCCCTCTCCAAACCCCGCCAGATTTTGGGCTCCACCCCCAAAATCTCCTGGTATTTCCCAACCAGGATCTGGCAACCCTACTCATCAAGTCCAGCAGTCTGTTCACACCGGGGCCAACAAGGTGCCTCTAGGAAGCCCGCAAACAAGACAACTGCAGCAGCAACAGCATCCTGCCGGTGTTACACAGCAAGGGGAGGGGGGCAGGGGGCTAGGAGGGGGCAGGGCCCTTTCCAGGGCTGCTTTTGCCTTTGAAGGAGGACTCATTGGGGCCAGATCTGGCAGCCACCACACGATTTGCATGACTCACCCAGGCCTAGCTGCTTGCTACTATTAACAGCAGCCACCTCATCATAGCCAGTGTGGTGTGGTGGTTAGAGTTTTAGATTAGGATCTGGAAGACGGAGGCTCGAATCTCCACTCTGCCATGGAAGCCCACTTGATGACTTTGGGCCAGCCACATGCTCTCAGCTTAATTTATGCCACACGGTTGTTTTGAGGATAAAATGGAGGAGAGAAGAATGACGTAAGCGGCTTTGGGGGCCATTGGTGAGAAAGGCAAGTTTGAATGGAGTAAATGAATAATAAGTATAGCTGAGGATGGGGGGCAGATAAAAGGTAAGTTTGTGGGTGGGTGAGAGGGAGAAAAGAAACCAGAGAAAGGTTAAGATAGCTAGGAGGAGGGGAAGAGGCAATATTGGGGAATGGGATATGGGGGGCAGTGAGGTGCCCCCTGCACTGCACAATTTGGCCATGGTTTTCCCAGGTAAAAGCTGCCAGGGGGAGGGCAGGAGGAAAAGCAGAGAAAGGGGACAGGATATGGAGGCAGGCAGGAGGAAGGAAAGAAGAAATGGGAAGGGGAATATAGGAAACGGGAGATGCCCCCACAAGTCCTTGCAGGTTTCTCACTCTGCAACGGGAACCATCCAGGCCAGCACCACACAACTGGGCCTATCCTGGCGAGTGGCACCATGCTACTCAGCTACATTTTTCCCAGAGAGAAGATGCCAGAGGGGAGGGGAGGAGGGAAAGTTGAAGACAGGGAGCAGATAAAGGTATGTTGGTGGGTGGGTGGGAAGGAGAGTAGGAAACAGGAAAAGAGGACAGGGCATGTGAGCTTTCAGGAAAGGGAAGGAGGAAATAATGGGGAGGGGGAATGAGATGCCCTCTACAAGTCCTTGTGGGTCCCCTGCTTAATCCTGTTAATTACTCTACATTTTTCCAGACACAAAATACATTTTTCTGCAGACCACTTTTCCAAATGCACATGGCTAAAAATATAATCACTGGTTTTTCAAAAATCTCATAAGAGAGTCACACATTATTTGTAATAAAAAGGGCAAGCACCTTTGAAACGCCCTGTAGCCGTTTTCCAATAAACTAAGCCTTCATGCAGAAGTGTCCTCTCTTTCTTGATCAAATCTTGCTTTCTGAAAACATGCCCAGTTTTCAACTTGGTATATGTTTTGTTTTCAACTTTACTGAGAATCTCGAGCAATTTCTGTTTTTTCTCGTATTCATTGACTTGCAAATCAACAGCTGCAATCATATCCTTGATTAGACCAAGGGCTTTACATAAGTCCTGGTGTTCTTCAGTTCCTTCTGCAGAAAACCAAACAAAATATATAAAAATAAAGGAGTTGCAGGAAGGCCTTTGAGTGGATTTTCACAGCCCAAGACATGGGACATAATTTTCAGATTACCTCTCTACATGATTCTATAGATTAATCTATAGATTAAACATGTATGCATTATTACAAATACTGTTTAAATGAATATATGTGCATTTTTGTGCTTTGACATGGATACTGGCCTAGAGCAGGACCCAAGCAACGGCTCAAATCTAGCGATGTGTGAGCAAAAGGAGAAATGCGCTTAGTGTAGTTCCATTTATGCGAACAGTAGCACAAAGTCTGCAGCAACACACATCACTTCAATATAATTTGTAATGGAATAACAACATGCATACGGCGCAACGGAATGTAAAACTGATGGTTTGGAATGTACAATGAGTTGATAATTTCATTTAATTTCTTTCTGAAACTGTATTAGAAGGATTACTTTGCACTAAACCTTTTGTATGTGGTAAGGATAGTAGGGACAGAATCGCTTAGCGCAGACAGTGAGGAGCAATTTTAGCTCTTCTGTGTATGCAAGGACTGTTGCCGATGCAGCAATTTTCTTTGAGATCAAGCTGCAAGCCCATTGCCATAATATATAGATAGATAGATAGATAGATAGATAGATAGATAGATAGATAGATAGATAGATAGATAGATAGATAGATATAGATATATATATATAGATAGATATATAGATATAGATATAGATAGATATATAGATATATATAGTCATTTCAGAAATCAAATGGACATTTTTCTTTCACAATATTGTGTGGAATAAGGCATATTACAAGTTTGTAGTGAGTCCAGAAATTTTTTACTTGGGCTCTAGGTATGCACCTTTAGATCCTGGCTTCTACGAGCATTTCCCTCTTTACACAAGTTCCCAACAATTACGTCAAAGTGCATTAACTGTTGGTTACTAAGTACTACAGCACATTTGGTCCTCTTTCTTCTATAAATTAGCTACCCTGAGGGAATATAAAATTTAAAAATTTGCTCTTCTGGGTGAAGTGCAATCTGTTTGTTTTGGCACTCTTTAACATCCTCTCGCCATTCCTTCAGGCTCCAGGGGTGAAAAACTTAGTTGCCACTGCCAAAATTTTAACTTCTTGGAGGGGAACAACTTGGCTTTTCTCCCTCCCCAGCTTTATTCAAGAAGGACTGCAAATTTCTTGCTCTCTAGGTTGCACCAGGTAGCAAACTGAATGGTTCCAGGTGAGAAAATCCCTATACCCTCTGGGGCCCTCCTCTCACACTATTCTCACAGAAGTGGAAACAGGAATTTTCTGAAGAAAAAAGCAATAGGAATCAGGAGAAAGCAACATACCAAAAGGGGTTGCATGGAATTTAGGCACTGATAATAGTACAACCCAGGGTGGAAAAGTTACAAAAAGGATACTCAAAATAAAATATAATCCCTAACACATGTAGCTACCAACTGTTATCATTTTGGCCATCCTCCTCCCTCCCCTGGAAGAAAATTGGAAAATCAAACCCATTCTTTATCCTGCAATTGGGATTTTTTGTGTCAAGTCGCTATACGAAATCTAAGGGCCAAGCAGGATTTTTACCAACCTTTGATCCTAAATCCTTTATACCCTCCGACATTTTCCTAGTAATTTTTTTAAAAAAGATCCATAGCTATAATCAGCTGCTATCATCCAGTTCACAATATAAAAAAGGAAAGACACCTTTGGTACCTCTATTTTTATGCAGTGGAATAAACCTTTAGGATTTCTCATGAGACGTGAATAAAAATCACTACAAACCTTTGGAATATTGTAATATTCTTTCTACTAACACTGGGTACTTAGTAATTCTCTGAGTGACCAGCAGAATGCACTCCGGGATTCCACGACGCCGAGCCAACAAATTGCTGCTCCGCAGCTGTAAAAATAGATAGATTTTAAATGTAGCCTTTGTGTGCTACATCTTTTATTGGAAGAAGAGTTGGTCTATCACTTTTGTCTGGTTTGGTCCATTTGCTATTAATCTGTTGTTCACTGTCTTCAAGTAAAGTCTTTAGTTGGAGCAGGCAATAAGCCAACTATGTATTTTAATCACCTTGAATTATTAGGTAATATCTTTAAGGCAATGAAAGGCCTCTGAATATTTGCAATTAAAAGTAACGCACTTATGAAACACAAAGGCCACAATTATTTGAACAAGAAGCCCAGTGGCTCCTGTTTCCATTGTGGTTCTGTCACACTGATTTGAGGTGGCTTTTATTGTTATTTTTTATTTTGTTCAAGCCTATAGGCAGCAGGCTCTTGCTAAGAGTTATTCATATGTGCGTATGTGCGTTATAAGGTTGAGAGGTTAAAACAAGGATCCAAACAGAATAGGAAACAGAAATTGTTATCCCTTGGAATTTGCAAGGGGAAAAAATTTTCCCTTGTAAAAGCTTTACTGAATGCCATGAGCCCAATTTCGGAACACAATTCAACCGAGCATCTGCAACATTTTGTGTCTGAAAAGTTTGTGTCCATAACATTTCCTTAATTAAAAAATAATTCTTTAAAAAGCACTGTTTTAAAAACAACAATAACTTCCCATTAGGATTCATTTATTCATGCTTTCATCATTATAGGAATACCACATGTGCTATTAAAAACTTACTTTGATGAAATTCTGGAACTTTTTGTTTTGCTGCAGCTCTTTGAAAAGGCTGACTGCCTCTTTCTGATGACTACAAAATTCCCCATATATCTTTTTCATTTTGGTTGCATTTTCTTCTGAAAACTGATCAAAAGCAACAATTAACTTGTATTCATTAGAATACCAAATGCTTTACAAACAATAGGACAGACTAACTTTTGAAGTCAGTCGAAACTTTATTAAAAGGAAACACATCCTACATTGAAATTGTATTTGTAATCCACATAAAACTGCTGTCTATGCCTGTGGCCACCACTACCTTCTCTGGCAGTGAATTCCACATTTTAATCACTCTCTGTCCTGAATCTACTACCCATTAGCTTCACTGGATACCCTGAAGTTCTAGTATTTTGGGAGAGGGAGGGAAAAGTTATCTTTGTCAACTCTCTCTACTCTGTGAATAATTTTATAAACCCCCCCTTAGTTGTCTCTTTTCTAAACTGAAAAATCCCAGACTCTTCAGCCTTTCCTCACTAGGAAGGTGCTCCAACCCCTAATCATCTTGGTTGTCTTCTTCTGTATCTTTTCCTTCTCTAATGTCCTTTTTCAGATACGATGACCAGAACTGTACACAGTATTCCAAATTATGTCACACCATAGATCTATACACGGGCATTATAATATTGACTGCTTTATTTTCAATCTTTTTCCTAATAATTCCTAACATAGAGTTTGCTTTTTTCACCACTGCAGTACATTGGCTTGATGCTTTCATTGGACTATCTACAGTTTGTGGGAGACCCTCTTGGAGCTCCTCATAGTCAGCCCTGGTTTTCTCCATCCTAATTTTGTGTCAAGTGCAAACTTAGCCACTAGACTACTCACTCCTAGTTCCAGATCATGTATGAACAAATTAAAAAGTACCAGCCCCAGCACTGATCCTTGTGGAACCCCACTGCTTACTTCCCTCCATTGTGAGTACTGCCCATTTATTCCTACTCTTTGCTTCCTATCATTTAACCAATTTTTAATCCATTAGAGAAACCATCCTCTTATCAGATGACTGCTAAATCTACTCAGGAGTCTTTGGTGGGGTACACTGTCAAAAGTCTTTTGTAAGCCCAAGTATATAATGTCTAACAGGTCACAGTTGTCTACATGCTTGCTCACTTTCTCAAAGAACTCCAAAAGGTTGGTGAGGCAGAACTTCCCTTTGCAGAAGCCATGTTGATTTTCCCTCAGCAGGCTTTGTTCTTCTATATAAATTATGTAAATAAATAAATAATATTCTATCTTTGATTACAGTTTCTACTAATTTGCCTGGGACAGACATTAAGCTGACTGGACTGTAATTTTCTGGTTCCCCCCTTAATCACCACACATGGCCTTCCTTTGCCATCCTGCCTTCACCCCCATGTTCTATTATGCTCCTATCAATATTATCATGAGTGTTTACACCATCATCCCTTTGGACTGACTTGTCTTGAGGTGGAGGCTCTCCAGCTGCTGCTGGCTTTCCTCCCGGGATTAGTTTAAAAGCTGCTCTGTCACCTTGTTGATATTAATCGCCAGCAGCCTGGTTCCCTTTTGGTTCAAGTGAAGACTGTCTCTTTTACACAAAATGCCCAAAACACCCACTTAAATACTGCTCCTGGGGAAAAGGAGGTTCCCATAAACAGCATCAAAGATGTCAGAGCTCTGCAGTGTGAGGGGGAAATCACTGAAAAACACCCCTTTCTTCTGCAGGAATCTTCTGGTACACTCACACCAGTACGAAGCGGTTAATGATGCCCTGAATGAAAGATTTGGCGATGTGCAGAGTTGAAGATGAAATCTCAGCATTCTATCACCCTTAAGACATTCAGATACCTTTTATTTATGTATTTAGTACCTTTTATCCTGCCATTTCTCTAAGGAGCTCAGGGTTTTTGGGGGGGTTTTTCCCTCATTTTATCAATACAACAATCCTGTGAGGTATGTTAGGCAGAGAGAGAATGAATGGTCAGCCTGAGCTTCACGGCTGAGTGGGGTCTTGAACCTCCTTAGGCCGAGATGTGAAACTCCCAATCACTACAGCACACTGGTTTTTGCTCTTATATAAGTGAGGTTTTCCTCTAATTGTTAGTTTAATGTCTCTATTTTATCCATCTTTTTAGACTTTCCTCTTGTATAAATGCCATTAGGGAATGCCATTACCTGCTGTACAAGTATATCTCCAATTCTGCTGATTACAAAGTTTCTGTCACTTCCCCCCTGACTTGACTCCTGCCGTCTCTCCTTCATAGAGCAGAAGAATTGCTGGTGAATTTCCAGCAGCTCATCTAGACAGGGGAATATTTTGTCCACTGTGCTGTGGTCCAGTTGGAGTTCTTCTTTCATTCCCTTTCGGAATATCTTAGACATAATGAACAGGGTGTGGATGTGGTGCACTTCAGTTTGCATCAGCTCTGCAATGGAGGAAGAAAGTATACAATGATTATATCACAAACCAGACCACTGCACATTACACTATGTCTTCCAAACAGAGTTACATACTAGTGTGCTCTTAAGTTACCTAGAACACAAGAAAAATCAACCTGCAGAAGTTCTTTCACGCTGGTCAAGCCACCCCTGGGGGAACCAAATATGGAAGTTTTTTTATGAGATGGGTCTCCTGATAAGGGTGTGAAAGATCTAGCACAAAATCATGTCCACATTGAGACAGGAAAATCTCCTTTGAGCCCTTCCTACAATGGGCTGTACAATAAAAAGCACCAACTGTATGTTGAATACTACCATGTTCCTCTAGCCCCCTCCCACTGGTAGTCCTATTTGACCCCCAGAAAAATTACTCCTGAGATCATGGGAGTGGGCAGGCCGGGGAGGTGGGATGCAGAGAGGAAGAGGGAAGAGGCTGATATTTCCCATCCTGTCTCTGCTAACAGAAAAGAAAAGCAGAATTTTACCCCTTCCCTATCCTCATTGAAGCTTCTTGCCCCAAGAATAGTTTTTCTAAGGGTCAAAAAAGTGGGAGAACAAATTCAACCCGAAGTCCATGCTCTTAGGAATGACACCAACTCAGATACAGACCACGCAAAAGGAATTCTTCCAATACGCGGTGACTGCGGCGAGAGTTCTATATGCAAGAAACTGGAAACGCAAGGAATCCCCCTAAAATATCTGAATGGATCACAAAAATGTTGGATTACGCAATGATGGCGAGACTGACGAGCCTGATTCATGGCACACAATTAGAAGAACACCATCAAAAGTGGCGATCATTTTACAAAAGACATGGATGAGACCTGGTCTAGGTCACAACCAGACCACAAAGACAATGCACCTAGGATTTCATCCAAGCCACAACAGGAAGAATCCGCAATCTTTACCAGGAGACAGACTAAACACCTTTTATATAGATTGACGACACCTCAGACCGCTAACTTAGTAAAAGATTTTATAGGTCCACATGAAGCAATACCAGGCACAAGGTTAGACGGGAGTGGGTGGGTCCATAACACAAGTGTCATTCCCCCATCCCCCATGCCCTACCCCTCACCCTCACCCTCCCGTGCCATCAAAAGATTAATAACGATAATAACAACAACAACAATACAAGAAGACATACAGACGGGTTTTGATGAGCACGGAAGCAAAACAAATTGTAAAAGCTTTTTCCCTATCTGTCCCTTTCCTGTACCCCTTTTAAAAAAATGAATTAAAAAATAAAAATAACTGACAGCCACACACAAAAAAAGTAGGGGAAAGAACATGGGGAAAATGTGTGTATCTTCCATTCCTACTTTGAAGGATAAGAACCAATAGATCTGTTAAACACAATATCTGACAGCTGACAGAACTGAAATAGAGAGTATAAAAAGAGATATTTCAAACCAAAATGCACATTCTTGGCAGAGTAGGTTTTACCTTCCTGTTACAGAGCCAATGGAAGCAGGAGCTTCCATTGTGAAAATGCCCTAAATAACCCTGCACTGAATATGTACCCAAAGACATCCAATAACCAAAAGACTCACAATTTTCTTTAGATAACTGACACACACATTCTTTGATACCCATCAAAGAATCACAAGCAAAGCAGGAAGTTGCACAAACATTGCTGGTCTCATATTCTCAGTAATGAAGTGCATTAGCTGTTAGACATTGGAAAATAAGGTTCCTGTACTTAGTAGCAAATCTGCAAATGGAAGCCTACTTCAGCACACTGCACTGGATCACAAGGATATAAGAAAGGCCTTGCTAGATGAGACCAAGATGTCAACCAATGCAGCGTTCTGGTTCCTGTAACGGCCAACAATATGCTATGGGAAGTTTTCTAGCAGGACATAGTAGGCACAACAGACATTCCATTTGCCCACTTCTGGCAGACATTCTCCTGCTGACAGGGCCCTCCCACCTGCCCTTGAATCAGGGCCGATGGAAGAACAGTAGGGGAAATGAAATGACATCACATGACATATTGATGCCCTGTCCCAGTGAAAACCCAGATGTGACATCAGCATGTCAGCTGACACTATGATGTCATTCCGAGTTTTTACCTGGACGTGACATCAACACATCATGCAATGTCACATCCACCCCTGGCCTGGCATCCCTACGGCATATTATAATAGCCATGCCTAGTATGCCATATTTATGTACATCTAACATCTCAGTAATTGATCCAATTATTGAAATCTAAAAACTTTTGACATTTTAACTCAAAGCTTATTGTCACATCTTTCTCTATTAGTGAATGTCAGGTTATCATACAAAAAGGAATAAACACCTTATGCCGATTTATAAAATAACATGCAATTTCATCTAGTTCCACAAGCATAATTCCAGCACATAATCATTTCTATCCAGTTACATGGACCCTTGTAAGAATATCTGTCCTACTGACCAAAAATCACATCTTGTCTTTTGATGACCTCCTTTTCTTGCTTGCTACAAAACCAAGGGTCCACCACAAGACTCCAAGATTCTCCCTCAAAGTCCAAAGCATCAGTGCTGAGGTCGTTCCACAAAGAGGCATCAACATCATCTGTGGGAAAGTGAAAAATGTACAGCAGTTGTGAAGAAACAGGCCTAATGAAGGAGGCACATATTCATGGTCATTTTTATGCCTTGGTGTTGTCCAAAGTTTTCACAACATACCATCAATCACAAAAGACTCAACTGACGACGCATTCCCGATTGATTGTAAGAGTTCTTCAGAGTGTGACCTGGATCTCCAAGGATCAGTGTCTGACTCCAAAGGGGATGAACATTTTCTAGAAGGAAGACAAAATCATGCAAGGATCATGTAACTCACTCTGACAGTACTGTATTTACACAACACATTTAGAAAGCGCCCTTTACCTTTCAAGACTGGAACTTGGAACGCTTTTGGATAAGTTGTGCTGATACTGCAACGCATCTTTCTTTACAAAGGACAGCCCAACAGGTGTGGAGGTAGAAAAGTGAACTGGGGACAATACTGGCTGTGGAATATCTCTGAATGATGGATCTGGAAAGCAACAACTTCAGGTAAGGAATCTATATATAAAATGGCTTCATGGCACTTGGCAGAGATCTAAACAACTACCTTAGGCTAACAGAAGGGTTTGCACTCATCTAGTGCAAATGTCTTACTCTTTGTTTTATTTGAACAAAAGATACCTGTGAGGCATCACAATTTCCTTTTGCAATTCCACACAACTTCAAGAGTCTTTTGTCATATGGCATGGATGGCTGCTGCTGATTTCTGGGAGGATGAGAACTAGCTAAATGAATTTTTGGATCCCGGTGGATGCAATTAATAATTATCTCAGGAAAAACATTTTGTAGTTTGAAAACACATCTTGGAAAGTGTTGTAGGATTCCAGGACTTTGAAAGTTATGCCAGAGGGTAAAGTTCAGTGCCTCCTAGCACCTACAATGTTCTTAATCCCCACATCCTTACCACTACTTACAGGATGATAGTTTCAAGATGGGTATTTCAAGCTGCTTTACATTTGAAATTTACTGTGGCTAACCTCAGCGAAGTCTCATTTTTGTAGAGCTCATACATTCATTAGAACAGGCGCAAAAGGCTTCCCACTGTTTTATTAGCTTGGAATGAAATGGACCGTTGATTGACATTTTATTGTTCACCGTTTATTTTAAACAATTTTGTAAAGTACTCTGAACTTAGAAAAGGCATGGGATATACATTTTAAAAAATAAACAGAAGTGTGTGTTTATGTGGAGACTGTTTAGAAGCTCGTTTCTGCTCTACTGTGTAATTTTGCTATAATTAGGAAAAATCTTTTAACAGAACAAAACAAAACTATGGCTTTACGTCTCTTAGAGTGCCTACTACGATGCTTACTTGTCTGGATAGCTTGTGCTCTGTTCTTAATGTGGCATCTCTCTTGGGATTTCTGGCAAAGAAGAATGTTTTTGTAGTAAAAAAAATTGATTACACAATTAATACTCTACTTGTCAAGACATTGGGGGTTACCGCACTTGTATTCCCAGTGATGTATTAAGAGTTTGAAAACGTTGTAAAAAACACTGTTCGCACTTTCTATGTATTCCCACCGATGTATTAAGTCTGAAAACGTTATAAAAAATACTGTTCGCACTTTGTTTGGCCCCTTTAGCTGTGAAGACATCTTCCAACCATTTATAAGCCATGGTATCCAAAAACCCTTTTAAAGCGATGTTTTTTATAACATTTTCAAACTCTTAATACATCACTGGGAATACAAAGTGCAGTAACCCCCATTATTTAACACTCCTATACATTTGGAGCCATCACTCACTCCAAAGGGACATAAAAAAGATACATGCTCCAAAAGATATTCACACACCATATAGTTCCTACACTAAAAGTTTATTTATTTAGTTAATTGTCTACACCTCACTTTCTCTCCAATGGGGACCCAAGGTAGCTTACAACATCATTCTCCCCATCTTCATTTTATCCTCACCACAACCACCCACCGTTAGGTAAGCTAGGCTGCAAGAGACTGACCGGCCCCAGATCACACAGCAAACTTCCACAGCAGAATGGGGATTTAAACCTGGGTCTACCAGATATCAGCCCAACGCTCTAACCACTACACCATGTTTTCATGCTCTAAATAATGTAAATAAAATAAAATAAAATAAAAAATATGTGATCTCAACCCCAGTTCTTCCCTATGAACCTAGTGAATTTTTGATAATTTTACTAATGAGGGTCAATTCGAAGGCATTTCTAGTGAACTTGGAACAAATCCAAAACATGGTATTCAGTCTAAATGACTTATAACATGATAAAAGCTAAACATACAATAATAGCTAGTTTATGTTGATGTAACCATTAAGGCAAAAAATTTTTAAAGCAATATTATATTAATGCTCACAATGTATTACAGTTTGAATCTAGTGTTAAGGGGGGGGGGAGAAATTATAGTTTAGGTTTGTACTCGGAAATTTTAAAAATTCAAAAAGCCCAAAATTGCTGTGGGTGTTTTGCTATAATTGGTATACACCAGGGGGCATTATTTCCCTTTGATTTTAAAACCAAGGTTGTCCACTGGATTTTCCTAATTCATTGAAGACAAGAAGATAGCACTGTGTACATCCTTTGAGGACTTTTCCCCCTATCAATGGTCACTGATTTTAATCACCACATACATAAAACAGAGAGGATGAAGCCACTGTCCGACCATTCCATGGTCAATTAAATTTGCTACTGCAAATCCTTCAGAAATACACACTTTACCCCCTTCACCAGTAAGGCATACTATAAATGAAGTATAGGGCTCGCAATAATGGGTTTAAATTGATGACAGAAGATAGGACTCGCAATAACAGGTTTAAATTGAGGTCGGAAAGGTACTGGCTGGATATTAGGGGGGGAATTTACTGTAAGAGTTGTTCGACAGTGGAATCAGCTACCTAGGGAGGTGGTGAGCTCCCCCCCCCCCCACTGGCAGTCTTTAAGCAGAGGCTGGACAAACACTTGTCAGTGATGCTCTAGAATGATCCTGCATTGAGCAGAGGGTTGGATTAGATGGACTGTATGGGCCCTTCCAATTCTACGATTCTGTGATTCTAAGTACATATTCATTTACAGTTTTATCACTATGGAAGTAATGTAATGCAAGGCCCAAAGTAGTTGGGTGAATTAGACCTATTTGGCTCACCAAAAGTTGTTCTTTCAAACAACTGTCCAGCTGCTGACAGCATTTTCTGAAAACAAAATGCTCCAAAATGCCTCCGGCTTCAGATTTTTAATGTACACAACTATTTGGCTGGTTATGTCAACTCAGTATATATTGCTCTGATCTGCTGGTCATGTGTATGCCTCTCTCTCCCAGTTGTTCTTTCTCTCCCTCTCGTTTTCCCCTCTTCCCTACATTCCTTTGGTTTTGTGCCACCTCCTTAAGCTACTGGTTCCTTCAGTTTGTCCTACCCCTCTTTAGGATCAGGACAGATCAGCCAACAACAGTTAGGGACTCTGAGTTACTGATTAAAATATTTATACCCTGCCTTTCCTTTGTGGCTCAAAACAGCTTACAGTTCCAACTTTTAAAATGTACGAAGTACAAGTAACACTCTCCATACCTGCTACCTGTGTGTGTGTTAAGTGCCGTCAAGTAGCTTCCGACTCGTGGCAACCCTATGAATCAATGTCCTCCAAAATGTCCTATCTTTGACAGCCTTGCTCAGGTCTTGCAAATTGAGGGCTGTGGCTTCCTTTCTTGAGTCCATCCATCTCTGGTTGGGTCTTCCTTTTTTACTGCTGCCCTCCACTTTTCCTAGCATGACTGTCTTTTCCAGTGACTCTTGTCTTCTCATAATGTGACCAAAATACGATAGCCTCAGTTTAGTCATTTTAGCTTCTAGGGTCAGTTCAGGCTTGATTTGATCTATAACCCACTGATTTGTTTTTTTGGCAGTCCACAGTATCTGTATCACTCTCCTACAACACCACATTTCAAAGGAATCTACTTTCTTCCTATCAGCTTTCTTCAATATCCAGCTTTCACACCCATACATAGTAATAGGGAATACGATGGCATGAATTAATTAATCTTGGTGGACAGTGACACAAACGTACACTTCAGAATCTTTTCTAGCTCCTTAAAGGCTGCCCTTCCCAGTCTCAATCTCCTTCTGATTTCTTGGCTGCAGCCTCCCTTTTGGTTGATGATGGAGCCAAAAAATAGAAAGTCTTCAACCTGCTACCTACATCCCATTAAAAACCATCGTGCCTTGTAGCACCTTCTAAAAAACGTCTGTGACTAGCATTCCCCTCACTTCCTTAGGGAGTCCATTCCATAGGCTGACAGTTATTACAGAAAAAGTATGGGCTCTGGTGGATGCCAGGCAGGCTCCTTTAAGCAATGGAAATAATGTTAAGTCTGCGTGGGAAGGATTCACGAGATCAGAGACGGAGTTCAGCAACACAGCTTTATTTGATTTCAGCACAGAACTAACTTACACATTGAACGTGCCCTGCTTATATGCCCCCCTGGCCGCCCTGTGGCCACTCCCCCCCTGATCCGTGATAGGGGGGGGATACCCTCTCGGTGACCAATGGGACATGCTGGCTTAGGGCCAATAGGATCCGTTTGCCTAGCCAATAGGGTGAGCAGGGTTTAGGATCCTTTGTGCTGGACTCAAGCTCCTAAGCCTCCCTTGCTTACTCCCCAACTATATACATACACAACAAATAACCTGAAGACCCTAGTCCTCTGCTTGTGACCTTGAGGTACTTCAGTCAATGACCCCCACTGGCTTCACCATCAACCGCCAGGCAAAAGTAGAAAAGGCTCAGGGAGAAGAATGACTGGAACTCCAGCTGAGTTGTTTACTAAGGTTAAAGCAACAGCAAAGCCCATTCTTTATTTGGGTCAAAAATTAGTAATGGGAGACACCTAGCAGTTTTGGCAGTGGAGAAATTTAGATTAGGAAACTGGGGCCAGGGGTAAGGCTAAAGACCCCCTCTTCTAGCAATGCTGCCTCAATCCAATTGTCCCACCTCTATAGCTCTTTTAAAAAGGCAGAGATTTGCCCATTACCCTGTCCAGTTTGGCCCTTAGCATGTTTCAATGTGTTCTTTAGCGTATTCCTCAAGAATGTCATCTTTCTAATGATTTGGTGGAAAAGAGGCAGCAGGCACTGTTCAGTAATGTCCTGAGCTAAAGGGAAAGCAAATGATATCAACCTGGATTCCTAAATTTTCCCTTCCAAAATTTTTTCCAGCAAATGTTTACTACTTTTAATGAGTACAAATACACACAACATAAACAAACTCCCTTTGTCTCAATAACTCTAACACACAATATTCCTAAAGAGCTAACATGAAATAAATAGTAATGAAAGAGAAAGGAAGGAAGGAAACGGGATCTAAGAAACTGCACCTCTCTTTGCAGCCTTCTGCTATCACAAGCAACATTTCAATCATCTGTGGCATCTCCCATGAATTACTCTTTTGATAGCCTTATTGATATATTTATTTTAACCACAAATACTATCAAGTATCCCATCCCTGCTGGTTTGACTCAAAATTCATGTTTTGGTTCTTGTAGGTTAACCGGGCTGTGTGACCGTGGTCTTGGTATTTTCTTTCCTGACGTTTCGCCAGCAGCTGAGGCAGGCATCTTCAGAGGAGTAACACTGAAGGACAGTGTATCTCCTTCAGTGTCCTTCAGTGTTACTCCTCTGAAGATGCCTGCCACAGCTGCTGGCGAAACGTCAGGAAAGAAAATACCAAGACCACGGTCACACAGCCCGGATAACCTACAAGAACCAATGAACTCTGACCGTGAAAGCCTTCGACAATCACGTTTTGATTTCACTGTTCCCTTGAGCAACTTAAACCCCCAAGTCTCCATTTGTTTTACTAAGACTGAAATTTGCCCATTAAAAGCAACAAATTCTTCAACATTATTTTTACACCAACTGCACATAAAGGGTGCATATGTTATCAGTGCTGTAATGGTGTAAAAGAAGAAAACACCTCTAGAATTCCAACAATCTATGTTGGGGTATAGCATAAAATACAATAATTTTTAGACACAGTAGAGATGCTGCAGATTACAGATTATATTAAAAAGGCAACAATATGGGGGGAGGGAACTGGAAGGAGGGGATGGAAATAAAGTAATAATAGCAAATATCAATAAAGTAATAATAGTAATAATGTTTCCAGGTTGCATGAACTTACTTTTGTACATGCGGGTGCACAGTCCTTACAACTTTTATGCACACTTGCATTGCAATCTGAAAGAAAAATTAAAAACACACAACTTAGTACAATTCTCTGACTGGAAGAACGTTTGTTTCAAGACACTTTGATTTTATTTTACACTTTCACAGATGCAAACCATATCTTAAATCTAGTCTACATAATAAAATGTAGTTACTCACAAGAACACTGCAAAGATTCTTTCCCCAAAAGTGGCTTCTCGCATGCGAAACATTGTATTATCCCAGCAATAGTTCCAGACACAAACTGGTGCCTAAAAGGTTTCTCTCTCTCTTTGGCATCTTTATTTTTTGCCTTTATAACAAGAACGGGGAAAAAATTAAAAAAACATATTAGCTGTCAAACTATATCCAGAAGCGTTGTTATCTCCCTCTCGGTATGGTGTCTTGTTAATGGGAAGTGGTAGAAAAGCTCATGTACCGTTCATCAATTTATACATATTCCCATAAAACACACTTCCAGGTATATGGCAACACCTGAAATCTCAGTTCTGTCACAGAGCCTTTTTTGAACATCTACCAGTTACCTAGTTATCTACTACCAAACAACCAGGACTAGATCAGTGGAAGGTACTTTCCACACACATTCTCAGTAGTATTGAAAAGTGAGCCTCCTTTCAGTGATCCTGGGATATGACATTGAAAGGGGGACAAAGTGTTCACACAGCGAGAGTGAGGGCAATTTTTATTGGCCAGCACACTGTGAAACCTCACTGGATATATATACTACTCGTGACACTCTTCCATGATCCCTGACCCCATGGGAGCATCTCCAATTATAAGGCGGTCCAGAGAAGACCCAGTAACTGCAAGAATAACAATGGCTCCAAATTAGCAGTACGTCCAAGAAACAATGGCAGAAAACAGACTAAAAAAAACCCCAAACCCTATAACTGGAGGCATTTCAGGAGGTATTTTGACTGCACATCAGTACTACCTGGGCCTTGAAAATACATTTGGTGCACATTTGATGCATATTCAAATTCTTTTAAGAACTTTACAGCTTTGAGTAATCCAAATGAATCAAAGCAGGCAACAGAATGAAATGGTAGTCCTGAAATGGTAGAGTAGACAATATTGCTGCAGAAAAGTGATACATTTTAATGCTCCCCCATGTTACTTACACACCAACACCTAGAACATCAGAAAGAACCTAACTTGCCCAAACTATGCTAGTCAGGGAGCAGATGGAGATCTCTGGATCTCAGCTGAAATGTTCAAACAAAAACTAGAATGATTGTGGTTGTCTCTCAAAACAGCAATCCTGGGTGACCACCAGTTAGTCGCAGTGTGTTTCCAGCGCTTCATCCACTATAAATAGCATTGCCAACCTCCAGGTACTAGCTGGAGATCTCCTGCTATTACAACTGATCTCCAGCCGATAGTCCACCTGGAGAAAATGGCCGCTTCGGCAATTGCACTCTATGGCATTGAAGTCCCTCCCCTCCCCAAACCCCGCCCTCCTCAGGCTCCGCCTCAAAAACCTCTCGCCAGTGGCAAAGAGGGACCTGGCAACCCTAACTATAAAATATTTCTAGAAGTCCTTCTCCTTTAAAATGCTGTTCAAAATTTGTAAAAATTGTTACTAGACACCTTGTGATATTGCATACATCAAACCTCAAATTACCTTGGATTTATTTCGCGTACTGGCCATTCTGTTCATCAGAAAGCTGAAAGTACGGCTGACTTTGTATTTTTCGGATTCAGATTTTGTTGGTATAATGTACTTATCCCAGTCTTCTTCTTGAATTCTAAAAAACACACCAGTAAGTCTTCCATCATGTTATACATGTTAAATAAACATCTGCTACTGCTTGACAGCTACTGCTGGTGTCTTAATAATAATAATAATAATAATAATCTTTTTTAAATACCTTTTTTCTCTTGACTGTTCAGTCAAACCATATGCACATTGTTCTACAAAACAAAAGATAATCAGTGTAAATCAACCACTGCCATTTTCACAAGATTTCCATTTTGAATTTTGCTCAGTTATTACAAGTTGGCATGCCTGACATGAGGAGAGAGAAGAAAATCAAGAGAAGCTCTTTCCTTCTCTCAATAGTTGCAACACTTTACAACCAGATTTTGGCTGATGACATTTGCTAGAATGGGATAGGAGAAGCAGCCATTGATTGACTGGCATATAAAAAGGCCTTCAATCTGGATTTACAGAGAAAAGAATGACTATCTCTGAAGTATATGGATTTCCACTTTAAGAAGTAATTAGAGAGAAATATTTAATTTCATATACTGGTTTTTTGCTATACATCCCATGCTTTTAACACCTGTTGATTCTGGTCTTCAGTGAGTTTGGTCCAAAGATCTAAAGCACAGATGGCTAATTGACATCCTCCAGGCCTCACACAGTTTACAGCACAAGTTCATCTTGCCTTCGGCAACAATCCCAGATTTTAATTAAGATGTGATAAAGCCTTTGCTCATACTTGCGAAGGCAGGAAAACTGTTTCCCAGACTTATGAGAAGAAATTCCATCACATTTAATATGTGTAATATGTCTATGTGCTTTATATCACAACATGGTCACCTCCAAGCAGATGTACTTCATAACTCTGAAACCCTTACTGCAAGGTGAAGCCATGTTTATTATAGGGTATGATTCTTTGAGAAGGCAACCATTAGATCCTATAATAAAGATGGCACCACCAGATTGTGAGGCAAAGTAACTTCCAGCTTGCTGACCACAGCATGAAATCAGAGTGAACCCCAAGAATAGAGGATTATATTCTCTATTATCTATTCAGTTTAGTGCTACTACACACAACTGAAAACAGGAAGTTCTGGAAACAGGCAGACAATTTGTTCTCTGAGATACCCCTTGTACAGCATAGGAAGTCAGACGTGTACACTGTCACTACGGACTGGCAGGAGACTAATGCGTGCTGAAGCATCCTGCAAGTATGTCTTGGAACAGCTTATCCAAATACACAACTGAAAGCACTCTCAGTATATATAGAGGATCTGATAACATTAATTATTTACACCTCTACAACAGTTAGCATCCTGAATAAAAAGTGCTTTAATTTAGAGAGTCAGTGTAGTGTAGTGGCTAGAATGTTGGACTAGGATATGGGAAACCCAGGTTCAAATCCTCACTCTGCCATAGAAAGTTGATGGGTGACCTTGGGCCAGTCACACACTCTTAGCCCAACCTACCACACAAGGTTGTCAGAAGTTTAAAATGGAGGAGAGGAGTACAATGTAAGCCACTTTGTTAGGGTTGCCTGGTGCCTGGTGAGCAAACCCCCACCAATTCACCCCACTGCCCGTTGACCAGCTGAGGGCCAGCGGGCAAACATGCATGCGCACCTGCACATCACGGCACGTCACTTCCGGTTTACACCCGGAAGTGCCGCATCGCAAGGGGCTTTTTACCACTCAAACTCAGTCTGTGTGGTAAAAGGCCCCTCGCGATGCGGCGCTTCCAGGTGTAAACCGGAAGTGACACACATGTGCATTCCCCAAAAGCCTCCCACCGGAGGAGAGGTGGGACCTGGCAACCCTACACTTTGTGTACCCACTGGGTAGAAAAGCAGGGTGTAAGTATATAAATAAATAAATAAATGTGTCTTTACTGGATTCTATTTAATGTTCAGAGACACTGAAAGGCTGGGAAGTGAGTCAAGTCAACAGCTAGTTCTATGCTAGAGCAAGGTGTGTGTGTGTGTGTGTCTAGAATACACATAAAACCCTTTTCCCCAGTTCTAATCTAAGGCCTTTGCTGACTATAATGTGTATACAGTGGTTGCATGAAGGGAAAATTGGGAACATGCTACCAGGCCCCATCCCTGATTCCCACGTATTTATCATACTTTATGCACAGACCCTTTGTGTGCACAATTTGTACACATGCAGAAATGCCAATCAACAGTTGGAAGTTGGCAGCAGAGCCAGTAGGCATGATCCCATCCCCCCACTGCATGTGTTTTATGGTATACCACATAGAGAAATCTCAAGCCTAAAGTCCTGTGCCGATGACTGTCTTCTTATATACATCCCTGGAGCATGATATTATGCAAATCACCTGAATGCACAGTCCTTGTATGCACAAAACAGGGATGGCAGATGGCTAAATTCAGACTGACTAAAAAGCAAGGGAGTATAACAAATGAAAGCAGAAGTAATGCTCACCATCATTTGAATCGCATAATGTAAAGTCACATGAACCATGTGATTTTCCTAAGAGGACTTTGGGCGAGGTATAAGAATAGGAGCGAGATCGAATTCCAGACAGTAATGGTTCCTAGAACATATTAAATATTTTAGAGAATTAATTTTCAAAAACAACAGGAGCATTTAAAAAAATTATTGAAAATGTTTCTAAAATCTTCCACAAAATTAGGTGCACGTATATTGAAAGACCAATAATTATGTATTTATTATTTATTTAAAACATCTTTATGCCACCTTTCCACTCGATCAGGGTCTCTAAGGCAGCAAACGTGAAAACATTAAGACATCTGAACAATTAAAAACAACATTCAAAATTATAAAATAATCCAATAAAAAACACATAAATGTACAACACCAGAACCAGGGAGGAGGGCCAATAACTGTTATTGGGGGTATGCCAAACAAAACACCAATAGAGGGAGACAAACAAATCTCCCTGGGGAGGAAGTTCCAAATTTTGATTGCCCTAAGTGTGACCACTTCACTTATATTCTTCTAGACCTGCCCTGGTTGCTGAAATTTCACTGTGAAATTGCTGAGTAAGACAGTTTTCCCTCCCATAGTCTAAACTGGCATAGGGTAGCCCTTTAATAAGGAAATTATACAGCAAAGGTGTACAGCAAAAGGAAATTATACAGCAAAAGGTGTACAGCTGTACAGCAAAGGTGTGTAAATTATTATGGCCCAAGGACTACATATGTATGACTTACACACTTTTACTCTGACCCTCTAGCTCCTTAGAAATTTTCTGGGAACATTACCACACCAGCAAGGGCTCCAGTGCAGTAAAAAAACCACACCTGTCCATCAGCTCAGAGGCTCAGAATTATAAAGCGCAGTACAGCATATGGGAAGGCCACTTTTGGGTTTCTACCTGCTTTTGAAGGATCCAAGTTGGACAGCAGCTCTTCCTGTTTCCACTGCTGAGGATGTCCGTGTCCAACCTGGACTCCTTGAAAATGGAAACCCAAATGTGGCCCTCAGGCTGAAAATGCCTATCCTTCCACTCTACCATTCACATTCAATTCTGTCTTGAAATAATTTTTTCCAACCCCAAGGACTTCAGGATGAAAATCTAGATAAATATTATCTGACTGTGTGCTATAACCAGCCTATTCCTGCTCTTTTATATATTCTAAAAAAGAATGTTGTAAAAGAATATGTTGAAAGGCCATGAACTCTTTTGGTCCCACATTTTATCTCAAAGGATGGCTACAAGAACATTTCTGTTGTGAATTTTCCATTTCTTAACCCCTACGCCCTCTACTAATTTGGAGCACTTTAACATAGAGGAATACTGCTTAGGCAGACTTTAAAAGAGGAACAAACAAAACCTTAGAAATTATAGAAAAGTAATTGTAGAAAAGTAATGAGCAGAGTTGATTTTACTACACATTGCAGAAATAAAGACATTATATAGAGGATATACAGTTTCAAAAGGCAAGTTGATTAATTTCCAGCCTCTCTGCCTCAAAAATGGCACTCATTTCACAACAATACATTTTCTATGTTCAACCTGAAATACAGTCCCTTCTGTAAACAGGACACTGTGACAGTTACTGTTGCATTAAACTACTGAACTACTTTTCACCACCACAAAAGCTATACAGCAGCCATAGCCTGGATGTTACACCACTAGTACACTGCTCTTTCAACATGGATGCCCCTCAGCATTCTCATTGGCCCACCCATAATTCAGGTGAGGAAGCATCTCCTGAACATAATCTAATTTTTAAACAGACAATGCATACAAGTCTTCTTAGCCACTACACCTGCACCAACTATTTTTGCCTTTGGGAAAGCCAAGATGCTTCAGATGTTTAACGCACACAAATAACGTAGGTAGCCAGTTTTCCTTAATTTTACCAGATGATCTAGCCTACTAGCACTAGCCCATCCCTCAGTACTAGGTAGTTGGAATATGAGCTTTTAAATATTTTCTTGATAGAGGTCTTTGTAAAGTATTCCATCCCCCTTCGCACACTTTCACCTAAGGCACAAACATGTAATCAGCGAGAGAAGGCTTAAGGCAGGTGGTATAACCATGGCTGAATAAACCCTGTAGTGAGTTTGCAAATGGAAACCATATAGCAAATAATGGTCTGCACCCAACCAAAATATGAAGAATGATATGTATTTTTTGTATATTTATACCATCTTAAACACATCTTAAATATTTTTGAAACCATGGGTTAATAACTTTGTAGGGAAAAATAGCAATAATAAATACCTTTGATTGTAGATTGGTAGACAAAGGAAGGGATTCTGCCCTGTTAAAATCCAGATCCATGCTTTGCTCCAATGGATTGAATTCATCCTTGTTACCAGCCAAGGCCGCAGAAGAGCTGAAGGGCATCGAAGGGTAGCAGTGACGGGACCTGTTCGAACTTCTTTCATCGACACTCTCTACATCCAAGTCATCAAGGCTGGAGCTGAATACACAAAGATGACCAATTAGAAGTGGGACACATCAGCCATATGCTAATCACCACTTTAGGGTCAGGGAACAATTTCCCTCCAGACCAGTTTGGCCAGGGATCCTGGAGGGTTTTCCCCCCATCTTCTGGGTATGGAGTAGGGGTCACTGGGGGTGTGGGGGGGACGTAGTTGTTAATTTCCTGCATTATGCAGGGGTTGGACTAGATGACCCTGGAGGCCCCTTCCAACTCTATTACTCTATTAAATAAATAAATACATAAATAAGTAAGTAAGAGGAGGGGCTGTGGCTTCTGGTGGATGCCGAAGGGATTTGTAAACCAGCAGGGAAAAGATTGATACAGCCTAGGTATCCATTTGCAGGGGGAAAGTGAATGGACAAGCAACTTCCTCCTTCTTACTAATTCTCCCCTGCAAATCCCTGCTCCTCCATTAGTGTCAAAAGGCAAGAATGGGCTTGGAAATCTTGGGTTTGCCCCCATAATGTGAAATTCTTCGCTTAAATGATGCTGTTCCTTTAAGAGATCAAGGCCCAGACAAGCATCCTTGGAAGGTTGATGCAGGGAACTTCAGAAGCAGCACCATCCTACTTCTTCAATTTCATACTTCAAAGCTCAGAAAAAAAGATTGGTTACATATATAAGTATGTACCAATAAGTATTTTATTTTGATGCACTAAGCTGTGCTGTCTCTTGTTGGAGCCTGCTGGGTTAAAATGGGGGATGGTTTGTTCACAACACTGACAAACCCATTGCCACACCTTCGTTTTTTCATGATGGAGTAGCGTTGATTTCTTGGGTGGTTAAACGCATGTGCCTTGAGTGGCAGGTAAGAGCCTGCTGTGCACAAATTAGACAGAATGGCAGGTGATGTGTTTCTATTGTCCATGCTCTTTGCTGGTTCTTCTGGGTCTTCATTCGACTCTGCTTGGTCTGTGCAGGTTTCAGAAGCAGACTGACCTCTGTGAGGGTAGTTGACACTAGCTTCTTCAATCTAAAATGTGAAATTAATATGAGTTAGTAACATTTGCAAAAGATATGGAACAGATGGAAATAAACTGAAATTCAACTTGTAGATCTATCATGAGTAGGGTTGCCAGGTCCCTCTTCACCACCGGTGGGAGGTTTTTGGGGCAGAGCCTGAGGAGGGTTGGGTTTGGGGAGGGACTTCAATGCCATAGAGTTTAATTCCCAAAGCTGCTGTTTTCTCCAGGTGAACTGATCTCTATTGACTGGAGATCAGTTGTAATAGCAGGAGATCTCCAGCTAGTACCTGTAGGTTGGCAACCCTAACCATGAGGTACTAATGTTTCCAGGACAAATCTTGGCGGAGGAAACCAGGATCATCAGCTGTACAAGCCAAGATGAGGTGAAGTGCAAGCACCAGAGTTGGTGGTTTGCTCCATCATGGAAAACATTTTGTTTGATGTGTTCATTTAATCAATTTAAAAAGATTTCAGAAAAACTTATTCATTCCCAAAAAGTCAACAAAAATACAGATTTAAAAGGAATGGTGCAAACACAGCCCAGTACAGAAAGAATGCAACAGCCCACCATAACACACAGCTGCAACCCATAGAAGCAGAACCAAATATAGTGAATTCACATCAAACAGAAGCAAAGTGACCATGCAATGAACCAACTTTTGCATACATATAACACAAAACAAATTGGGATTTTTTAAAGACTCTCACTTTCCCACCACCTGGGCAGACACAATATACGATAATGCTACCCTTTTTGCATTGCTAGAAGTCTTGCATTGTGCTTTTGATGGTGACCCCATCACTATAAACAGTGTACCGTATATGACTTGGTCTAAATAATATACTTATCACATTGCTGACTGATGATACGATGTCTTGCAAGAGTACTTGTAATGAGTGTTATCACTGCAAACGTTAATCTGCATTGCATGGTGCAAATGATTCTTTGTTTTGTTTTAAACTTTCACTGGTGCTCCAGAGGTTTTTTATCCTATAAGTCACCACAAGCTTGCTAAAATAAGTTTTAAACACCAGTAATTTGAAAGGAGAACCATAGAAACAGATGGCTATGTAGTCCCCATTCTTGGGAATCAGAACTCTGTGACAAGTTGATACTGAAAGCCTCCTTTTCATGGGAGTACAATGCAAATGTTCAGAATGGCCCATGCCAAACAGATCACAGGAAATCATCACAGAACTGTTGAGGTAGATTCCTGAAGTGGAAAGCTGACAGTTCAATATGCCAAACACGTATAGTAAGTCTTATAACTGAACAAATATGCCAAGTGAAAAGAGATACATTTCTGTGATGCCGGTATTGTCTGGACTAGACTCAAATCAGCCTAGGAAAAGGAAGGAGAGGGAAAAGCTGACAGGTAGTACACAACAGACAATGGAACAAAAAGGGGGAACAGAAAGATGGACAAGATCAACACCATGACTTTGTTTACTCACAAGATAGTGGAGGAAGAAGGTTATACACATTATTTATTATTCATCTTCTTAAAAATATATCCTGCACTCTCAGTCATTAGGAGTTAATGAAATACCTCACAATCATAAACATTAAAAAAATTCACAAGACAATATTTTAACTTTAAAAAAAAAACACCCTAAAATATCATCAGTGAAAAGGTAAAGGAGTACCTGACACTAGCAAGGTAAAGAAGCACTCCACTGAGAGGGAGTTTCATAAGTGGGGCACCCCCTATCCGCAGTGGCTACCCACATTAATTCCACAGTTGGAGGCACATAGAGAAGGTGCTGTCCAGAAGACCTCTGCCAGAAAGAACATGTGATAGAAGTTTCGTGTTTCCAAACCACTTAGGACTCCTAAGATAATGTTTAGCATCTTGAATTGTGCTCATCATCATCATAAATTTTATTTATACCCTGCCGTCCCCCAGCAAACTGAGCTCTGGGCGGCTAACATGTCATCATAAATTACAGTTAAAACCATATAAAACAAGCTGTGTGTGTGTGTGTGCAAAGTGCTGTCATGTCACAGCCGACTTATGGCGACCCCTTTTTTGGGGTTTTCATGGCAAGAGACTAACAGAGGTGGTTTGCCAGTGCCTTCCTCTGCACAGCAACCCTGGTATTCCTTGGTGGTCTCCCATCCAAATACTAACTAGGGCTGACCCTGCTTAGCTTCTGAGATCTGACGAGATCAGGCTAGCCTGGGCAATCCAGGTCAGGGCATAAAACAAGCTAAAACATACTAATTAGAGGTTAAAAGGCAGCCATTGAAATTCTTTCTCTACACAGAACAATTAGTATTGGTTTCCTTATTAATTTGTTATAATAACAAAAATAATGAGATTGGCTGTCTTGTTAATAAAATAATTCACATCCCTACCATAAACAAACATAAGACTACTTTGGCACTCAATCTCAAGCCTAAGGAAACTGTGACACATTTAAGTAAAAGACAGCAACATACTAGCCTTATGTATGTATATGTCTGAGAATCTTACCTGTTCTACTACCATGCGGTTTGCATATACTTCATCGCTCCCATTTAGCATAGCAGAAAGCCTGGCTGCAGCAAAGAACGTGGAGGGACTGGTGCATTTCTTAAAAGCTTGAAATGGGGACTGTTGCTGATCTGGAATAAAACATATTACAGGAAAAATTATTCCTTTCACTGTCGTTCTTCTATTCATTCTCGTAAGGAAACTGTCAATGCTTTACGTCTATGTGAGTCAAAAACTGGAATATGAGATTCCTTTTACGTGCATACTTTCCATTGTGTAAATGAACTCATGTTCTTGGGAAAAGAGGGACACACTAATTTAGTTTCTGATTTATACAGGTGTCTAAGCAGTCACCTGCACCTTAACCCCTATTTTGTTCTTACCGAAATAAAATAGTTACTGTCAGCATTATTTCCATTCTGAACTGACGAGACAATCATTGAGATTATTAATTTTGTAGACAAAGTTATTTATTTTTTTATTTTTCACACTACATAGTACACAATAAACATGCAACACGTTCAGTGCCACCTTTACATACAATACATTCAGTACCACATTTACTACCTACCATAATACAAACATAACCGCTAACAGTGCACTAAAATATAACCGTACATACTTTACCATTGGGTAATTTCATTATGAATTCATCTAACATAAAAAACTAATATACTGATCATTACAGCCTTATTATAATAATTATAGTATTCTTAAAATCATAATATTATGCTCTACCTTCTTCACATATTCAACACCCCTGTACCTCAGTAATTTTACCATATTATATTATATTATATTTACCAGGGGTGATTAACCATCTCATAGATCTACACATAGTCATCCTCTCTAATAACTTGCTTATGTAATACAAGATCAAAGAGAAAAAAGAGAAAAAACCACCCAGTTTTCTTGCTTTTAAACATGCCATTACTAAGTCATAAGTAATAATACAATTCCCCTTTTTAAAAATTCTTCACTAGATCTTTTGTTCACCAGATCTGTCAGTTAGTTTCGTAGACAAAGTTCTTAAAGTTATTTACCACATGAGCCTGCCGGACCAGGAGATGAAATGATCAGCTAACTAAGCAGACAGGAGGAAAAGAGTATCAAACTACAAATTCACATGAGTTTATTCAAATTGTAACACAGTGCATGGTAGTGTTACAATGAAAATGTTTACCTACTGTTCAAAGCACAACCTAAATACCCATATGCAACTGAGCAATAGGTTTAATAAGGTCCAAATATTATGACAGTTATAATAGTTTAGCATCTTAACCATTAGAATTATACTGATATATTAACATCCAATATAGATATGTCCAGGACACTGAAGCTTCATGTGACAGGAGAACACAGAAATTTGCCCCAGCGACACAGAAGCCAATGATGCTATGGTTCAGAGCCAGCCAAAAGGAGGTGTGTGCTGGAAGACAGGTCGAGATCTGGCAGTTGGTACAGTAGTTAGATTTTAAGAGGTAGAGGCTGGACAGTAGGAAGCTGGGAATGTGAAAAAGTTTAGTCTTGCACGAGCGCCCTTCAAAATCTGTAGAGATACCACATCTTTGTGTTATGTTCCCCTATCTAGTTGTTTCTAAAAAGCTGTTACAATAGTCCAGCAGGGTTTGCTGAATCTGGTGAAACGAAAATTTTAGTACAGTGCTGTATTTACATGTTGTATTTATTTATTTGGAAAATTTATATGCCACATCTCCAGAGACCTGCTTGTGGTGGCTTACAATTAAAACAATAAAACGAAACCATTAAACCAAGCCACTCAAAACAAAACGAAGTCAGTAAGAACAAGCCCAGCCATGCAAACAGGCCATTAAAAACAAGCCAGGGCGTAAAAACAGTATAACACGCACATCAAGCAGCCTGAAAAGATGTAGATAAAAGACTCCTTAAGCCAGAAGCAGACCAAAAGACATAAACGTTAAACACCTGGATAAAAAGGAATGCTTTAGCTTGGCAGTAAGGCAAGCACCAGGGGAGCCTTGTGGGGAGCAGGCATTCCTAAGGTTAGCTGCGTGCTTATTTCTGAATGAACTTGGTTCTTGTTCACTTTAAAAAGCAAACCATCAGTCTATCTTTAACTTTGCTATTGATTCAGGCTTTCAGTGGGTTTATATCCAGGCCACAATTTTGTCCCCTTGAAGCTTCTTTTTTAAAAAAAATCCACCGGCAGAAAGAGGTGGGTGTGAAACTGAGGTCATTTATGCATGGGAGTTTTACCTGAGGTTCGTTGCTTGCTGGACCCACACTTTCTGGTTGGGAATCTAGGCACCAGCAGTCTCCAAACTCAAATCAAGTCCTTGCCCTTTTAAATGCTGCTTTGTAATTGGCTTACTTGTAGTGCTTACTGTGACCGAGAATCCCCCCAACCCAAATGCCACATAAAAAAGCATTTTAAAAACAACAACAAAAAAGGAGCAATCTGAAAGGAGGGGGGGGACCCAAGGCTCAGTTTTAAAAAGCTTGTCTTCTGCTCAGAAAGAGCTCCATGCAAGCAAAACCAAGCTTGTGTGCCTTGCACTTTGCCTTATGCATGGGGATGTCACCTGGGCTTTGCTCAGGAAAGATGAAAGAGTCGGGTTAACAGAAGAATGGGGACACCAGGACATTGCGAGGGCTGGCAGTGAGGTCACCTCTAATGGATGGAAAATTCATGCATAACTCCAAGGAACAACAGATTCAGACAGGGGGCAAACGTGAGTGAAAGTACCCATGCATAAATGACCTGTGACAGAAGAAATCCTGTAAGATGGTGTCTAGCCCCAGTACACTCTCTCACAATGGTCTGAAGGTGATCACAGAGGATCCCGGGCAAGGGGGGAAATGAATGAAGCGCCAGTGGTGAGAGTTAGAAATATTTTGTCAGCTTGGGCTATCTCATTACTGTGAATGGCTGCCTTACTATGGTATTGACCGAAGTGCCTGTCACCTAATAGGATTTGACAAAAGAACCTTAATGCTCCTTTGATATAAGTAGATTTTTTTCCTGAATGGTTTTATTGATTTGGGAAGCATGCGTTTTTAATTTGGATTCTGTCAGTCTGTTGCTATAATTATTTGTATTTTTTTGTATTTTATTATATTGGTTACTTTATATGCTTGTGTGCCAACCACCTTGGGTTCTTTGAGAGAAATAAACAGGTGATACACATGAGTTCCCTAGACGTCTTTGAGTCCATGTTAAAATTTGCCAAGTAAGTGAATCATGACAAACGAGATTAAACACTGAGGAATTTAATCCACAGCCTGTCAGCTTCCTCTGAGCTGTATACACTGATTACTACTGACCAAGGCCTGCATATAAAGTTCCTGCATCCTGTAACTCTTTGGATGAAGGCTGCTTCCAGGATCTTCTCTGAGACCCTGGCCAAGTTTTTGTGCCTTAATCCAGGCTTTTGCATCATACACAAAACTTTGACAACCGAGCCAAGTTGTGACAAAAATACCTGGTAGCAACTATTGTCTCAGCTGTTTATTTTGACTCTACATTTTAGAATGGAGATTGAGGACAACATAATTAAAATAATTTTACAGATAAAAAAGGAAGAGGTAAAATATGTACCAGCTTACCATTAGAGGTGTACACTTGAAAAATTATTGTTTTAATTTTGAATTGGAAAATCAGAAGGGCATTATTACCACTGCTGAGCAATGCTATCATTCCAGTAATCTGAACAATACTCCCAATGCTGCCCTTCTTGACTTCCCTAATATGAACTACAATTTTGCAACTGCCCCCCCAAAGAAGCAACAATGGGGAGGGAGGGACAGAAACTAAGGAAGGGCCCCCAGTCCCCAGGTGGTCCGCAAAACATCAGCCTTTTAACCTTTAAAGGACCATTATATTCAGTGGGGCTACATCTGGCCTCCAGAGGCCAGTTTTTCCCATTGATGGCTCCTGAAAGGGCCGTTGCACAGTGGGCCAGCTGTGAACGGTGAAAGGCTTCCTGATTCAATTCTGGTTATTTCCAATATTTATCATAAGAAAATATTAGAATAAGGAAATACTGGGAAAGCCTTTCATGGTATCAGATACTGCCCATCTGATCCAATACAGGAAATATCAGAGACTGCATCAGGCTGGCAATTATCTGACTGCATACCTCCGCCTGCCACTGATAGTTCCTTTAGCCTCCTTCAGCCTACTGAATAGATTCTCCTTGAGCTCATTCAAGAGGCAGCCTAGCCAAATAAAGAGTATGATAAACTTGACTCAGTAATTTAAAAAGGTTGTTCCTTGGAACAAGACTTCACAGCTGACACTGACCAGTCCATAGCCCCATCCACACCTTCAAAAGTGTGAAGATTCACAAATACACATGAAGGTGCCTTATACTGAATCAGACCCTTGGTCCATCGAAGTCAGTATTGTTTACTCTGACCGGCAGCGGTTCTCCAGGGTCTCAGGTAGAGGTCTTTCACATCACCTACTTGCCTAGTCCTTTTAACTGGAGATGCTGGGGATTGAACCTGGGACCTTCTGCATTCCAAGCAGATGCTCTACCACTGAGCCACAGCCCCTCCCCTATGGGAGCAGCAGGATTTGTACACTTTGTGGGAAGGTATACTTTTTCTTTGTTAATCAATAACCAGAATATACAAAATCATGTTTTTCACACAAGTATACCAAACATCCATCCCTCCATCACAATAGGAACAGCTGATCAGCTGACATGAAGGGTATGATCTGCCTGGCTTATTTCCAATGGGAGAAATGTAAATACATGGTGCAATCTTCTCATAGAGATCAATTGGGCGTAAAAGTGCTTCCTTTGACTGAGTAACACACAACTATTCGGTATAACTGATCAACTCTCGGATTCCAGGTCTGTGTATGTGTTGGGTATTTAGTGGAGAGCTTTTGTTGCATGCCAGACAGTCAAGGGTTAATGTTAATTAACAAGTGGTCAGCAGAGTATTCATTGCGGATGTGTTTGCTGTCACGTATACAAAAAATCTGCATTTTACTGCTTTTGCTACGTACTCAGTTCGAGTTTCGATGCCTAGAAGGATGGAGAGGCAATCTTATTCTTTAAGAATGCCTACTCAAGTGTAAGCTTAGCGCCTGCCAGAGGCTTCTGGCAAGCATAGGAAACTGAGAATGTACAAAGGATTATTTGTTTTATCTCCCAGTGAACCCTACCCTTGAGTTTAATCTAATAAAGATTGTTTTTAAACCAAGACAGACATCTTGTGTCTTTTGCGTGTGTGTGTGACTCACTTTATTTTCAATAAGCCATAATCAACGATCCTATCCCTCTAAATGGTAGCAGTATTAATTAATAAGTCAGTTCCAAAACTTATCAAGCGGTAGCCTCAGACGGTTGGATTATTGGCTATTGAAATAAAGTCACACCGCACATTTTTTTTTAATTTGGGTTTTTCACTGGAGACGGAAGGATTTATATTTACCAACGCCTAAGGGGATTTTCCTGTGCCGGAGCCAGCAGCCCGGTCTGCAAAGGACGACAGAGAAAATCACCCCGCGCTTGTATCCTGAGCAGCAACCTTTCTTCTTCGTCCTCCTTGGAGCTGTGCTGCCTCCTTCAGAGTCTTTGGCGGTCTAGGCTGGGGGAAAGCTGCTGTTTTCTGGTTCAGGGTGCCTGGGAGTGCCTTTCCCTTTCTCATTCTCTGACAGCCTCCTAACTCTTGATCCCAAGCCTCCTTTATAGCTGAGCCTACTTCAGCCTGGCCCTCACTTCTCCCGAGCTGCCTTCACTTGCCTTCTCCATAGGTGCTATCAACTCCCCAAACCTCCCTCTGGTCCCTTTGCACTAATCAATGTTTTTTCAGGCCTCTTCCCCATAAGGCCTGAAAAAGGGCCTGCTGACTAGCCTGACTAATCACCACCAGCAAGCCTAACCTGCCAGCCAGCTGATGGGCTGGCATGGCCCCAAAGCATCCTAGGTCACTCCCACTCTTGCATATCAACTACAGATTTTGCAAAAATTGTAAGATAATTTACTTAAATATCACATACTCTCAAGTGCTCATGTTAATCAATTTTAGATGCTTTACTTGTGGAGTTTTCTTGCACAAGAGCACATTGGGTGAAGTAGGAACAAATATTTACTATAGCTGTTCAATAACAAGAGAAATCTAAAGGAAGTAGGTTGATTGGTTCTTGTAGGTTGAATTGTAGGTTGAATTCCTGTGACCACTAAAACTTGGAGGCTGTATTCAGACATTACTGGAAGCCAACATTAAGCCTAGATGTGCACTTAGCTTGCATGTATCTTGCTGTCCTCCTCCCCACTCCTGCATTACACAAAGTGTGACTGTACACTGCACAAGAAGCAAGTAACACTGTACAAGAAGCAAGACACTGTACAAGAAGCAAGACACAAGAAGCAAGGCACAAACACTGGAATTACCCGGGCTTCTGAAATTATCTGGGTTTGTGCACATTCTGGCTTAATCTGAGCCTAATGTGATATCTGAATGCAGCCTGATCCTCAATCTGCTGAAACAATAGAAATTCCCTTGAAATGGAACAGATTTGACCCAGCAGAGCTTTCTGAGGACAAAGCTGAAAGTCTCTATTAATAAAATAGTAATGGTGGCAACCAAATACTTGGAACATCACAAGAAACCTATGTTTTCTGTTGGTTCATTTCCAAAACTGAAAGCACTGAGAATTCCCATGCACTCTGGCAGCTAACTAACCAACAGCAATATCTTAGCCCTTCTAAAACACCTGCAGCTCCTCTACAAGTAGCAGCTCACTCTCCTCCTACGTGCATAAAATAACTGTTTTGTAAAAGGAAAAGTATTTCAAGACTTCACCAGACTCACCAGACAGAGAAACAATTAATTACACACTGACTGGGTCAGTTATTTATTTCTACCGGAAAGATCTAATGCGACTTAAAAAAATGACAAACATCTAATGTACAGGTTATAAATCACATTCCTGCGGTTCCACAAATTCCTTCGAGCATGACTCAGGCACAAAAATGACTCACAGATTGTACTTTATCCAGATTCCAAGGAAGTCAATGGTAAGATCTGCATTTCGGTCAAAATATATTCAGTCTGTTTACTGGCTCATTAAACACAAATATTTGCAGTCTCAGAAGTAAAAAAAAAATCCCAACAAGCACTTTAAATTGATTTTTTTCACGTCACATTACTTATGGGGGCATCTGGGTATCTACCACTAGAAGAAGGATACTGGTTCAGACGAACTTTAGTAAGTTTTTCATAAAATAAAAATAACCCAACCACTTGATTACACTTTCAGTGAGTCCTGCTGAAGCCAACCATAATTCATCCTTCTTCCCAATACAGGTGTTGAAATCGCCTGCCATCATAAATTTCGTCGTAGGGTAGAGGCTACTCAATCCATCTATTGACATCTCTTGCTAGGACCAGACTTGATTTAAAAGTGCTTTATTTAGAATGAGGGGAATATAAACTGTTGCCAAAATAAAGGAACATGCATTAAACTCCAGATAAACAGCTAGCATTAAATAATAGGATTCAAGAAGGTTTACTCTGCCATGTTGCAGAGCATTTGAGATCAAACATGAAAGACCGGCTTTTGGGTGACCTCCCTTTCCTCTCTTGATGTTTTTTCTGTAAAGGATGTATATCCCAAAAGATACATATCATCCAAAACCTGTCTCGTGTAATAATTTTATCGAAAATTGATTAAGAAACTTGACCACATCTGATGACCCAATCTTGGATACCCAGCCTGCCACATTCCATGAAAGGATGTTTATAGAAGAGGGTGAGAGTCAATCTTGAGTTGCTGGCAAAATCATGCCTAAATTCTGTACAATACAACCATTAGGTTTTCTAACTACAACCTCAGGTTCAAGGGGCATCGAATTATTATGACCACATTCCATATCGCTAATATGAGGCTCACTAAAAATTCTTAACTAGACACCAGCTCGAGCAATCAGAGTGGAATAAATTTCTACAGGAGTTTGCATTTTAGATTTATGATGTTTTAAAGGAGAATTGATGCATTTCTTCTAGTTTCTGTTGCAAAAATTGAAAATGTTTTATCATATTGCCCTGTTCTTGTAAGTCAGGTTTGGAAAACAATGAAAACAAATTTGCTTCAATTGAGTCTAAAGCTGAAGTAGCAACTAAATCCTGAAATCTGCTAGCTAAATTATTAGAAGGGTCAATAGTTGGAATCAGTCCAGCTATTTCTTAAGTTTCTTCTTTGGTTTTAACAAATAACTTTACCTTATTTTCCTCCTTCTCATTGATCCCCTTCTCCCTACCTACAAATAAACATGTACTCTTACAATGATTCAACTTTATTGCTAAACTTGCCCACTTTATTTTTACAAGCCCTCTTTTCAGGGATAGGACATTTTGATGGTATCAATAGTGTAATTACTGGATCGCGGAATTATCCCATATGTTCAAAAGACGTTTTAGCCAAGATATGATTTTGTAATCTTGGAGGGGGGAAAAACATGAGTAAAAACTTTTCCCCTTATTGGGAACAACAAAAGTAAAGGGTTACCACCTGTATGGTCCCCTACAGCTTTTAGATTTGTGCCCCATAATTTTAGGTTTTTTAGAATTTTATTGATGGTTTTATTATGGATTTTAATTTATATTGTATATTGTTGTATTTTAAAATGATGTTACCCGCCCTGAGTCGGCTTGCTGAGGAGGGCGGGTTATAAGTCAAATAAATAAATAAATAAATAAATAAATAAATAAATAAATAAAAGATGATCATGCTATATTAGTCGCCTGATTCTTTCTACTGTTTTTAAATCAATACGTGATATATTCAGGAAGAAAGCTAGATGCTGCTTAGCACACCACTTCAGAAGCCAATTACTATATTGTTCCTGATAAGGATAAACTTCCAGCACTACCTGACAAAAGTCTTCATCTGGACCTGAGTGGTGAACTAAATCAGAGGCATAACTCCTAGTAGCTTTCCCTTCTGTTACATTTGACAGACAATTCCCAAAAGATGGTTTTCTATTCAATTGAATATTCGGGAAAACCAGCAGCTCCCTCTGGCAGTTTTGAGTTATCAGATCAAGTTTTTCATAGATCTTAGTAAGCATCTGGCCAATTAATACTGTTTGCTTAGCTAGAGCATCCAAACTTTCTGCCCTGTTTGGCTCTGATCTCTCATTTCCCAGCAAAGGAATGGGGAACAGATCACTAAAATTAGATGATTCCTTCAAACCCTCATCTAATTGTGAGTGTTGTAGATTAGGGATTAAAGACAGCCCTGACTCATCAGACAAGCACTGATATTTGTCTTCTTGGCAGGATATGGGAGTCCCTCTGGAAAAAAAGTCTTTTATTTTACTTGGTTTAGTGCAACGGGTAGTAACATCTTTAAATTTCTTTCCTATTGCCTATACTATACTGGTTTTCAATTCCCTCAGTAAAAATAGATTAAAAATTGGTACAACAACACACAGATAGTGTTAAAGTCCTAAAGTCCTAATTCATCATACTACAATTACATAAATACTAGTGGCTGAGTAGTTTTAATACACAGCTGGGTCTTGCTAACCAGGCTGACTACGTCCCACCTAGGCTCTTCTCTTCCTTTCCCTGTTGCTCAAACCAAATCAAATAATACATAAAAGATAAAATGAAATGAAATACTCTAAACTTGAGCTGGGGGAGTAACCAAAACACCTTTTACTATAAGATAGGTTCAGTGTCGTAAATACTGCCTGTTGCTTCAAGGTCGAAAAAACCAAGATAATTATAATTGGGGGGGAAATAGAGACCCGAAGGTCTCGCAAATGATCTGAACAACCCTCAAGGAGTGTTCATCAATCAGGCATAACAGAATAACAAAATAAAATAAAGTAACTAATCGTTTAAAATAGAAATAAAAATTTAAAAGAAATGCTGTAGAGTTCAACAACGCTTTTTAATAAAAAGACATTAAGAAAAAGCAGTTGTACCCCCCCCCTTAACCTGCCAGCCCAGATAGCAATAGCTAGGCTCGGTGTTTCAAAGGGCGTGAGGGGAGTGGCAGGTCGAGCCAACCAAAGTCAGCCACTTTCAAAACAGAAGCTAAATACTAAACAACCAAAACAATCCCAAAAGAATATCCGAAAGAAACAGAAAAGAGAAAAAAAAACAGATACAATTATACTAAAACATTAAGTATTAAAACAAATCTCCTCATAGCAGCAACTACACACAGCTGGAACACCACCCAGCCCCAACTTTAGTAAGAACCGGTACGCCAATTCATAGGTTGGGTCTAGAGGAAGATTTCCATATATGCTGGATTCCTTACACAAGCAGAAATGTACTAAAAAGACTGTGCTGGCAGCTTGCATTGAGTTAAACTTATTGCATATCAACTTGCATCTCAATTTGCAGAAGGCTGTTTTTAGTGAAATTATTAAGGAAAGGGATCGACATATCCTGCAGTATATCTAGCACTATTGCTTGCACAAACAGAACTCCACTAAGTGAGTTTGCACTTCCGTGCACGTGTTTCTGTCCATAAGATGATGCTGTAGGGTGGGAAGGAGTTTTCAGCATCCCACAGTGCCCAGTGAACATATGGAGCTTGCTAACTCAGACCCTGCGAGTGCAACATTAGACTATGCCCCCACTGGCACACTAAGGTTTGTCACATTGGGGAAAGAGAGTTCAGTCACTGCAGTTATGTAGATTTTCATTTTCTAGTAATAAACACAAATATCCTTATTAAACATATGCTCCAGTTCTTCCCTGTATTATAATCATATTATTATTTCTAAACATCGTTACTTCTAACATGGTCTTCCCCTTCTAACAATGACTTCTACCAGCAGGTGAAGACTGTTCTGTGTCATTTGGTTTTCCTACACTGACCCTCTTTCCTGTTTACACATTTTGTTTAGTTGTGATTTTGTTTTATATATGTGAGTACGTATGTATTTTTAAAGCTGGTTTCAATTTTTGTGATTGTTTATTGCCTTGGGGGCCCTCAATTGAATGGAAAGGCAGCATAAAAATGCTTGGAGTAAAATTAAAAAACGGTTCTTACCAAATGAAAGCAAGATGAGTTTTCAGTAGTAAAAAGAATTAACAAATTGGAGGCCAGAGAAGAAAATGACTAATACCCTCCTGGGTAAAATAGCAAACAGTTTTCAAATAGGTTACCAGAATTGCCTCCAGCAAGCTGTAGATGGGTTAATATATAACTCAAAGAATTAAAGCTATGAAACTAAAAGGGGGAAACAGTCACAATAGTAAACACACTGGATAAAATTTATGAGCTTTGATAACTTGCCAAAATCATCTAGATCTTTATTTGCACAACTGAATTAAAGACACATCTTCGAAACAGATCTTTCGCCTGTGTATGGGGGTTACCGCACTTTGTATTCCCAGCGATGTATTAAGAGTTTGAAAATGTTGTAAAAAAACATCGCTTTAAAAGGGTTTTTGGATACCACGGCTTATAAATGGTTGGAAAATGTCTTCACAGCTTAAGGGGCCAAACAAAGTGCGAACAGTATTATTATAACATTTTCAAACTCTTAATACATTGCTGGGAATACAAGTGCGGTAACCCCCTATGTTTCATTATCACAATGACACAGCGGTACCAGATAATGGTTCTGACATACATTTATCCACTGCTTTTAATCTTGTAATATGTGAATTTTTCCACAAAAATATGTTTAGCTACACATGAGAACCAGGGTCAGAAACCAAAGGATAGCCGAGACACTGAATGCAAAGCACTTTGAACATTCTCAGATGCTATATGAATGCTATTATACACCTAATGCTATGTAGAACAGTAGAATAATTATCCTCCATCCAAATGGATGTGCTAATGACCAACGTGGCTAAGGCAAACTGCTCCCTTGATTGCTGTTGGTAAGTTCAAAGCATGATCAAGTGAAAAGGTGCCATTGAGTTACATGACACTAGCTGTATATCTTCATTTATTAGACTAATAAACATTTACAAACATTTATTTTCACTTTCTGATCTCAGATCTGTCCGCAAATTTTTAAACTTTTAATTTCTGCTATTAGCTGCATCCTCTTAAGGACCAACATCTCCACTAACTGCAGCATGTTGTGTGTATGTTAAATGCCATCAAGTCATGGCATTCCGACTCATGGCAACCCTATGAATCAATGTCCTCCAAAATGTCCTATAGTTAACAGCCTTGCTCAGGTCTTGCAAACTGAAGGTCGTGGCTTCCTTTATAGAATCGATCATGTTATGTTACAGTTAATTTCCCATAACCAGTGGATGCCAACATTTACATGTGAATACTGACAACCCCAAAGGAATTATGTGAATGCCACCAAGCAACTCTCCACTTTTTCGACATACACAAGAGGGTGCTGACACACTGACGACATCCAGATATGGCAAACAAACCGTGGTTTGCTCATGTAAAAATCTTTACCATAGTTTATCCTGGTTTGCATGCAAGAAACAAACCACTGTTTATTATACTGCGCAGTTTTTACCACTCAACACAGTATGGTTGGTTTCAAACCTGGCAGTCGTCAATGCAGGTGATGGGAAAGATGTCAGCTAGGGCTCCTGGAGACACACTGGCAGTCAGATTAGACAATGCTGACATTGATAGACCAATGGTCTGACTCATTACAAGGCAGCTTCATGTGTTTGTGTGTTAGTTCAGAGTTAGAGAAGGGGACGGAGGGATCAGATGCAGCCAAGGACATCCTTGGTCATCTTCATTTGTTCATGATGTCTGAATGAAGCTGCAGCGTTACTGTTAATATTCATGAAGACATTGCAGGATTTAGGGATACTTTACCACTACACATTTTCGTGTTCTCATTTTACCATTGAAAAATATGTCCCATTGAGATATTCCTGTAATTGAAACCATTACATTAATACCTTTCAGCTGCATCTTTTTCACATAGAACTGTAGTGGCTTCTATATATGTTAAGCTAACAGCAACAATCTGCATTCCCCATTTATGAAGCTCTTTTCCACAATAAGAAAGCAAGCGTTTGGTTAAACCACTTCATCTTGTCACCTAGTGTGCTGCAAATGAGTCAGGTTCCTTCTATCTCCAACACCTCCTGAATATAGCTCATAAACTCCCCCCTTTAAAAAGTCACATCGCTTTCAACAAGTCATATCTACCTGGAATATTCATTCACACAATTTTCCCTGCAGAATATCCTGCATAACCTTTTCCATTCAAAGCTGTTCACTTTAAGTCCCGATGAAACCGTGAAGAGTTATTTCCTACTAAATGTGCTACTAAATGGAGCAAATGTACATCAGAATTATGTACGTTCAAAAACTATCAGCAGTCACCTTTTTAAAAAATGAAACAAGGAGCATCCATACATTCATGAGGTAAATCTATTTTATTTTTCCAAATCATTTTGCACTTAGGACACAAAAAGGCTTAGAAAATCCTGGGGAAAGAATGCAGACCTGTTTACCTCCACCTGAACATGAACAACAACCGAATGAACAAACACAAGATTCAAAAATAACATAAAGCAGGGAAGTTTTTGTCTACCTTTTGGTTTGGATGTCCTTTTTCGAATCTTCATTTTAGGCAAGGAAGGCCAAGAGTAATTAAAAGGCAAATCAGAGTCTGAGTCCATTGTCTGTGTTAAAACAAATGGGGGGAAACAGCAGCTTTTCAGAGCAGCGCTGTTGTTGTTTCCAGCAGCAAGTCAAGTGCTAGAAAACAAAAAAGACTGAACAAGGCAGGATCAAATTGCCCACTAAACCCAGGAGAGGGAGAGGGCAGGACAAGCTTGTGCTCTGCAAGCATCAAGGCATGTGGGCAAATCGGCTGCAAATATTAAGGCTGACTCCAGCAAGTTAAAATATGATGAACACCCAAGAGCAGGACTGCTGCATCCTGGTCCGCCGTTATTGGAAAGGTCACTGCGGGCCAATGAATCATTAACTCACCTTTTCATGTTCAATGTAAATGAAGAATAATCTGACTCGTTAGAGAAGGAAGGCGTTTTTGTCTTGAAAGAATATATTAAACTGAAGCAAGACTTCTTTATTAAAGGTTAATTTGGACGTGCCTTGAGATAGGAGGAAAAAATAAGGATTTTGAGCTTCAAAAAGAACCATGGACTCTAAAGAGAAAAGCTGAAAATGTTCAAGTACATTTCTAAAGATCGGAATTTCGTACAGAATTTACAGCATTGGCAAGCCTGAGTGCTTCGCCAATGAAGCAACAGCCAGCTCCATGATCAAGTTCTTATCTTTCCAAAATGCAAAGAGGGATTGCGTACACACACACAAACCCTCCTTCATCATGAGGATGGAGAAGCCACATGGATGTTCACCTTCTCCAAATGCATTCCCTATTGTTTTTGGCTCAGGCAGCCTCTGAGATTGACACTGAACCATAGGGATTTTTGTATGGCTGGCATCTTGACAGAGTCGGCCTGCCCCCCGTGCAACTCACAAAGGAGCTAGTGACTAAAGTACAACAAGTCTCCCATTCTTACGCAGTCTCCCTGAACAACTCCTCGGCAATTAGCATTCAGCAGAAACTCATTATCCCTCCCCCACCGTTACACTACACAAACTTCAGGCTTTTTTTTTTTTTTAAAGGATCGAACAAGGCTACACAAAAGCTGAAGCGAAACTAAACACATCTGCTGTTTCTTAAGCAAACTCCACTGGCAGTCACCCCCCACCTACCCAGTATGGGTTTTTGCACTCTTCATAACAGGGGGAGTGTGGGTATAGGGATCTGCTTAAATGTCAATTTTGAAAGATGATGACGACATCGGAGCTTGTTAACATTCCTCTGTTCCACGTCTATTATTTTCCAATCAGTGAGCCACCTCTGCATAACAAATCAAATGATTCCCAACTCACATTGTTCATGACAGATGAATGACACATTTGCTGGAACAAAATGATTTAGATACAATTCAAAAAGTGGCACTGTGTAATGACTGGGTAAATCTGCACTAATCATATTTGTGCGTGTGTAAAGTGCTGTCAAGTCGCAGCCGACTTATGGCGACTCCTTTTGGGGTTTTCATGGCAAGAGACTAACAGAGGTGGTTTGCCAATGCCTTCCTTTGCACAGCAACCCTGGTATTCCTTGGTGGCCTCCCATCCAAATACTAACCAGGGCTGATTCTGCTTAGCTTCCGAGATCTGACGAGATCGGGCTAGCCTGGGCCATATTTAGCAAGCTCTAAATAAATGTCTCAATTCCATCTTTTTTTCTTTTTACTGTCTCCGTTGGTTCTCTATTGTGCAAGATCCATAGAGGTCTATTTTTAAAATTCTACCCTGATATAGACAACCACACTATAATGTGTTATTTAGATAAATAGCAATATAAGGCAGTGATCCTTAACCGGGGCCATATAGACCCCAAAGAGTGATCTAAACATCTTGGGGGAATTCAGACATTTTGGGAGCAAAAAGGGAAATTCAGCATTTTAAGTAGCCACTTCCATGTCACTTGTAACATCTTCTGGCAAGATCCAGTGGAAGAAGAGTTGCTTTATACTGCTCACACCACCCTGAGGATAAAATCCCAGGTTTCTCCCCATGGACCTTAAAAAAATAAACATGTGTAGTGAATGAAAGATTAGAAACCCCTTACCTAGAACATCTCTAAAATGAAAGTGTATATCAAGGTATATTCAGTTTATCCGAGAAAAAATTATATAATTCTACTAACTCTAACTTACAATACAAAACAATGGTGCAACTCTAGGCATGTTTACTCTGAAGAAAGTCCCACTGAGCTGAATGGCGTTTGCTCCCATGTAATCCTTGAAGTGTGTTTAGAATTACAGCCTAAATGGAGCAACAATATAATATTTTAGCTTTGCAAAATACTTTTTGCTAATCAGCTTTCACAGCATCAGTAATTTACAGTGCAATCTTATGCAGTTATACCCTTCTAAGCCCATTGACTTCAATGGTAGTGTGTTTACTTGTCCTGTTCTTTCTCCCAAAAACTGGGAGTGGTTTACATACAATTCCAAAGAAGCATCCCATTTTGTCAGCTTGTGTTCATGAGCCTTCAGATCAATCCCAGGGCCACCTGTTATGGCAGAGGCTGCTTGCATGTGTAGGCAGCATTCAGTGAGCTGTTACACTTGTTACAACTAGGGGTGTACACTTAAAAAAACTGATAATTTCAGATCTGCCCTGACCTGGATGGCCCAGGCTAGCCTGATCTCGTCAGATCTCAGAAGCTAAGCAGGGTCAGCCCTGGTTAGTATTTGGATGGGAGACCACCAAGGAATACCAGGGTTGCTGTGCAGAGGAAGGCACTGGCAAACCACCTCTGTTAGTCTCTTGCCATGAAACCCTCCCCCCCAAAAAAGGGGTCGCCATAAGTCGGCTGCAACTTGTCGGCACTTTACACACACACACAATTTCAGATCTGGATTACCAGTAGGGCACCTGCTTTATTATCCCAAATTCTCTGGGATGATTCCCATCAGAGAAATTGCTATCCAAATTTTGGGGGTATCAGACCATCTATCTGGCAGTATCTGGTCCCTTCAAATTTTAAAGGGTTATTTTCTATGGAGGAACTTCAGTGCCATAGAGTCCAATTGCCAAATCAGCCATTTTCTCCAGGTGAACTGATCTCTATCAGCTGGAGATCAGTTGTAATGGCAGGAGATCTCCAGCTAGCCCCTGGAGGTTGGCAACGCTATCCCCAGCACTTCTCCCCAATCAAAACTGCAGGCCAATCAGCTCTGGTTTGGCCGTTGAATATGTACTTTTGAAAAAATGAAGGCCCAGGGCATGGTGTAAAGGCACACATACAACTTTGCTGAAGTTAAGTAGGTGTTGATTCGACTAGTCCTTGGATGGAAGACCTCTTTGGAACCCTGTGTGTGCCACTCTAGGTTCTATCGCTAAAACATATGATATAAAGTGCAATAAAACATTTTTAACATCCTTGAGGAAAATCTATAAATGTTCTCACAAAAGATGATCCTCCTTACAAACAGCAAAGATGGAGGAGGAGAAGGAGAAGGAGAAGGAGGAGGAGGAGGAGGAGGAGGAGGAGGAGGAGGAGTTGGTTTTTATATGCTGACTTTCTCTACCACTTAAGAAAGAATAAAACCAGCTTACAATCACCTTCCCTCCCCCTCCCCACAAAAGACACCCAGTGAGTTAGGCGAAGCTGAGAGATTGTGACTTGCCCAAGTCACCCTGCTGGCTTCGTGTGTAGGAGTGGGGAAACAAATCCAGTTCACCAGATTAGCCTACGCCACTCATGTGGAGGAGTGGGGAATCAAACCTGGTTCTCCAGATCAGACTCCACCATTCCAAACCACCACTCTTAACCACTACACCACACTGGCTCCACCACGCTGGCTCCACTACACCACAAAGAAACACAAAAATGAGTAAGGTATACAGTTTTATTAAACCGAGTTAAAAAAAAAATAGTCACCTTACCTAGCTTTTTTTTTTTTTTACTGTCGAGTCACGAGTGATTTATGGTGACCCCGAAGGGTTTTCAAGGCAACCTGGGTTTCCCAAGTCCTAGTCGGACACATTAACCACTACACCATGCTGGCTTTCTCTTACCTAGCTTACTGGATCCAATACTGCAATGTATATTGTAAAAAAATAATACATCTGCTTCCACAGTACAAGTCTGAAGAAAACACCAAGATGTTTGTGGATTTCCAGATCCAATTCATGCTATCCTATATGAATCACCGCACGCATACCTAGTCTGTGACAACAAATATTACACCCAAAGAGATCCCAGTATGCATGCAGGTATTTCTAACAGCAAGGACCTTGCTTTTTCTTACTCTGCTGCACAATATAAATCAGCATATGTCATTGCTTATGATATTTGTGCAGTGGCCCGAAGACCTGTATAGGGCGATGGCAGGTTACAAATTTAGTAAATGCTAAAGACATCTGGGAGGTTAGGGGTGTGGTATGGGTGTGGTTAAATGTGTGAAGGATCATGCCTTGGGGTGCAAGTTTGGACGAGATAGTTTCCACGTGTATACCAGTCCTTGCCAATCTCTGCTTCTATGAGACAAGATTAGAAATCCCCAAATTAACTAACAAGTCCTGGCATACTCTACTAGAGTTATGTAATGCTCTCAGCATGCTATAAGGATGCAGTTGTGTAGGGGAGCCAGCAACTAATTCACAGTGGTTCCCTATGGCTTTGCCTCCCTTTGATCCAGCTTTGTGAGGAGTGTTAAAAGTGTTTCCTTATTTACAAGAAGGAAAGAGCTGCTAATATTTCCCCTGCCATGCTGGGACCAGTGACACGCAACACCCAGCCTAACAACAGCTTCTGCAACAATCTCTTCCAGGGGATGAGGTTGCTGCCAAGGTTGATTCCACTGATTAAGAAACACTATTGTTGGTTTTAAATATGAATTTAAAAATAAACATATAAGAAAATAATGCACGAGGTCTTATATTATCATACAATTTATAATTTGAAATTATCACAAAAAAGGACCACAAAAAAGTAAATGGCTGTTCTTAAAGACTAATCAGTTTTTATTCTTGTATAAACTTTTGTGGACTAGATTCCACTTCCTCAGATGCATGAGGCTGATCTGTCAACAGAGGATCCACTTTTTACATCCAAAGAAGTCTATAAAAGTTTATGATAGAATAAAAACCAATTTTTAAGGAACCACAAGACACCTCTCTGTTTGTCGTTGGAACAGATTAACAAAATTACCCTCCAGAATTTAAAGCCATAATTAATACACCAATTCCATCAACATAGCCATAGTCCAATACAGTTTCTGTCAAAGAAGGAGAAATCTTTTTTCTTTCAATAGTAAGAGGTGGTTGCTTTAGCTGCCTTGTGTAGCTTCCATATGCTTATCAAAAAGTAGCCTTCAAATAATAGCACACAAAGTGATTTGGCTGGCATTCTTATAACAGCCATTTCCTCTATGTTCCACAACACTAATTTACAAAAAGTTTGCACATTTGCACATTTCCATAAAACCAGTCTTTGAGGCTTCACAGTCTACCGCTACCATTCTTTCATATATACATTTGCTTCAATAGACACACATTTGCTTCAGCTACTGCTGGTAAGGTTGCCAGACCCAGGTTGGGAAATACCTGGATATTTTGGGGGTGGAGCTTGAGGAAGGCAGCGTTTGGGGAGGGGAGGAACTTCAATGGGGCCATAGAGTCTACCTTCCAAAGTGGCCATTTTCTCCAGGGGAACTGATCTCTGTTGCCTGGAGATCAGCTGTAACAGCAGGAGATCTCCAGCTACAACCTGGAGGTTGGAAACGCTAACTACTGTCAATTTTATTATCATTAGCACAGATAATAAATTCCCTAGATACTTATTGCAAACCAGTCTTCCATCTCATCTGAAATCACCATATCCAGGTCCTTTCCCCATACAAAATGTTTTTATACTAGTCCTGGTCTAGTGGATGACACTTGTGTTGTCTGTTACCAGACTGTGAGGGCACACAACACTCCCACCAGACTTTTCTTACCACCCTCTAGTATCAGAATGCCAGGAATGCAACTCTGCTCAGTTTCACTATACTAAATTTAAAAAAGTGACATCAAAGGGAGCCTCAAGCATCTAAATTGTTGGATAAGAACTTATCACCAAATTCTATTCCATTCACATTTAATCAGTAGTCTTTTTTACTACATCACATATGAAATTAGGTTATCAGTGACTGCTGTTGTAAATGGATCACTCTGTATTAGGGTTGCCAACCTCCAGGTACTGTGGTAAACAAAGGTTAGCATGCTGTAGGATACTCAGCAAACTAGAAACAGCACTTCACAAGCTAGACACAATGATTATGAAGTAGTGGTACCACTACTTCATAATCATTGTGTCTAGTTTGCTGAACCTCCAGGTACTAGCTGGAGATCTCCTGCTATTACAACTGATCTCCAGGTGACAGAGATCAGTTCACCTGGAGAAAATGGCCACTTTGGCAACGGGACTCTATGGCATTGAAGACCCTCCCCTCCCCAAACCCAGCCCTCCTTAGGCTCTGGCCCAAAAATATCCCACTGGTGTAAAGAGGACCTGGCAACCCTAGTCTGTATACTGTATGCACTTGGGCTCTGAATGAAAAGGTCACAGGCCTACCGTGACACCTTGCACGTCACTGCCTTTTGCCCCACTTCCTTTCTCTGTACTCAAGACTGTTTGTCAACTGTTACACATCAAGTATCTGATAAAGTAGGCTCCGGCCCACAAAAGCGAATGACACTATGCATCTGCTCGCCTTTCCAAGGTCTACAGGATGGTCTGCTTTTGCAGCCGCAGACTAACTGTCCGCAGATGAAGAATAAGGAGAGCCAGCACTGTAAGCTGGGATGATCATAAGGACCAACTTTATTTTCATTGCTCAAGAGGGATCTGCGGCCCACACAGCCAAAAACACATTCCAGAGCTAACTGCAATGCGGACAATTGGTGGGGTGAAAAAGAGTCTCCTCTGTTTTGTGCATCCCTTATCTTACAGGCAAGGCCACCCTGCCTCTGAGCCCTGAGCTGTCACGTGGGTATGGCTCATGCGCCTCCTTGACAAGCCTTCTTTAGTGCTCTGGGGTGGTGGGACACGTCCAATCCCCCTAGCCATGAGGTCTATGGGTCAAAGATAATGGCATCCCTCAAGAAGTTCCTGTCCCAGGTCCATGACTACACCAAGGCCCAAGGCTTCTGGTCTTAAGGTTACTCCTTCATCTTCTGTGGCCAAAGAGGGAGGGCCAGCCTGATGTAGGTCCATATATGCCACTTCCTTGGCCTGCCTACACTTCCTGTGGCATGAGTGTTGGCTGGCTCTCCCTTCCCGCCAGCAGGTGGCCAACCCCCGCCCCACTCTTCTCCACTTCATTGGAACGGGGGGATGGAGCAGCCATCTCACCAGAATATTATCAAAAATTAACTCTACAACAGCCGTTTGCCAACCTCCACACAACTGAAAAGTTTGCATTGTATTTACAGTTTTCATATACATGTCAGAATTCAATAGGCTGGAGCTGAATGCCAGATGAAGGAAATTATAGGCAACTGGAATAAAAATGCTTGAACATTATATGTCAAAGATATTGCTTCTAGAACATACGAGAAATCTTTGGAAACCTATTTCACATAAGTTCTTACCCAATCTTTTTAAAAAGTGAATCTTAAATGAAGGCCAGACAAACAGGCAAAAACTTGATGAAATATCTGAATAAAGGGCTTCTTTATGCCATCCTGCTGAAAAGTTGTTTTTAATTTGAGAAGAAAAAGGTCCAGTCCTAGGAAATGAGACTGCAGATGGTTGCGGTTCTCTCCCCTCCCGTTTTTTAAAGCACCAAGGACTGAAGGAAAGAACATTGTGTGCCTGCTTAATATTTTTCTTGGAGATCACTTCTCTGAGTTCTGTTAACTCTTGAATAATCATAATTTTTCAAACAATAAAAGAGTTTTCTCATACCCAAAGTTTCCCAACACCCCCAGAAACCTGATTACAGTACAGTACAGGATATTATTCATTTGCCTTCTAGCCATTCAAGTATCTGAAACCAGTCTGAATGGTTTTGAAAACAACAGTGTCAAGACTCAAAAGCGCCTAGTTGTACAGTCACAATGCTCTGAGGATTTGTCAGCGGGGAAGGGAGAAGAACATATGTTGAGGTCCTAGGAGGACAAGCAGGATAAAAATGTACTTAATAATCAATACTAACAATTATTTTGTTTACAAAACACTCCACCAAGTGACAATCATTGTGATATAAAAATGTAACAAGATTCCTTTATGCCCCACTTTCATGATGACAGGCAATAAAAATGTTAACAAAAATGGAAAATGGGAATAAAGAGGAATAAAACCCTGCAGGAGGAACATGCGGTAGATCTCCTTCCAAAGAAACCTTTGGAAAACAGAAAAAATACTATTCACATCCCTTTTTGAAGGCAATGACAATCATGCAAAGATTAGTATTCAGAAAACAAGTTTAACACTAAGTTTGCATTCAGACATCCTGATAAACTGTGCAACAACGTCTGGATAGTTTACTAGGCATAAGTAATACAAACTCCAGTTTGTCTGCTTCTTGCCTTATCTCTCTGGCCAGACAACCGCAAGGGCCAGTGTCACGCAGCAAACTGTGGTTTGACATAATAATGAGCAATGGAGGGACAAAGACTTCAAAAACTGACATCACGTGTCTTCATGATATCACCCCAGATTGTCACAGTGTACCCGATTGTCACAGTGCCTCTCTAGTATATTTCCCTAATTTCTCTGATTTGTCTTCCTTTTATTTTGCTCCAACTGCTCCAATGAGCAGCAATTGAAGTGCAGATCCTGAGGATAGGAGGTTGCCATAGAGGGCAACTTGACAGCCTAACAAATTACAGTTACTATTAATTGTGGTTAATAAACCACAAATCCAACTTTGAAATCCAAGTTGGGTGCCGACAAACTCAGATTAATGCACCATGCGGTAGATTGCTTACATTACTTTGAACGCTAAGGACACAGGGTAAAAAAAAAGAAGGTCCTAAAAAGTGGGTGGTATGCAAGTGATGTTACCCATCAGAATGAAAGCCCAGATAAAACTTTCTAGAAACTCTAATATAGCCATATAATTACAGCTGGATTTTCCATGGTGGGTCCCTTGAAATGGCCTACCAACGTGGATGAAGAGGATGCCCTTTCTTGCTACATTTAGGAAGGAATTCTTACTATACATTTAGGAATTCTTACTGTAGATAGCATTTGGTGGAAGGTAAATTGTTTCAGCAGATTTGGGTGTATTCATTCTAATTCTCTGTATTTTTAAATTCTATGTGTTTTTAAATCTTGGGCGATTTTAATCTGTGTTTTACTCTTGTTAATTCAGCCATGATCATTTGTTTCCTTACAGCCTGGTTGCCATAATGTTAGATGCCTTGAATCCAAGGAGATAAGGTGGGATAGACATCTTTTCAACACATAAATAAAATACAACCATTGTTTACATTGTTCAGAGCTTTAAAAATCAGCAAGGCACTATTCATTCTGGTGCTCTACAGTCCAGCCAATGTAAAATGCATGGTGCAACATGATCATAGTTCTATCTAAACAAGTAAACAACCATGATGCTGCAGGCCTGGAGACCCAACCAGTGCACTCTTGGCAAAGGAACAAGGAAGGGATCAACTGGGAATCCAAACCCCAGGTAGACGTGGCAGGGAGCCACACAGTGATTTTATCTCACATTCAGTTCGTTATCTATCCTTTGAACACAGCTGGTGTTCTTGGGAGTGGCAGAATGTTCAATTCTGTGGCATAGAAAGAAGCTTCACATTTCCAGAAGTTCAGGCTCAAGTTAAACACAGTTTTGCACAAAGGAATTGTGAGATAGATACTTACAACTGCATACAGAAGAAAAGGCCTTACATACAGTTACATCCTGAACAACTGAGCACCCTGTTCAGATTCTTCTAAGTTTGTGTGTTGTAAAGCAGTTTGAGAAAACTTTAAGCCTCAGAAGACTCAGATTATCATGCATAAGTAAGTACATCCTCACAGCCACAAGCACACAGACTGTACTACCTAGGGCCAATGTTGCCCAGCACTTATTTACCAAACCAGTGGCTCTGAATATTGGGCTGCACCAACACTGTTATTTCTTAAATTTTGTTTAAAACACGTCTAATGAAAAATGCTAATAAATAAGGTACACAAACCCCGATCTTTTAATGATGCGTAAGCTCCCTAAACTCAATTCAGTACTAGCCAGGAATTCACCAGCTTTTTTACTGAACCTTCAGAAGAAAAATAAAACCTCTTGCTTTCTGTGAGTTCTGGTCTCCTACAGCATGGTGTATTGGTTAAGAGTGGTGGTTTGGAGTGGTGGAGTCTAATCTGGTGAACTGGGTTGGTTTCCCCACTCCTACACATGACGCCAGCTGGGGGACCTTGGGCGAGTCTGTGGGGAGGGGAAGGGAAGGTGATTGTAAGCCGGTTTAATTCTTCCTTTAGTGGTAGAGAAAGTCAGCATATAAAAACCAGTTCTTCTTCTTGGGAACTGTAGTTTGGTTAGATTCAAGTTGCAACAAACACAAACGAGGCACTTTTATGACTGATTACTGGCAGCTGCCTCTGGGTGCCAGGTCAGCTGAACACTGGACCCCACACCTGCAGAATCTTGTTCGATGTGCCAAGTGGGTGAAGAACTGCTGTGGGGAGCAGAGCTCAATTCATAACGCAGCCAAGCATTACATTCATGGAGCAAGCCAGATAATTGCCTCCTTCAGTAACACTGCAAATTTATCCCACCTACTTGCATGCAGATCTTCCTGTCCCTCAAGAACTACCTCATTTCTTTTCAGCTGGGGAAAGTAATCTATTTCCCTGATCACAGACATTTACTTCCTTCTCTGAAATAAACGTGGGAATCTATATGTTCCAAATCTCCATATTTCTATATGTACACAGAATCACATCCAAGATTATGGACTAGGACCAAATTGTCTAAGATGCTCTTTTAATCAAAACCAGAATTGATGGTTGTTTGACTTATATAATGCAGTAAAAACCACACACTTTTTTAAAACTCAGCTTTCTTGAGGGAAATAAGTGCATGCAAATCTTGATTAATTATGGGGGGAAAGAAGTTTAAGGATCCTGAAAGAGGATTTAAATAAAAACAAAACAAAACAGATACTACTGTAACCCACAGCAGGTCACACAGTGCAGAGGACCATTATGTAGAACACCTCAAAGTGACAAGTGATTAAATTGGAACTATGGAGAATGCCAAAAAAAACCAAACAGACAGACTCCTTTAAATCTTCTTATGCTACCCTGGTCACACAGTGAAGCATGCCAAAAATTTGGCCTCAGATCTTTTTATCTTGTGGAGTGCAAACTGTGACCAGTAGAATCTCTTACATCCTCAGAAATACAGGCAGGGAGCTCAGCAAACCAAAAATATTCGCTGTCAGGTCACTTAAACAATGCAGCTGTGCAAACCAGACTGCCTTTATTAAAAATTGTGCAGTCCTTCAGCCTTCTCTTTTTGAACAGATATTCACATTAACACATTATAAGTTTTGAAAAAATTAAGTACAAAAACACATTCTTTTCTAGTTAAAATAAGCCCAGTAGGTAAATCTGATAGGTAAGTTTTGTGCACAAAAAAACAGTCTTGTGACACATTTATTGTGAATTTATTGTGAAAGTATAGCCTCAAGTGGTAGATACTTATATATATGCACATAGAGGGAAATAATGTAAAAGAAAGTCCAAAAAGCCAAGAAATGAAAGGCTGTGACATTTGTGCACTATGCTTAGATGATAATAGCCAATGATGGTTTTCAAAGGAATTCCAGAAATTCAGGTTTTGTCTATTGCTTGTCTTTTTCTATTCCTATAAGCAAAGCAAGGAAGGTTTTATCATCGGAACTGGCAATAACATAACTTCCTAGTTTGCTCAGCTAATTTAAAACCTTCAATGGGTGAGAAAACATTTCGTCTGAATTCGAACTGATACAAATACAACCAGTTAGTCATCCTTGACTCAGGACATCTTTCACCACAGAGATGGTAATTATTATTTTTAAAACAGCAAGCAACACAGGTTGAAACTATCATCTGCTGTCTTTCTGAGCGTTCTCAGACCAAAAGCCCATCCTCTCCAACATTTCACAGGGACCTAAGTGTAAACACCCCTCATCATCTCAAGGATAGTACTCTTAAGCCCCACCTACACTAAGCACTTCACACCACTTTTCCTTTGCTGTAGGCTGCTCTCCTCTAATTTAGAAGCAAAGAGAGGATGACTTAGTTTACGATATTCTAGGAAAATGTAAGAGTCCAGTTGCACCTTAAAGACTAACAAAATTTCTGGCAGGGTATTAAAGATTTCTAACACCTTCCAACTAGTAGGAAAATGTAATTATCCAATATTGTTATCAGCAACGCATACTGTAACTCAGCCACTTAAGCAGGTGAAACGGCAAGTTGCACACTTCATGGTACTTTAGTATTCACGCCCAGATGCTTCCCAACCACATGAGACTACCCATAAGGAAGTAGCTCACACACCACTGTCAAGTCAAGTCTATTAATACGGTCTATTTGACCAGCCAGAAGTTAGTATATCATATTGTCCAACTTGATAAAACTGTAAAAACTATTACAAATTACAAAAATTGATAAAAATCTGGTATTAATAAGATATACAAAATTAGTGCATGAGACAAAAGTGGCTTGCCAATTTAAGATTACTAAAAAATATAGAACAGTTTTTTTCCACCCGATTTTTGCGTATTTTAATTGCAATGATGCAGAATTTAGCAGTGGGGAGCGAAAGATGAGACATCTCCCCCATCCGAAGCTTCTTTGACTGGAACTCAGCCAAGTCAGCCGACTTATCTGGGAATCCACTGAACAGGGGATCAATAAGTCTAATACGAGCCCCATGATAAAATGGACAGCTAAACAATACATGTTCGATCGTTTCTATGTCACCTGTCCTACAAGGGCACAGCCTTTCAGATCTTGGGATCTTCTTATATTTTCCATCTAAAACTGCTGATGGCAGGGCTTGGCATTCACACGCCACTGAGCATCTGTATGTCTTTGAAAGATACCAGAAAGATTACAATGCCAGGAAGACAAGCTGCAACCTCGCTATTGGTCCTTTTCAGGCAGAAGGAAGAGAGAGAGGAAGGTGACAGGTCTCTGCACTGATCCAGTCCTGATCACCAGAGAAGGATTTATACTTGCCACCAAATTATACGGCTCAGATTTTTAAAAAACAGAAGACATATAAAAGAATTTTCTTACCTAAATCCAACAAGGGGTCACTTTCATTTTCAGCTGACTGAATCATATGATCTCTGTAAAACTATAAAAGAAGAAAGAAAAGAAATTAGATTATTTTCTATTTTGTGCTCTAAAAACAAATGGGGCTGGGAAATTCCAGAATATATTTTTCAGCAATATTTGCTTCTCTCTTTTTTTCTTTCTTTTTTAAAGAATAATAATCCTTACCAAAAAAAAAAAGAATATCCACTCTATCACAACTTCTCTTTTCTAAATGCCAACTCAGATCATAAGTTTTCTAGTGCCTCAACAGTTAATACGTTGTCCATTATTTCAGAGAAATCAGTAATCCCCTCTCTCCTATCTTTTACCTTTTTAATTATTTCTCTTCCCCCCCTCCTTTCCCCCATGCAGACACTAAAAGCCCATTCCTAAAGGGGGGGCAAAGCTCCTCAGGAGCCGGCATGACCCCAAGTCGGCGTAGGTGCCATTATATCACAGAATAAGATGGCACCTATGCCAGCGCGGGGGCAAACACGCTGGCATCCAGGCACCACTGGCCCCCATTGCCAGTGCAGCCGTGCCGGCATGGGGTGGAGCATTCCCGGGGGTGAAACTGCCTTTAGGCAGTTTCCACAGCCCTTTCACCCCGAGAATGACCCCTTGGGCATCAACGGGGCTGCACCACCTTTTTCGGTGGCACAGCCCCATTGGAAGCAATGGGGGATTTCCCCCATTTCCATTATTTATATTTTATAAAAAGGCTTTTTACACCTCCATGGCAGCTGGGAAGCCTCAGAGAAGGCGGCACAGCTGCGTCGCTCTTGGCCGTTGTGGAACTGCCCCCCTTCAGAATTGGGCTGCCCCTGAGGCTTGGATTCTCTGCAATGTCAGTTGCAGGTTGCCTAGCAACTCCCAAAACAGCCACCAAGATCTCTCACTTATAAATACCTTGGTGGCATGCTTTTCTTAAAGAAGCAGACATTACCTCTAGGATTTGGGGGGTTTTAACTTTAACTTTTCATATTTTTACAAACCTAGGACTTCCTTCAGGTTTATAGAAAAAGTGTCCCTGGCCTCCAAGTGGGATCTAGGGATGCCCCAGAATTATAGCACATCTCCAGATTACAGAGATCAATTCCCTCAGAGAAAAAGGATGCTTTAGGAGGTGGCATTGTACACCTCTGAGGTCCCTGTCCTCTCCAGGCACCACCCCCAAAGCTCCAGGAGTTTCCCAACCTGGATCTGGCAACCCTACCCCCCATCCCCCGCTGGTGGACCTGGCAATTTTACCCTGGCCCAATGTGTGGATTTTTTGATCCACACTCTATGGCCTAGTTTAGAATTAGATATGATATCCAGCTATCACTCTGGTATGAAATATATGAAATTCTTAAACATTTCCTTAGAACTAACTATATTTGTCATAAGACAACAAATTTTCTCTCCGTTTCAGACATGGAAAATGATTGGCATGCGACCTTTAAATCACAGCATGATAAAAAGAAGCCCCAAAGGAATATAGCTGCAACCAAAACAGCCCTAACTTCTCAGAGGCTGTCCCTCAGTAGCACATCACTGGCTTGAAGTCCATAGGTCTTTTTATCTAGAACATGCAGCTGGCTTCCTCCTTATATTTTCCAACCCTAGCAACATGGCCAAACTGCCTTTTGAAATTAGTCAGATATGGAATATATTTTGTTATTGGAAAAAAGATAGAAAGATGTGATACTTGGCAGACATTGGCTAATATTATCTTTAATTCTGGACGGTATTCAGGTACCAAAGCAAATGGTGGGAACCTCAGTAGATTTTTAGATAGTCATTCTAGGACAGTGGAACTGTACCTTCACGTCTTCATTTTTCAGAGAGGGCTCCACAGACACAAAGTCCACAGGATCTGTTTAAACAAATGACATTTTCCAATTATCTTCTAGCAGAAAATTGCGGAAGTGAGTTCTCCCCACGCATACACACACACCAAAAGCACAAAACAGAAGGATTCACAAAGCCCAAACAATGTTCTTTTATAATATGTACTACTCCCAGAGTAGCATGCCTGTGGTTGAAATACTAGATGGCTCTACAATAAGCTGTTGTGTTATTTTAATGGGCTAATTATAAACAAGTTCTTTTTTCTTAAAGGGGCATGCTGTGAAAATACATGTTGAATCATAAACCAGCCTTGCTGATTAATATGTACTTGTCAAACAGCATGGACTGCCACAGGCACATTATATAGTACATGGGACTCTGACTTAATAAAAAGAAAGGAAACCTCATGCATTTTAAGAACTAGCTCTTTCTCTCTGATTGCCGGGAACAATTGAGACTACTTTATTATTTTGTTTCCTGGCTCTTTTTCAAAACTCTGAAGGAAGGACATAGTGCACTAAATCCATATTAATTCATTTCCCCCCAGCCACAGACACCACTATCATGAATTAGCAGCCTGCATATTCTGCACATTTTTAGACCCCAAACTATGCAGTTAGATAAAATAAATATTATTCTCAAAAAGAAAGGAGTATATTTAATTGCTGTTTTGTTTTTCCTTTTAGTTGTTTTTATTAGTTCATGTACAAGTCTGGAAACAAGGGATGCAAATGTGAGCAAGTGCCATTCCAACAACTATGGAAGAGCAGCAGCTAGCTTCTCCCTGCTTATTTATAATGCATATGCTGCATCTTCAACGACACGCTCGAGGAAGCTCACAACATAAAACATGGTAAAAATCATAGAAACATAAAATAATTAAAATTAACAAATCATTTTTAAAAACAACCAATAAAAACCTAGAGCATAAAACAGCATAAAAACCCAGAACACGAAACATTTATCAGCTTGAACTGTCCAGTTCTCAGGCTAGAAGCAGATTGTAAAAGCAATTTTGAAAAATCAAACCCCCGAGACTTGTTATTCTGGGAGGAAAAGACTATAGCATTAACTCAGCCATGAGGATTGGTATATTGGGAATGGGAGGGAAAAGAAATAATTGTATTGTGGGAAATAAACATAATGAATGAACAATTCATGGACCTCTTCCAGGATAGCAGAGAGACATACAAGTTCCCACCTTTATGTGTCACAGAAAGGATATCCACAAGTAATTTGTGAGCTGTAACATGCGAAGTAGCTCTCAAAATTGCTGCTATATGTGCAAAATTACTATAACCATAAGACCAAAAGATTCTCTTAATGTTTCAAAATATTTCAGTCAATAAATAACTGCTGTCCATTACTCAATGCTTGATTAATCTATAATGCAGATGTGACATATTTTTCACTAGGTTTCCTTTCAAGAGAATGACTGCATCATATATTAAAGTCACATCAGATACATCCGCTTTCTGACTGAATAACTGGGAGTGAATTAAACACTCTGGTATATACTATTATAATTTTTCACAGAGGTGTTCTTTGAATAGGAAAAGCACTGCTGAAGTTAATTGCTAGCCAACAGCAGAGCTCTCCAGCAAACGGTGAAGACTAGACTTCTGTATTAACACAGAATTCAAGCCACTATGCAGCCTTCTTGCCACCGACAGATTTACATCTAACTCTAGTTTTGGTACCTTAGAAGCACCTAGCAGAACATTCCTAACGAACAGAACAGGGCGTTCTTCTTCCTCGCGCCTCACACACAGGGTATGCGGGCAGATTGTTCAATAATACTGGACTGCCTGCAGGTGGCACACTGTCTCAGGAATACAAGCAAAACAGAAAATGAAAAGTAGACCTGATGATAAAATGCTTCTGAGGATGGGGGGGGGGGTTTGCTTGTCCCATGCCATCTCCACTAATTAGAAAAAAGATGAGAGAGAATGAAAAAAACTGGAATTTGACACAATGGCCCACAAAACCAGAGGAAAAACAAGACAGATAAAGAGCACTTGAGGACATCACAGTAAAATGGACTCGACCCTTCAAAGAATGAACTGAAAGTATTCATCTAAATAGTTCCTTATATTTTCCCTGAACACTGGCTGCACTTTCACACATGCCAAATAACGCACTTTCAATCCACTTTCAATGCACTTTGCAGCTGGATTTTACTGTGTGAAATGGCAAAATCCACTTGCAAACTATTGCTAAAGTGTATTGAAAGTGCATTATTTAGCATGTGTGAAAGCTAGGGTTGCCAGGTCCCTCTTTGCCACAGGTTTTTGGGGTGGAGCCTGAGGAGGGCAGGGCTTGGGGAGGGGAGGGACTTCAATGCCATAGAATCCAACGGCCAAAGCAGCCATTTTCTCCAGGTGAACTGATCTCTATCAGCTGGAGATCAGTTCAAATAGCAGGAGATCTCCTGCTACTACCTGGAGGTTGGAAAGAAAATCACACCTGTGCTATAATGGGGTGTTAGTAAGAAAAAATAGCACTCGACTCGAAAACAATTGCAATACTTATATTACACAATAATAAAGTAATAAAGTGACTATAGTGAAAATCACCAAGTGAAAAAGTGCTGGCACAACAACAACAACGACAACAATGCACAATGACAAACAAGGTCTTATAAATAATCTCTTAAAGTGTAATGACAATATGGTTCTTTGTACAAGTAGTACAATTCTTAACAATTTCTTTTAATAAGCCAAGAGGCTCAGTTACGAATTAAATTAGCTTCAAACGAAGTCTTCACAGCCAGAAAGGAGAATAGGAATAGGAACGCTTTCCGGATTGTTAGGCACATTTTCGCCACTAGGGGCTTCATCAGCATCTTGTTGGAACAATGGGCTCATGGACGCCCCACGGGGCTTGTCATTTTTGCTCTGCCTCTCAGGGTTGTCAGAACTCGCAGTTCAAGTGTATTTCTTGGCTTATTAAAAGAAATGGTTAAGAATTGTACTGCTTGTACAAAGAACCATATTGTCATTGCACTTTAAGAGATTATTTATAAGACCTTGTTTGTCATTGTGCATTGTTGTTGTCGTTGTTGTTCCTGCACTTTTTCACTTGATTTTCACTATAGTCACTTTATTACTTCATTATTGTGTAATATAAGCATTGCAATTGTTTTCGAGTCGAGTGCTATTTTTTCTTACTACCTGGAGGTTGGCAACGCTAGTGAAAGCACCCCAAATGTTCTACTGAATACTATTGATACTTAGCTGACACAGCTGCCAGCTATTTGTAGAGAAACATTCTGTTTATTAAAGCACAAAGGAGATTGCAAACTAACTTCAAAGTCTGATTATTATTTGCCGTGGATTTGCACCTGTTCTAGTCTCTTAAAAGACTGTTGAGGCAGGGAGTTCCTGCTGATTACAGGGGCACAGCTGCATCTTCAGCCACGTTCACCTTCAATGTAATTAAGCTATGGGAGATTCAGTGCTATATCCTTTTACACTGACCCACTGGAATACCTGTTGTGAAACACAACCAAACCCAATGCATTGCTATAGCAACAGGCAGGAGAAACGAAGCAGCTGTTGATATCCTGATGCTTAGCGGTTCTGGCAATCATTAATTCAGACCCACCCACAATATGAATTGTTGTAACAACAGTTGTTTTGAATGCTGAGGCCTGCCCCCTTCTTTTGGTTACAGTATTGAAGCATTTCCAATGATGTTTATGGTTGCCCAGTCAAGCGCTCTTGTTTGAGAGGAAGTCCCATTGAACTTTATGAGACCCATTTCTGAAGAAATAAGACTGTGCTGTGCGACCCACTGACAGAATATAGCAGGCAACTTTCTGAGCATCGTTTGCCCAGCAGTTTCTGCTTGTATCTTCATATATGTTATTTTGCTTTAGAATGACTTGAAAACATGCCCTTTATTCAAAATATTGATACCCTCACCCTATGCATAAAATCTATGATGTAGCTAAGAAGAATAAAAATTAAAAAACCAGTAAAATCGTGGTTTTTTTTTTTTTTTTTAACAAAATAAGAGGACTAAAATAGCAGGAAAATAAAGGGGGAAATGCAATAAAAGAGCACTGGACTAAACCGAAAGAACCATATTCAAACAATATGACAGAAGTAGGATAATCTAATAAAGCAACTAATAAAGCACCCATGGGAAATAAGAACCCAAGCAACCCATGACAATAAAGATGTCTTTGCGTGATACCATTTGGACCATCCATCCCGACAACATACAATAGGTGTATCTACACCTGTTGTCACCATGGCTACTGACGGGATCACAAGGAACCCAAGCAACCCATGACAATAAAGATGTCTTTGCGTGACACAGTTTGGACCATCCATCATGACAATATACAATAGGTGTATCGACACCTGTTGTCACCATGGCTATTGACGGGATCACAAGGCCTGGCCCAGCTTTCTCCTTTGCCCTTTTCAGAGCTCAGTACATCCTTGTATGCTATTCCCCCTTTCCAGTTTAAAACATTTATCTGAGATCATTACTTCATTACTTTAATATCCCACTTTCTTTACACCATGGAACTCAAAGGGTTCGCACATGATTCTCCGAAGGTTTTCCTATCCAGGCAGGCATCGACTAGGCCAAGACCTGCTTAGCCTTGAGCAAGGTTGCTATAGTGTATTGCTTTCTCACCATACTCTGGACTCAACGAGGCAAACTCTTGACAGAGCCAGCACTGACAGAATAAACCTTATTAAATTATGAATGTCTTCAAAATTTAAAAAGATAAAAATCTCAATACCAAAACTAAGCTTTGATTTTCGGCTCTTGGGTTAACTGCACTATCATTAAGGATGTTTAAAAAGAAAATACTGAAACAATTAACGTCAGTGGAATTCTGCCCTCTTCTGGCATTTTAGAAAACATAATAATTGGTTAGTTAACCTACCCTCCTACAGTCAGGAATAGAAACTTAATTTATGTCTAGGACTGTAGACTGTATCCTTTGCACCCATTTAAAGATCTTGGCAAAGCATAATGGCAGCTGCAAGATCTCCTAAAAAGTGGCAATATGTGGCAAAAAGTGGTAATATGTAAAGGTCCCATAAATGCAGAAAGCAGCAGGTAGCTTCCAGATCAAAGAGAGACCTGCCCCCAAGCGTTACCTCTAGAAATTCATCTCCCTTTGCCCAAATTATTTATGCCAGATTATTTATGCTCAGGAGCCTGGTTATATTTGTAGGTCAAATCTCTTGGGTATGGCAACATTATTTTTTTTTAATTCAGTTATACTAGGGTGTGAACGTGAAAGTCAATATGGTGTAGCGATTAGTGTTGCACTAGGACAGGGGAGACCCATGTTCAAATCCCCTCTCTTCCTCGAAATTCACTGGGTGATCCTAAACTAGTCATTGTATCTCAGCCTGACCTACTTTGAAGGGTTGTTGTGAAGATAAAATGAAGGAGGAGAGGAGAAACACATATGTGCCCAAGAGCTCCTTTTTATCTTGGAAAGCAGGAGATAGACTAGTGTGAATCTATATCAAATGTGAATCTCTGTCTAATCTAAACTCGATACCTTGAGTGATATTTACATTTCTCCGCAGAAGCGTTTTAAATGAAATCTTGTTGAATTATTTTTGCAAGTGTGCAAAGCGCTTTTACAGTGTTGATCGTATTTCTCCACACAACAATCTTGCAGACAAGATAGGTTGAAAGATGGTGCCTTTACCAAAAGCTGTTCCGCAAAACAGCAGCAACCACACTTATAGGTGAAAAGTTTTCTTACCAAATTGACCATGCATTGAACAATTCTGATTGCACAGAAAGCATAAGCTATTCTAATGTACGTTACGTACATAATTGGCAATGGATTAGTAGATACATTTACAAAAGAGACTGTCTTTACCTTCTGCAGAACATGTGGATTTGCAAGGCATCTGCAGTTCTCCCAATGTCTCTGTTTGCTTTGGAGTAAGACTCTTTGAATGAAAACAAAATCAAATGATAAACTTGTTGAATTATTGTAAATATGCACTGTACAATCTATAATCAAAACAACCTACAGCTCCTAGTATAACATGCTCAAATCAAACATAGATACTTCTCTAACATACTTCAGAGTATTTATTTACAGTACATTTATGCAAGATGTATACCCTAGGCCAGGTACCAAAGTTATCTTTGTAGGGGTCAATTATTTCTGGCTCTCAGGGATAGCTCCAAATCGGGTGGACTTATCTTGCAATTTCCCTCCAAGCCATTGTCAGCCCTCCAGAAACTAGGCTGTTGCTCGAGTGGGGAGAATTCCTCCCACATGGCCCAGAGCTTTTCAACCAGGGAAAGCACTGCAGAGGCTTCCTTGTGTGTGTAAAGTGCCTTCAAGTCGCAGCTGACTTATGGCGACCCCTTTTTTTGGGTTTTCATGGCAAGAGACTAACAGGTGGTTTGCCAGCGCCTTCCTCTGCACAGCAACCCTGGACTTTCTTGGTGGTCTCCCATCCAAATACTAACCAGGGCTGACCCTGCTTAGCTTCTGAGATCTGACGAGATCAGGCTAGCCTGGGCCATCCAGGTTAGGCTTCCTTAGTGCTCAGCTAATGTAAGAACTCAGCCCAAGTGGGATGGATCTGTCCACTAGCAACAAATCTGGCCAACAGGAAAAAGGCTGGTGCCTTTCCACAAATTTACCCTAAGCCATGAAAGAAGTCATGAGGCTCAGAGTATTAGCTGTAACTTGATGACAACATTTTATTCTTAATTATGTGACAGTGAATAATAGCTAAAGAAGATGAGGAATTGGTTCACGATCGATTAGTCAAAAACCATTTTGAGAAGACAGTGGGGGAAAGAAGAGAAGCAAAACAAGAACGGATGACTGAGGGCTAAAAGCAGGCATTGCAGAACAGGAGTAAATATCCTTCATGCAGAAAAGTTACCTGGGAATCAGCCAGTCTGACGACTTTTTCAACACTATTTTCAGCATCCTTGTTCACAAATAAGACACAACAGATATAGAGGGTGCTGTCGGGAAATGGATCCCTGAATTAAGGGATACACCCATGATGATCCTTATAAATATGTTAGAAAGGGATAACAGACAGCTGATAGATTTAAAAGAAATTAGATGTCTTTCATCAGCTATATGGAAATGAGCAATTTATGCCATGATAGAGAACCCTTAGCTTGCTATAAGATGTTCAGTAAATTCCATATTGTGTCAGGAGGTTATAGGCTGGGATCCCACGGAACACACGCATAAGGATGTGCAAGAACACAGTTCTTTCCCACCCTCTTCCATCTCCAATTAGCCCCATGAGACCTCCAAAATACTAATGATAGAAACTGCAGGCTTCATGTGGACAAAAAGTCACAGAGCCTGAGAGAGTTGCAATAAAGAGGGGAAACAAGGTTGCCGCCATTTCTGATCCACTGGAATTTTTTTTGCCTCAGAAAAAACACAGAAGGAAGAGGAAGGGGGGGGACAATTTCACTTGGTTCCACCTCTTCACTGCAGCCCCCTTCCCTGGCCATCTGGTTTTTTTTCCATCTGCATGAATGCTATAAATGTCAGCATTTCAGAGGTTGCTGGGGCTACAGGGGGAAGCCAGAAAAAAGCACATGCTGAATAGGATCCAAATTATTGTCCGCCCATTGCTAAAACTTTTTTAAAAATGAGAAATCATTAGGATTCCATATGTCCATCTTAATGGGATTTAAGCTCATATAAGAGATACAGCTTCTTCTAAAGAGGACAAGTAGCGGCAGGTTATAAGGATGACTTGAATACTCTGACAGCTCTCCAGCCAGATCAAGAGCTTTGGCCACACAAATTAAACAACTCATTAGGGTATACATGATATGGATATGCATATCGCCTATGCAGCAATACGTACAGTCACCATATTGGCACTTATCCATTTGCCCTCAAAAGGCTGTTAGTCTCTCCGCACTTGAGTGTTGGAAAGTTAATGCCTTTGGAAGGCAGCTTTCCCTTTTGGCAAGGGCAAATGGAATCTTTTGGGATTTTAGAGTAAATCTGTTTATTTGCAAGTGACGGTGGAACAAGAATGAAAGCACAACTGGCGTTCTATTCAAAAGTGAGTAAAACAGCTACCATACTATATAAAGCCCTAAAGGCAGCTCATCTCTTAGAAGTCTTTCCAGCCATCTTTATTTGGAGGAGCAAAAAAGAGAGAGTTAGCCCAGATCCTGCTGACTTAAGAAGCCTCTTTTCGGCACATATCAAGAAAAGTCTGAACCATTTATCCTGAAGGGCAAAAAGTACTAGTGTTGGGGAGGCTTAACTTGGAAACTGGTAAGACATGCTTTTAATTTTACTGCAGAGACACCTATTTATTTATTTAGAAAGTTTGTTTGCTGCCTCTTCAGACCTGCTTGAGGTGGCTAACCCGCTTCACAGAATGACCTTGTAAGTCAGGGAGGATTCAAGTAACTGGAAGTCAGTTTCAACCAGAGAGTACAAGAACTGTGCAATTCCTAATTCCCATTTAATTTACACTAATTTTATCTTAATTTTCCATATTTCCGAGGAAAAGTCATAGCCATTTGTAGCTTCTGTGTTTTCCATCCAATTTAGAGAACATTTTCAAGGATTGTCCCATTCACCAAAGACAGCATACCTGCCAGATATCAGATGTTCTACGTCTATAGGGAAAAGATCTTGCTTGCACAGTAAACATCTGGCAGAATTAAAGAAAGAGCAGAAAGAGGCATTTTGCACCCAAAGCAAGTCAGACAGGATAGCAGAGCAACCACATCCTTCTTGCTCTTAGGTGCCACTCCCTATCTCTTGCTCATTATTCAAACAGTGTGTGGAAAAAAACAAAATAAATACAGGAATAATAGCACTTCATGGAAATCACTATGGGTGCATGCACTGCGATGAGTGACACAGACAACAGACCACTCATGTGTGAACAGTCAGTATGAGAAACACAATCACAAATCACATGCCAACTCAGGTCAGTTATTCATTCACTATGAAATTCAGACAGTTTCTAGCAGCCTTTTAGAAGTTCCAGGTGTGTACAACAAACATACCTGGGTGAAGAGCTGGATCATGGCATCAATATCCCTTCCCTACCCAACTTGGACCCATACTCATTGGAACATATGCATACAGACTATATACATTAAAATGTACAGGCATACAACTCAGGTGCCCTACTATTTCACAGCTCTTGGCTGTGCAGCGACAGCCCCATGTACGTACAAAGCTCTAGTCATCTCTTCCTGTGAACACAAATAGGCAAATGTTGCTGCTATTCACACACATACACACACACACCCCTTAGTGCAAGCAATGATAGGCAGAAAGAAATACCAATCAGGAAAGTTCTAAGAACATAAGAAAAGTCATGCTGGATCAGACCAAGGCCCATCAAGTCCAGCAATCTGTTCACACAGCGGCCAACCAGGTGCCTCTAGGCAGAACCATCCTGCCTGTGTTCCACAGCACCTAATATATTCGGCATGCTCCTCTGATCCTGGAGATAATAGGTATGCATCATGCATCTCCTGTTGCAAGATCTGTTTTAATTTGCTGATTAGAAAGGTTCTCTGTCAGTTCAGGCTTTTGCAGACAGAATGATGACAGCTAATGGGGTTTGGTCCCAGGGCGTTGTTGGAAGGCATATGAGGCAGAAACCTTGCCGCAGCTAAGCAAGTCTGACTCTGGTCAGTGATTGGATGGGAACTATACATATGCTGCATTGGATTCCATGATGGAAGAATGTCAAGATGTACACGTTAACAAATAGACTGGAGACCCTAGATGAAAACTTTCTTATTAAGTTATGTTTACCTGGCATAAGCTACTGCACAGTAGAGCTATGAATTCAGATATTACCTGATCAAAATTTACAGTAAAATGCCAGTTTGTTATGAGTTTTTATAATTAATCCAAATTGAAAAATTAATGGTGACGTAATATTGGGATATCTTCAGATCTGTCCATAATTCTGGTATCTGACTGTTTGGAGTAGAGTTCCCATAGGTCCGGTGAAGGGGGGGGGGAGATGAGAGAGGATTGATTAGATGCATACCTGATATAGTGCTGTTTTCCATTCAGCATAGTTACTCAAATCTTTCCACTGATGAAGACTGTGCTTATAAGGCTGTCTTTTCAAACTGTTTACACAACCACATTGCCTGTTTACTGGCTATTTGTTTATTTTTATTTTTGGAAGAAGAAAAGTTGGTTTTTATATGCCAACTTTCTCTACGACTTAAGGAAGAATCAAACCAGCTTACAATCATCTTCCCTTCCCCTCCCCACAGCAGACACCTTGTGAGGTAGGTGGGGCTGAATGTGACTCGCCCAAGGTCACCCAGCTGGCTTCGTGTGTAGGAGTGGGGAAACAAATCCAGTTCACCAGATTAGCCTCCGCTGCTCATGTGGAGGAGTGGGGAATCAAACTAGGTTCTCCAGATCAGAGTCCACTGCTCCAAACTACCGCTTTTAACCACTACACTATGCTGGCATACAGACAATGTTGCAGACTGAAGGGAAGAGAGGCAAACTCCAACAAGTAGTACTGATGCTGCGGGAAGACTGAAACCTTTTGCTTGCACCGCCAGGATCAAAGGCAGTGATACTGAGGGGTGTGGGTATGGGGGGAGAGGCAAGTGCTACACTTTGGCCTCCCCATAAGCAAAGCTGTATCTGACAGCTTCTCTCGGTAATATGTTCACTCTGCAATTCGAAACGCACAGAAAGACTTCAGTGCCCTGCTGAACCCCACTAAGTTTATTTAAAAAAAAACATAGGAGTTTGATTAACAATATCACAGAACACCACATAACGTGCAATTCCATCCTTACAGAAAGGAGGGAAAGAAATAATGGCACACACACCAGTTCTTCTTCATTACCATCATTGCTGGCCTGCCTGTCCTCTCCCCGCAACTTGGTGGGGGGGGTGTCCACTGTCGGGCCAGGTTTCTCCAGTGCCTGTGATTAGTAATAACGAATGCCATCTTGCTTTATTGTATTTATTGCATTGGTTGGAGTAGGTAATTTTAAAGTATGTCTTAAACTATGTTTTAGCTAATGTTTTTTTCTGAATTTTAATGTTGTGACCCGCTCTGAGCCCAGCTTGCTAAGAATGAGGGAGGGCTATGAATGCAATAAATGAATAAATAAATAAAGTGGTGAGAGGGAGACATGGTTGGCTCTTCGAGCTGTGCCCTCATCTGAACCCATTCCCTCCGTGTCTGGAACATAGCTGGTCTCACAGTCCTGCTAAATATGGTTGCCACATTACAGCATTTTATTCCCAGTTTATATCTTATTTATAAGATGACCTGGATGGCCTGGATGGCCCAAGCTAGCCTGATCTCGTCAGATCTCAGAAGCTACGCAGGGTCAGCCCTGGTTAGTATTTGGATGGGAGACCACCAAGGAATACCAGGGTTGCTGTGCGGAGGAAGGCACTGGCAAATCAGTCTCTTGCCATGAAAACCCCAAAAGGGGTCGCCATATGTCAGCTGCGACTTGAAGGCACTTTACACACACACACACATCTTATTTGCACCCACTCTGCCGTGCTACCTACCACTTATAAATCTGTAGGGTACAGCGGGTGCATGTGTGTTAAGTGCCATCAAGTCGCTTCCGACTCATGGCATCCCTATGAATGAAAGTCGTCCAAACTGTCCTATCTTTGACAGCCCTGCTCAGATCTTGCAAATTGAGGGCGGTGGCTTTCTTTATTGAGTCAATCCATCTCTTGTTGGGTCTTCCTCTTTTCCTGCTGCCCTCACCTTTTCCTAGCATGACTGTCTTTTCCAGTGACTCTTGTCGTCTCATGATGTGACCAAAATACGATAGCCTCAGTTTAGTCATTTTAGCTTCTAGGGTCAGGACTCTGGTTTAATTTCTCTACAACAGGCTAACACAGCTATCCCACTGGAAAAAAGACTGACATGAGGTGAGGGCCTCAGCAGTTAAACTGTCCCAGGCCTTTCAACCTCTAATCTTCAGCAATTTCACGAACATCTGTTTATAGTTTTTCTTCCACATTCTGAACAACCTCTACCACTTGTCTGCCCAGGAAATCCTGTTTATTCTGTGTATTGTGTACTCCTCTAGACATTTCCTACTAATTCCCTTGAACTGCACCATAGAAGCCAGATTGTTGGGTCAGGCATAGCCCAGTTGCTATTGCCTCAACCACACATGCTGCCCCAAACACATAACTGCCCTGTAAGTGTAACTGATCTAGATTAGAGGGCTTTCTTTTAATACACATACAAACTCCTCCACTCAACGTTTTGAAGCTTAGATGACTTTTTACCCATTCTAAACTCCTGAACCGGAAAAAGAAACAGCAGGAGGAAAGCTTCCCCAATGTAAGATGGAAGAGAAGATTTCTCTAGCAGCAATGGCGAAAGGGACAAGGGCATCTGCCCCTGCGCTCTTCCTAAGCATTTCCCAGAATATTGACACAGGGCTTGAGCTGCACTACAGCATCAATGCAACTTAAAATAGTGACACCTCCCAGAAAAGGGCAGCAGAGCACAGCAACCTGACAGCAAACATAGCAAGAATGATAAATCAGCAGAAATCATATCAAAGGATAGGACTGATCTGTCCTTGAAGTAAGAACTGTAAACACAAGACAGTTGTTTGTTGGTTTAAATCCTGCTTTCATGTTCTACAAACCACCCAGTTGAAGCTGTTGGTGCAAGACGTACAACACACAAAGAACAAACGCTCTGACTATTTTCTGGAGAGTTCCATCTAAGGGAACAACTTAACTACCCCTCAAGAATAACAAATGGATGAAAAATCTCACTGAAAAGACACTTCTCAGTTTTGCAACAGTTCGGGGGCTTACCTTGTGAAGAAAAGCTCTATCCCTGAGGTATTTCCTGAAGAGTTGGATGTCGGATTCTAGCGAATGGTCTGCGGTACGATTAAATGTCAGCGTCAGAGATCCTGATGAATGCACAAATTGTAGGACAGCATTCTCGCCAAGCTCCACTTGTGATATCTCAAACGGATGGCTGACCTGGGCTCTAAAACACACAGTCCGGACATTAGAGGAAGAGTGCAGAGCACAGGGAACCACAAAACAAAGGTATGCAACTCCTCACTGCCACTGAATTTCACCATTTCAAATTCTAACCTACCTACTGCAAAGATCTCAGGTAAAAATAGCATGAAATGAAAAGCACAGCCGGAAAAACTGTTGCCCAAGAATCCACATGTCAAAGCTGGGGGGGGGATATTATTTTTTTAAAGGAATCTAACAGCTACCCCTAGTTTTTGCCTATTAGTTGTAAAGAGAAGCAGCCTGTTTTACCATGGACATTGCCACATACGGCAGCCTAACTGAAATGGCAGCTAGCAAGCTTATTAGCATACTGCAGTGCAAAACATACCCTCTCAAGGGAATGTTGCATTGTTTGAATGTTCCAAACAAGCGAGACATTCATAACAACATGTGTGATAACAGAGTTATTGAGTCATTTCCTCATTTGCATGTATAATTTCACCCAAACTGTATGTTATGTAAAGCCATAAACAAAAGGGCAATAGATTCCAAAGCAAAAAAATTTTTTTTAACAAATTATATCTTTAGTAAATTATTTCTCTTGATTCTCTTTTGGTTGCTTTCTTTTCTGGAGACCTTCCTGGCCGTGTATTATGACTATTTAGTGACAAAAGGGTGAAGACAAATAGGTAGCGATTCAAATGATCTTCCACAATGCAAATCACAAAGCTCAGGTACATCATCGTAAGAGACAGAATATCAAGTGCCTTGAAAGCTGTGCTGCCTGTCGTGGAACAAAAAGTCCACTACGTTTGGTTAACAGAGAGGCTGAAGTGCCCCAAACAAGAGAACTCTTTCAAGAGTTGATCAGAGAGTCCAAAACTGGGATAAAACTAGGCAAGCAAAGAGTGACAAATACGTGGCTGAGTTGTCAACACGTAAAGGTTACAAAAGGAGAGGTTACAAAAGGAGAAGAAATCACGTGAGGTAAGTTAACCAAAAGCAAGTTATGCAACTGGAGAATCCAACCCAAATTGCTCAGAGAGAAAGTGAGCCAGCGTGGTGTATTGGTTAGAGCATCAGACTAGGATCCCGGAAAACCAGGTTTGAATCCCTACTCTGCCAGGGAAGCTCGCTGGGTGACCTTGGGCCAGTCACAGCCTCTCAGCCTAACCTATCTCACAAGGTTGTTGTGAGGATAGAGGAGAGGAGAATTGTGTAAGCCACCTTGAGTCCCCACTGGGGGAAAAGGTGGGGTAGAAATAAAATAAACAAATAAAATTACAAAGTTCTAATTTTGTATGACTCTCTATTTCCTGTAGGAACTCGAGTGAAAAGAGATATGAAACAACGCTTTGCATAGGACATTATACTGATGTTTATCTGTCTTTCCTTTGAGTTTTCTTCATTGGCTGGCCTGTTCGTTTGTGAACAAGCCAATCAAAGTTTGTGAACAGAACACATTAGATTGTAAACAGGACAGGGGCTGATCTCCCCATACTATTTTTTTATCACATTGTTATTTGCTCTTGACATAGGGTAATTTTCATAAGGAAATATCAACTCCAAAAAGTAGTCCAAGTATGAGTATCATATTAGGATATAAGCAAATGATCTGTGTATGCTCTTTTGAGATAAACAGCACTCTACTCAACACCAACAATGGAATAATTCAATAAAACACAGTAATACAAATAAAATCAGTCATTGGACTGTGTTCTTAAGTCATGATACTTACTTGGAGATTATATCAACAAGACTGAAGTGTCCATTCTGTAAGGCCAACTCCAATGGTGTGGACCCATCTTCATTAGGCAGAATGACTGCATCTGTCCCACCCGGCATAGATAACAGGAACTGGGAAAGCTTAACCAAACCCAGTCTCATTGCAAGATGGAGAAGTGTCTCTTTGGGTTTAGATTCTGAAATACATATATATGTGTCTATGTTAGAAATGAACTACATAGTTCGACAATATTTTGAACTACATAGTTTTTACTGAATGTATGCAAATACAAGCAATATTTAATCCCAAATCAATGATTACACATAAACCTGGAATCACATACACAAAATCCCAAACCCTATTGTACTCCTGCTATATTGTGACACTAGAGAATATAAATGGGGGGGGGGATACCCATATTTATTCCTCAGTTTTTTCCACTCACAGGATTAGTAAACACTCAGCATGCACTACTTAATTTATTATGGTCGCAGCCATCTCTATGTCTAAAATCCTCAAAGTTGAATTTACAGTCTACCAGGAAGCACAAACTCCTCCCAGCTCTATTATGTCTACCCTTTGACCGAATGAAGTGAATGCCTATTGCCTGCTCTCTATGAAGACCTTCAAGTATATAAATGATTTCAGTGTTCCCATTTCTTCCCTTTTCCATTGCTTTACACTTGCCCAGGAGAAAGAAACGTTACATATTTTTAACTCAAGAAGACTTCCTCTGACCACGCTTTAGAAGCTCTGTCCTGCAGGAACTCTTGCATCAAGTACAAAGCAGTCCTGATGCTTCTTGCTCCCTCCTTGTCACTCCACATGTCCCCACCATGAATAAAGGTCAGTGCACATCACCCAGTGAGCTCAGTGGGCACTGCTCATGACAAAATGGTCATCAGATAACTCTCCACCAGCAACGATGAGTGAGTTTTGCTGTCCATTGCTCTACGGAGGGTGAGTTACCATTTCAAAGGAGGCAAACGTTTTTGCCCTGGTTAGCAGGGCCCCCCAAAATGCTGCCCTTTTCATAGAGGATATGAAGTTTTGCAACAAAACAAGGAGTTATTTGTCAATATAGTTTTGCTGCTGCAAGAATTGTAATAGCTAAAGTTTGGAAGCAAATGAATAAACCTTCAATTTGTGACTGGAGAGAGAAATTATGGATGTATATGAGGATGGCCAAACTAACGGAATTCCTACATGGAAAGGATATGGAAGAATATAAAAAAACTTGGGTAAAGGCCGCCACATATTGGGATAAACTGGCAAAAATGGATTTTAATTAGTGAGTTATAGAAACTAGTTTTTAATAATTATATATTTTACTGTTAATAGATATTTTACAAAAACTGTTTAGACACTTCTTCGGAAGTCGGGTGATAGCTCACTTTTTTACGGTGGGTGGAGGGTCGAAGGGGTATCTTTTTGAATCTTACAATTTTGTATCTATTAATGTACTAATTAGTAAATATAGATACTATTTTGTATTATCTTTTTTAAAAAAAATTATATATTATTATTATTGTAGCAGTTTGTTTTGTTTTATAACAATTAATAAAAATTTATATAAAAAAACAAGGAGCCCCATTTCAACTCAGGCTAACTCATACAGAGCCATATTAAAGAAAACTAGGTCAAATCTCCTAGATTGCATCACATCACTTATGACACGAGAGCCACCCTAATCTCTCAATAAAACTTCTTATGAGAAATTGTACCCATTTGTTTGCTACTACATTTGTACTATCACTTTAAGGCAATTCACAAGTTATATGTTAACTTTCGTTTTCCACAACTAATGTGAGTGGTCAGTTCACATACACACTGTAACACTGGAGCCAGCCACTCATAGAATAATATGGCAGCAATTTCTATGGCCAGGTCAACTTCAAGCTCTACCTCATAGATTACAGAAAACCATGTGAGCAGACCACTTGTTGGCAGGGGAGTGGGGAGAACAGAGGAAGAAAAAGGCCTTAGTCCTACATTTCCAAGCAAAATGCAGACTGACATTTAAATGCATGAATTTCATATTTAACATTTCTATTATAAATAAAACAGATCATTTTCAATTTACTTTTAAGTAGAATACATACAGATTACCTTGTTAACATTCCTCTGTATTTCTTAGAATATGCTAAAGGATGTTTTAAATCTTATGTTCCCCGCTCAGAAATTAACTGTTGCATAAGAAATGTTGAATGACAATGCTGAAGTATTTTTGCTGCCTATACAGAGACCAGGAACCCATGGCATGTACCAACTTTTCAAACAACATCCTCGAGACTAGAAAGGCTTTCTTCACATCATTTAAAATTATATTTGTAGCATTCAGAAATACTACAAAGCACATTACATCACACTATATATGGCAAACAAACCCTAGATATAGCCAAGACGTCAACTACGGTCAGTGCAATCCAAGACAGAGAGGCAGTCCACCACCAGCAAACAAACCATTGTGCCCATTCTTCATTCTTTGCACTTCCCAGACTCCCACTTCTTTCAGTGGGAGTTTGGGACCACAATAAATCTACGTTGAGGGCCCTAACTGGGGTCCATTGTCGCTACACTGTGTTTTCTTCAGAATGCTTCCTTTTTCTTTTTTGTAAGAGTTCATTATATTCATTGTTTGGTCTTTACAGAAAACAAAGGGGCTAGTTATTTGTTATAGTGAAAATTCCACCCCAGTGTTAAGCTGGCAACTCAGTACTGTTTTCCCTAATGTATCCCCACCAGTTTTCTAGATTGTCCTCATTCTACATGGAAGTCTTGCCTAAAGAACTCTTCCTGGATTTCTGAGCCAGGAAAGATCAAACCTGCATCTTTCTTGCTGTCCTGCTATTCACCATTTACCATGCGCCACTATTACCAGTGCTAATTCGGGGATTCACAGCTAATTTGTGTTACCTAGCTAGAACAGACCTTGTGCTCAGGGCTGCCAAGTGCCACCATGAACCTCTTGACAAATATTCCCCCAAGCTACCACCCAGAGTCAATGCAATCAAGACTTGTACAAGATGACCCCTAGGATTTTGTGACCCATTTTCTCCAGGTGAACTGATCTCTGTCACCTGGAGACCAGTTGTAACAGGGGGAGATCTCCAGCCACCACCTGGAGGTTAGGCAAACCAGAAACAGCATGCAAAAACAATAAATATAAATATATTAAAGTGACAAGTGAAAAAGTGAAATAAGAAAAAATACAAACAGCAAAATGCACAAATATATACAACAAAAAATTCCCAGCCTAGACAATTCAAACAATCGTCAGAAACTGATATGATATAACAAGTTCAAAGGTAAGTATTCAGATCACAGATCTTGAAAATGCTTGTTCTATATAATCTTGTATTTCTCTTTTGCAGGAAGAAGTAGACAGGCGGCTTGGGAACAAACATCAAGAATTAATCCATAGCTTCATTGATAGGACGTGTGATCATGTGACCACGTTTCGCTATGGGCTTCATCAGCTATGCAATCAAAAAAAGAGGAAATAGAATGCACCTAATAGGTATCATAGCTGATGCATAGCTGATGAAGCCATAGCGAAACGTGGTCACATGATCTAGACAACACGTCCTATCAATGAAGCTATGGATTAATTCTTGATGTTTGTTCCCAAGTCTTCTGTCTACTTCTTCCTGGAAATGAGAAATACAAGATTATATAGAACAAGCATTTTCAAGATCTGTGATCTGAATACTTATCTTTGAACTTGTTATATCAATTCTGACGATTGTTTGAATTGTCTAGGCTGGGAATTTTTTGTTGTATATATTTGTGCATTTTGCTGTTTATATTTTTGCTTATTTCACCTTTTCACTTGTCACTTTAATATATTTATATTTATATCATATTGTTTTTGCGTGCTGTTTCTGGTTTGCCTTGCCTACTATACAGCACGGAGCCTTTCCTTTTTTTCTAGACCACCTGGAGGTTGGCAAACCTAACTTCTTTCTATTGAACTGTGTCTACCTGTGGCAATTTCAGCCTTCTGCTAAAAAGCGTGGCCTGGGGCCCAGGAAGCTGAACAGAAAGCACAGAGCCTTGTGCAAGAGGACTTGGGCTAGGTGCCAAGCTTCACCCCATGCTCCCACACTACAGTCAGGAGCATGCCATAGGCTAAGGGAATCAACCACACAGAGCAAATTCCAAGGAAGCTGCATCCCTTCATTAAGATATTGCTAGGGCTGCCAACCTCTAGGTGAGGCCAGGAGATTTCCCAGAATTTCAACTGAACTCCAGACTAAAGAGATCAGTTCCACTGGAGAAAATGACTGCTTTGGATGGTGGAGTCTATGATATTATATCCTGCTGAGATCCCTCCCCCGGCTCCACCCCTAAATCTTCAGGAATTTCCCAACTTGGAGTTGGCAACCCTAGATGTTACACAATTTGTAAAACACCCTGACTCCACATTTTTGTGGAGAAAAAATGACCTAAATGTATTTGAATATATAAAAACATTCAATTTGCACACAACAGATCACATGAGAAATAGCCAATGGGAGCTCACCCCAGTATTTCTGTAGATCAAGTAAATGTCAGGATTGCAGCCTAAACTCTGTCCCACAGTACAATTCGAAGAACACTTCCTTGGAAATAAGCCTCACCTAATAGACCCAAGTAGGATTCTAGGTAGACCTGTTTAGAATCATTCTCCTAGTGCTTTTACCACCGGACCATTCAGATATTTATACATATCTTTGCAGGACTAAAGTGATTAGCATGGCAAATACAAAATCAAACTCAAAATTAGGTGCAGGGTAAAATATTGGTTTTAATTGTGACTGCAAACACATTCTGTACTTCCCAGGAGACAAATATAAGGTTTTAATGTGTCCCTAACTTTATTGTGGGGACAATTTCTCAACTAATATAAGCAAAATATTTATATCAACATTTAGATGTATTTATATGTACCTTTGTTTTTCTTGTGTTTAGCTAGAAAGCAAATGCTACCTCATAAAAAGGGGGTCTTGCAAACTGATCTTGCCAACTTCACAATAGTCATGTGCCAAGCGTAATACAATCAGAGGTTAGAAAGACAATAGGTGGAAAATGAAAGAGCAATTTATACTCTGATCCACACTGACCACTCAAAAACACTGTTGCCCTGGCATTATGCCATGGACTTTCAAAGTGTGTCATGCCATTGTAAATCAAGCCAAATAAAAATCCAAGTTGAGCAAGACTGAATCCTGCATACAGGATTTGTGTTGCATACTTTGTGAATATAATATAAAACATCAATCATTCCTGAGATTCCAGCCAATCAGAACACACACCCAGGTTTATGGGTAATCAGGATAAATAAGATGGTTGCATATATTTTTTTTTAAAAAAAAAAACTTCCAAGTTAACACAACACAGCTGAATTAGATTACATTTTTTATTTCCATATTTTTGTCATTCTAGCCATATACCTGCTAGAGAACCTTTTCCCGAAATGGCTACCACCCAATAATATCCTCGTCCCTGACCTCCATCATCTCCACCAAAATGTAGAGTCTCTGATCAGCTTGACACATAGAATCTACATGCATATAATTTGTTCACACATAGCCTCTGTGCACACAAAGACAAAGAATGCAGACAGAACGTTTTCTCCCTTTCCCAAAATACGTCCTCATACAATGTGTGACTAACTCATGGAACTGAGTAATATGGAATGTGGTGATGGCTACTATCTTTGATAGCTTCAGAAGTGGATTGGACAACTTTGGTCAGAGTGGACAGAACAGAGCTGGGGAACCAATGGTTTGACTCAGTATAAGGTACCTTCATATATTTATACGAGAGGCCAAGCAGGATGCACAGTGTGATCTGGGTATTTGAGGTTTTGTTAATCTCCCTTGCTGATGAATAGGTTGCCCACAACCTCTATTCCCAGCCAATGCTGGGGAAAAAGGGCAGGAAATCATCATTGCTCTGATGCTGCGACATCACTTCCAGTGCAGAACTGGTGGTGACATCATTGCATTGAGAGATGCTCTAGGATTCCACCAGAGCCCTATGGTAAAACCACATCATTTTGGGAAATCCTAGAGTGTTGGCGCGACACAATGACATCACTTCTGGGTTTGTACCAGAAGTAATATTGTGGCATCAGAGCAATGCTAATTAACATGTCACTGCTGGGGGGGTATGGGGGGCACCATCAGTGCAACGGTGTTGCATCACTTCCAGGGGGAAACCAGAAGTGATGCCATGCCACTCTTGGATTCTCTAGGAATCTAGGAATTACCATGGCAATTCCTAAAGAAGAATGATGTCACTTCAGGGTTTTCTCTAGAAGTGATGTAATGCCATTGGGTTCACGGTGATTATTGACCTTATTTTTCACTCACCAGCTGACACAGTAGTGGGAAGCAAAGGGAGTCACTGTTACTGACGGGAGGTCTCTGCCATAGTATGAGAACCAGCAACCCAAAAGCAGCCCAAATGGGTGACATGGGAGCATTAAGATACCCCAAAAGAGAGAAAAAGAAACCTAAATCTGTAGGGTATTAGAATTGACTAGATAATGAAAAGAAAATGGGAAGCAAGGAGAGCTGCTGGTAAATTAACATTTTAAAAACAAAAATCATTTTTTGAAAACTGGGAAAGATTCCCCCCCTTTTTTAAAAAAACTGTTTTTCATCAAATTGTCTTGTAAAAAAAATAAACTGGCCATCTCTTATTATAGAGGCTGGAGATGGTACAAGGCACTGGGCAGCCAAGCAGAGATTTAGTAGCTAGACCTTGTTTTGCACTATTCCTCAAGGCTGGAGCCAAAATACACAGTTGGAATGATAATATCTGAGCTATAAACCAGTCTGTTTAACCCATTACATAAATCTTCCTGTTCTTCCTTCCACCTGAAGCATTTCCCTGACCGACAGAATTAAAAACAAATATTTCTCTCACAGAAATAACTAAGATATCCCTGGATGAGGCAGCTCGTTCATTTCCAGGAAGGAAGCTGAGAAAATCTAGTTTTGTGTCTTGGAGGGAAGACAAGACATTACAACAGGCCAGGAGCCTCCAGCTCTTCCAGGCATCCTCATCTTCCTACTATTGTGCCGATAAGCTTTTTTATTCAATAACACACTGTAATTTGAACAATAGTTCAAATCTCTTAATCCCAGGGACACTGACATTAATTAAAAAATGTATCAGGGTAAACTTGTGCCTAAAGGTGGGATTACTTGTTTTTGGCTCTCTTGCTCATACCAAAGAAGTAATCCCAATTGCTTGCCAAAAGACAAATCACAATTTTGCATGCCAGCACTGGAGCCCAAATTTTGGAAAGTTTGCAAAAGCAACAGCATGAAAAATGGTGTATTTATGTTTGAGAAGTGACATGAAAGGGGAGTAAAGACTACGAAATGGATTCCATCATATGCTTTTGAGAGTCCAAACTCAGTTCATCGGATGCATTGCCGTACAAATCCATCATCCATTATATACACAACAGAAGAGGGGGAATGTTACCAAGGGAGGTTGGTTTAAAACAAGAATCAATCCACAGACTAATCAGTACACTCAGCATGTGTGTAACACTCTCCCAACTGTTGTTAGATAGGCAAAGCCTCAAACCTAGCGCAGGATAAAATTAGATAAGCAGATAATACAGGAAGGCAGAGAAGTACAGCTGAGGAAATTAACATCTGTAAGGGGTGACTTAAACTCTGACTCACAGAAGCTTATACTGGAATAAATTTTATTAGTCTTTAAGTGCCACTGGATTTCTTTTTTATTCTGCTGCAACAGATGAACCGTTACCCATAGGAAATTATATAAGACATGTTTGCCAAGAAGAGGCAAAGAGAAAAAGAAAATGCAACCCGCTACAAGCAGCGTGACCTTTATGAAACTGAATCTTTGCAGCATACAAATCGTAACTAAGTAGCCAAAGCAGTGAACGTACGACATTTGTTCCTTCTTCCTGGAACATCCATTTCTTGAAACAACTTACATAGTTAATTGCAGCTGCAGATTGCCTAATTAAAATAATTTCTAAACAGATTTTGACCATGATGAGTCCTAAAGGGTGGCTTACAAAAACAAAACAACCCATTTAGAATATATTGCCCCTTTACAATATATTACACAGCAAAATAAATCACCTTAAAAACACCATTTTAGGCCAAAAATAACCTATTTTGCATAGTCATAATTGGAACTAAAGAAAACTCGACAACACCTTCTCTTAGTGAACCAATATACTTAATTCTGACCTTTGATGACCAACTAAAGCTGGGCAATATCATAAGTATAAACCACAAACAAACACATAGTTCTCACCGGATTCCCCCTGTGGACTTGCATTTAAAGCTAGCATGGCAGCCCTATATCACGGCCTTCCAGATCCTCAATAAACTGCAGAAGGCCATAAAAATGGTAGGTTTATCATACACCTTGATAGCTGACCTGATCGTCATAATAAGTCTGGATGCCATATTTTGTGACCATCTGACCTAAAGATAGCATCCTCAGAATTCTTGTAAAAGTGAAAAAAAAAATTAAAACTATAGATTTCACTATGCATGACTTGGTCAGAGGAGTAGCAGAAAAATGCAGAGCTGGTATAATATTTTAAGAAAGGTGAACAAATATTAAGTGACACCCCCCCCCCATCTCCAGCTCTTGGACCCAACATGCTCATGCAGTCCCATCCTCTACTTGTACAGCTTTTTTTGTTTTTTACTTCCACTTCAGAATAAGTCACCACATCATGGTTAGATGGGATGACATATTCCTAGCATGTCACCTTTTTAGTCTCTCATGTTAACTCAAGTGACTAAAAGTTTTGCTTCTCATGTTCTCCTATGCTTTACAGACTTCATTGTGCTTGTAGTAGAAGCCTTGTAACGAACACATTAGAGAGCAGAAATAGAAGAGTCCTGTTGAAAAGATTTTGGGTTGAAGCAAATCCTCCCATGACTAGAGCAAGTTCACTTAAGCGTTTTGTTGGCCATCTTTCCCTTCCCTCTGCAAATCCCTCAGCAGGCACTCCCATAGGCTGCTGTTAAGGGTCATGGGCTCTCCAGAGCCATGTGCACAGGAGGCTGCAGCAATAAGACGAAACTGGCCGAAATTACCCACATCAGTCTTGCGCACATGGAGCAACCTCCACCGGTAAGAGTAGCCCCATTAGGATGGGGAAGGGAGGAGAGCAAAGTCGAGAGTTAGTATTATGGGGAATGGTATCTGGAGAAGACAAAAGTAATTACTACAGGAGAATTACTCAGCTTTAAGGTTGACAATGAGGAAATTGTTCAAGGCTTTCTGTTCCTTGGCTCCAACATCAACCAAAAGGGAGACTGCAGCCAAGAAATCAGAAGGAGATTGAGACTGGGAAGGGCAGCCATGAAGGAGCTAGAAAAGATTCTTAAGTGTAAGGATGTATCACTGGCAACCAAGATCAAGTTAATTCATGCCATTGAATTCCCTATTACTATGTATGGGTGTAAAAGCTGAAGAAAGTTGATAGGAAGAAAGTAGATGCCTTTGAAATGTGGTGTTGGAGGAGAGTGTTATGGATACCGTGCACTGCCAAAAAAACAAATCAGTGGGTTAGAGATCAAATTAAGCCTGAACTGGCCCTAGAAGCTAAAATGACTAAACTGAGGCTATCGTATTTTGGTCACATTCTGAGAAGACAAAAGTCACTGGAAAAGACAATCATGAAAGGAAAAGTTGAAGGTAGCAGGAAACGAGGAAGACCCAAAAAGAGATGGATTGACTCTATAAAGGAAGCTACAGCCCTCAGTTTGCAAAATCTGAGCAAGGCTGTTATGGAGGACATTGATTCATAGGGTCACCATGAGTCGGAGGCGACTTGATGGCACTTAACACACACACACATCTGGAGTTAGGAGGAAGTGGGAAAGAGTGGAACTGAGGGTTAGGATTTTACAATGGGAGAAAGACAGGCAACAGAGACTGAGAGGGGGGAATTCTTTCAGCGTTCATTGATCAGCGGTGTTACATGCATCAGTTAAAATGCTAGCAGCAAGCTGCCAATTTTATATTTACTGTAATCTCACCTCCAGGAAGATTTAGTAGGAAAGACACAAATTTGAAAATTAAGATTCATTAGGCATTATTACATTAAGAACTACTGATAGTAATTAAATATGAAGCAAACTAAATATGAAATGATGCAGAAACTAGAACTGCCTGACAAAATCTTATTATAATTGCAATAGTCTCTAATTCCCCAGTAGCCAGCTATAATTAGAAAGAACTATGACATTACATTAATGAAAACAGGAAGTCCATTCAGTTTCTGGTAGAAAATTAATTCAGTACTTCCTATTTACTTTCTTAGTTACAAGCTATAATGAATTTTAATATACATTAAGGTTTGGCTAAATCAAATTTTGTTGCACTTTCTAAATATTCCAAACCCTTTTAAACCATCAGTCATCTTTTGAGAATGGAGGAAATAGCAAACATGCCTATTTAATTAACAATCAGTAGAAGTCATCCAAATAATATTAATTCAAAAGCAACTCTGATTCACACGGTAAACTCTTTTAAGAGGCACACGTATAGAAGGCCCCACGTGCCAGCACTGGTCACACAATTCAGCAGCATATATACTCAAACTGGAATGATACAGAGAAGAACAGCCCCTGCGCAAGGATGACACACAAATTCATCACACAATTCAACAGCCACTGGCCATTTTATGCAGGGTCAATTTTGATACTCGCTCAAAGCTGCTTTTTTAAATCGCCCTTTAAAATGACTCTTCATGGTCCCGATGCAAGAGGAGAAAGTCAAACAAATTCCACCACCCCCACTCGCCTGCTTCTTCATTTGCATAGCCATTAGCAACGTTCGCTTGCATAGCTAAGTCATGGCTGTGATTTCTCATGGTTCTTCAGTAAACGCTTCGATGCAGGGGCGGAGCAAATACAAAAGGTCGCATTAAAGGGGCTCTTAAGAAATGCAAAGCAGGTATGCGCCGGGCTTCGCAGCGAAGGCTGGAATGACGGCTCAGTGTGAAGAAATCAAAAAAATATGTGGGGCACTTCAGCCTGGAACGCGTTGCTAATTACCAGGCACAAACGGCCACTGATTGGACTCAACCCACTCTGTCAGGTGATATAAACAAGAAATCACAGAACTCTAGAAGTATCTTAGTTCCTTAACGAATTGCCTGCTAATCCATACAACATCCTTGCTACATTTTAACAGAACCCACAACTCAGCACAGCTAAGTCTCCCGTACAGGGCACCTGATAAGACAGCAGGCATCTAAAACAAAAACAAAAAACACAATTGATCTAATACCTGCTTTTCACAACTGCCTTTAAAAAGTTGCTATTGGTGCACTTTATGTCTCTTTTACTTGCATTGCAGCAAAACCTGTAGGCAGCATCTGGTGTTTCACGAAAAGAGCTAAAAAGATCAACTGTTGAGTGAGGACATGCGCAGTCCCAGAGTCCACTATAACAGGGTAGACCAGATGACTTTAAAAGAAAGCCAAATCAGAACGAGTGCATGTAAAGGGAGCATTCGGCTCAGTGGTTCCAAACTGATAAAAGGAAGTATTTCTTCACACAACGCATAGGTAAATCGTGGAACTCCCTGCCCCAGGATGTAGTGATGGCTGCCAACTTGGAAGGCCTTAAGAGGGGAGTGGATATGTTCAAGAAAAGGGCTATTCATGGCTACTAGTAAAAATGGATACTAGTCATGATGCATACCTATTCTCTCCAGGATCAGAGGAGCATGCCTATTATATTAGGTGCTTTGGAACACAGGACGGATAAAGCTGCTGCAGTTGTCTTGTTTGTGGGCTTCCTAGAGGCACCTGGCTGGCCACTGTGAGAACAGACTGCTGGACTTGATGGACCTTGGTCTGATCCAGCATGGCCTTTCTTATGTTCTTATGTCCCTGGTCATTCTGAACCTCAACTGGTGCCCAAACTTGCTAACAACCATCAGTACCCCTTGACATTCCCTATTCTGGGAAAATTCAATGGGACTGGATACTCCCTCTTTCTTTTCCAGACCAAATGAGTTTACCACTAGGCTCCTGGCTTTCGTCGCAATGCGGCACTTCCGGATGTAAACTGGAAGTGAGGTAATCCCACTGGAGCAGCCACGCTATCTCTGCTCCTGAGCCAGCCAATGGCTTGGCGGGCAATTGCCTGCCAATCCAAGCAACCTGGCAACCCTAATTCAGGCACATGGGCCTGAGTTAGCTGGCTGCCATTTTAAATGCTGGGGGGGGGTTGTACCATAGCCTTTTGCAACAAGCAATGGGCAAATCACAAATGAATGAAGCCTGTGCATTCCTCTTTAATGTTATTATCAATGCTAACAGCAACTCATGTTTCCATTTAATGCTTGTGTTGGGTCTTGGTGGTGTAAAGGGGAGCCTTTGTCTAGAGGCCTGCAATGACCCTCAGAAGGCTGGTATCCTTCTGTCATCAAACTAATGGTCCAGTATTCCTCAGGTGCTTGAATCCAAACTTGCTTTCTCATGCATTAAGTCCCACACCATCTTTTCATGACTCTTCATGACTGGGCATCTAAACCATTTCTCTCTTTGGCTAAATTGCAGACTTAAGGGAAAGGATGCTCTGCGAGCACAATTTGTAAGCCAGCTGGAGGATCATGATATTGAAACGAAGGCTACTAATCCTTAAAATGAAGGACATGCTTGCCAGACAATCCCAATTGCATGTTTACAATGCACCAAGCTTAACCAGACTTAGATCTTTTGTTTTGAGTACTGCAGGTGTTCGAGGGCTTAAATAGGTATGCACTGAGATGCCTTGATTTTATGCATGTGATTAGCCTTCATAACATGTGCCAATGTCATTTTGAGCATTTAAAATTCTGCTTCCTCTAAAATGAATTTAAACATTCTCAGTTTAAACAATGCATAGCTCTTTAATCATATTCCCTACCTTTGTTATAACATGATTCAATGCAAATCATAGCTAATAGGGTTAAAACAATCACTGGCATATTATTGTTAGTGGTATTGTGGTAAATAAGCTGTTAGTCAACTAAAATTCCTGTACAGCAACGTTCCTTTAACTGTTTCATGTCAGCGGATGTCTTCTTTTGTTTCTGTAACAACAATTTCTGAGCAAAAGGCTTCATTTGCTTGGAAACAGGGTGGAGTCATTTTATTTCCACTAATTTCATTTTGTTGCAAGGGCCAAAGTTTTCACAAGCTGCTGATGACTGTTACAGTGCCATCCAAAGGAATGACACTCTTCTAAACCCATTGTCTCCAAGCAACTTAGAAGGGTGTAACCCTCCTTAGGGTGGCTGTTAGTATCACAAGCTGAGCTATACCGACTAAGAAAACAATGGGGAAGCAAAAACTGAACTGCAGCAACTATTATGATGTTTTTGTGACACACATATGGGAACAACTAAAGGTCTGTATTTTCTTATCTGTGAGATAAATCTCACATAATAGCAGCAATGTAAAATATAGCAATTTTTAATCATTAATTTCTGAGGGCAGATTCAGACTTCAGGGATGCTGCTGGGAGAAGGAACCAAGTAATTTACCTAACTGGTAGAGAATCCAGCTACAAAAAAGTGGTTTCCACACCACTCCAGTAATATATAATTTGAAGGAACAAACATATTTTTTGTTTGTTACAAAAATTGTTTTGCAGCCTGGCATTGATAGTGGATGACTTTAGAGCCAGGCGAATCCAGCTTCTCATAAGCTGCTAATGGCACAAAAAGGTTTCTTTAACAAGCCATAATGGCTAGGGGCCACTAGGTACTGCATACACCACAAGCCCAATTGGGAGCTAAAGAGAAAACCCATTTGGAGTTGGAATGTAGCCAACAAGGGAGAAGAACAAAGTTTTGCAGCTGGCTGGTAGAAGCAAACTTGGGGCCTCCAAGGACATGCGGTTTTACTTTCAGAGAGCTGATAATGCTTTACAGACAAGCACTGTCTGCCTGGTTTCCTCCTTCACGTTCACCGAGCATATTTGTAAATAAATAGATATCACAAAAATGCCCCAAGTCCCACAAGGAAACAAAGTGGTGGGTTGCACACATTAACAGTACCTATTTGGAAAACCTCGATATGTTCTTGGTACTTTTCACATTGGATCTACCTTGTCTCGGTTTGTATTCTCCTGTATTAGATTTTATGTGAGTCTTATTTTACCTATCTGTCAGCAATTAGGAGTGATCCTCACCGACTTTTGAGAGATTTATTAATCTTTTTTAATTGGATCTTGTTTTAAACTGTTCTCCTTTTGCAATATCTCCCCTGTTCGGTTGTTTGTAGCTTTAAATGCATCTGCCTAACGGACGTACAGTTGTGCCTCTGATGACGTGAGCTCCGACTCATAAAAGCTTATTCTGGAATAAATCTTGTTAGTCTTTAAAGTCTATCTGGACTCCTTTATAATTTAATATAGTTTAATTACACGAACTATAAACAGGCAAAATCAAGGAGAAAAACAGAGAATCGCATACCATCTTGTGAACAATTTCCAGTGACGTTCCAAGCAGGTGGAATCTCTTTGTGAGCCATTGCTAGCGTAATGTCATGATCCAGTGATTGAAAATCTTCAGCCATTAAGCCAGCCCTGCTGAGAAGTGTGCAGTAACTAGAGGGAGTGAGGCAACCAGCTTGGTTCCTCAGAAAACGCGCTACCTCAGAAGCTGTGTTCTGCTTATAAGTAACAGATGAGTAGCCCAGAGTCTCAGGCCCGCCTTCTTTTGTGTACATGACCACACACACGGAAACATCTTCTTCTTCTCCATGAGCTGAATAAATACATAAATGGTGAGACATTAGCACAGTACACATTTAAGCTAACATATTTCCAGGTTGCAGTATCTTTTTCTACTCACTGAAAGAATACTTTTAAATAACGTTTGCTTCCCTTTTGTTCAGATACTCTAAGGACAGAGCTGTAACTTTACAGTCCAGCACACATAAGCACTGGAATGGGCATGGGGCATACCATTCTGGCTTTTTTTTTTACAGAGTTATAAAAGATATAAACTAGTTCCATAATTCAAATCCTACCAAATTTCCATCCAAATTTTTTTTTAAAATAGATGTAACACAATACTGCTTTTACCATTCCAACTTCTCTTAAAAAATGCCAATCCTTGAAGACAGCAACAATGCACTTGAAAGGACATGGGCAACGTGAAAGAAAGTACACAGAGATGAATTACACACATAGGGCACTTTCACACATACTGAATAATGCTCTTTCAATGCACTTTAACAATCATTTGCAAGTGGATTTTGCTGTTTCACAGAGTAAAATTCAGCAGCAAAATGCATTCAAAGTGGATTGAAAGTGAATTATTCGGCATGTGTGAAAGCACCCATAATAGAGAGGCTGCCACTCATCAGGGCAGGAAAGGGCTTTCTCTTCACTGCTTTGCCCTATGTGCCTTTGCTGGTTGGAATGGTAAAAGTCTGCAGTTCTCAAAATGTAGCAACTCAGCTCCCCATTTTTATTTAAACATTTTCAGAAACCCTCCAATACCTCTCTTCCCGGCACCGGCCATGTGCCAGGCAGCCCTCTCTCCTCAAAATGAAACCCCTCTCTAACAAGATGACACAACTATGTGACAGAACTGAGAGCTATTGTAGTTTTGTGTCAGATTAGGATCTGGAAGACCCAGGCTCAAATCTCCACTCTGCCATGGAAGCTCACTAAGTCACACATTTGCAGCCTAGCCTATCTCACAGGGTTGTTGTGAGGATAAAGTGGGGGAGAAGAGAATTATGTCAGGCACTTTGGGATCCCCCATTCGGGGCGAAAGGCAGGGTATAAAAGAGGTAAATATTAATCATTAAAATAATAATAAATAATAACACTCACCTGGAATAATAGATTGAAGGGTGTCATCAGCAACACGCTTGGCAAAAACCACATGTCTCTGTGTTGAACCATCGTAAACAAAGTAAAATTCAGCATCCTCCAAGCGAATTGTGTAAAATTTTCCATATACAGTGAGTTGTCCCTGGAATATGAACACATATCTATATGTAGATATAGTCAGCTCTAGCTAGATATGTACAGTCATGCAGTATAGTTAATTCTAGGTTTTTTTCCAAGCTCCATCAAGAAACACAGATAATGACTTTCACTCTAAATTAAAGGCAATACTTATAAGATTGTAATACACATGGGACAGACCCAAAGTTAAGCCCTCTAAAGTCCTACCAATATTGGTGGGAGAATTACAGTAAGCAGATACTTAAATCTCTCCCATTGAAAGCACATGCTTAAAATTCTCCCATCAAAATTAACGGGACTTCTATGCTTAACTCCAGCAAGATCGTGCCCACGATGCTTCAGCAATTTTACCCCAGATTTCATTAACTCCTATAACTGGGGTTGAAAGCAGGATTTTAAAATATCAGCCACACACAAACAATTAAGCAATGATTAATCTAGCCTCTAGCATAACTAGCAATGATCCTTCTACATTAGTACCCTTTTATAGCAAACATATTAGACTTATTTATTCCAAACTTTAGATGTTTTGTTAACCAAATCAAAGCGCTTGCCATGTCTATATTAATACTTCTGAATTTATGCTAGTTCTAACAGGTACCAACCCACACTTTTTCTAAGCAATTGAAAGTAACAAGCCAAGGCAAGCCTTTCATGCAACACCTTCAAAAGAGAACAGTAAAAGGATTTAAGTCAGAAAACAACAACATCTGGCATGTTTGAGGGAGGAAATTTAGACTGAGCTCTGCTTCCTTAAACGAGCAACAGCAGCTGACTCCACTAGTGTTCCTGGTTACTACAGTTACTTCAGACAGAGCTGTCCCTACATGACCGAAACAGCCTGCTATAGAAAACAAAATTGCATAAAGAGGTGACAAGTCTGTCACAGTTCAAAATGTCTCTCATAACACATCCAGCCTAGCTCCGTGAGGTGAGAAAGTCAGCCCATTATTTCAGGTGAAAGTTTGCTGGTGCTGGCCACTTGCTGAGGCAAAAGATCGCTTTGCACTCCGGCCCTCACAGGATAAAAGAGAGGCTAGGGTTGCCAAGTCCCTCTTTGCCACTGGCAGGAGGTATTTGGGGCGGAGCCTGAGGAGGGTGGAGTTTGGGGAGGGGAGGGGCTTCAACGCCATAGAGTACAATGGACAAAGCGGCCATTTTCTCCAGGTGAACTAGTCTCTGTCAGTTGGAGATCAGTTGTAATAGCAGGAGATCTCCAGCTACTACCTGGAGGTTGGCAGCCCTAATGTAGGCATATATCAGTATTGATTGTGTTTTAGGAGGCCCAATCTTGTAATGTTTAAGACCAAACTAGTCACAATGACCAGAACCTTTTTGGCTGGCAGATATCACGGTCACAGTCCAGAGGGTGGCAGAGAAGGCAGCAGGTGGGCTGGCAGAGAACAGGGCAGCCGATATACTCTGTTGAATCCAGTGACACCATCAGCAGGCACAATGCAGGGATGAATAGCCTAGGAAAGAACAGGGTGGGCCAACCTGTGGCTCCAAGCAATTGTCAGACAGGAGGGGCCAAACCACAGCTCCTAAGTAATCGGTCCAGGCCTCAGCAAAGAGACTGGCCACGCCCGGCCCCTGGCAGACCTTAACCTTGGCTGAGTATGTTCAGCACATGGGAGAGAGAGACACACACACATGCAAGTGTTCACCTGCGCTCGTGCAAGCAGGAAGGCAAGCACACTCACTCACATACACACATGGGAGCACACTCCCTCACTCCGGCATGTGCCGCTGCCACCACCCAGACTGTTGCATACTCCCAGCTCTGATCCCTGGGCTGAACATGAAACACTTTATGGCGCCTGCGCAGAAGATAACATTGCCGAAGCACTTCAGGAAATCCAAGAAGGAGGTGGGTGGCTGATGGACCGGGGTTACGGAGGAGCCCGCTGTCTGTCGGGGGCATGACCGGATGCACTACTCATCTGGCAGGTAAGTGCCAGCACCTTTTTGTTTACAAAAAAACACTGTGCTTAAGTATCCTGCAGCAATGCCAGACACCCTGGAAACATCTTGACTCTAGAACATTGCTGTTTCCCCATTCAAGACACATAAAAAGAATGGAGGCCTTGAAGAGAGGTAAGGGCCTCTTGTGAAGGAGACATTCAAGACCCATCACATTCCTGATGTCATTAGGAGCACAACAGAGTTTCCAAGTTTTAAAATAGGCTGAGAAAAATACAGCTCATGTTACTTAAGTCCACTCTAAATTGAACCAAGGAACTTTCACCCACCCCCACTAACGTATTCCAGGAGAGAACATTTTAGGCAGTACATTTCAAAATGGCTCCCCGTGGTGGCACACTGCTGGTTTACCTAGTGAGCAAGATGATTTGGGGGGTGGGGAGAGGATCTGTTTTATTTATTTTAAAGATTTATAAGCCTGCCTTTCCTCCATACAGCTAAACCAAGACAGGTAACAACAATAAAATCCACAGAAGGGATAATTACAATGATAAAAACTGCAGAACTAAAACCACCAGCAGGAAAATAATATGCTACCATTTTTTTTAGTGAGAGTTCATAGAGTAAATCCCACAATACCACTTAAGACATCCCAATATTTACCACATCAACCAGAGGTACTCAAATCATATATCAGTGGGAAAACTGAAATTATATTTATAATAAAATTTAGTGTAACAAATTCTAGATTACAAAAATCACTACAGGAAGAGTAACTCATAAACATTATAATAACTCCAGAGGAATAGCCATATTAGCCTGCTGCAGTAAAAATAAACAGAAGCCTTATTGTGGCCCCTCAAAGACCAACAATTTTTGGCCTAGCATAAGCTTTTATAGAGTGCACTTCATCAGAAGGAGTGAGCCCTCACTAGGCATGCATTTATACAATCTGAGGCTGCAAAGAAAAATCACAAGCTCATGTATAACATCTGCCTAGAAAGGACCTACTGTCTGCCCTCTAATTAGAGTGCAGTACACTCTAATCCATGAAAGCTTATACTAGAATAAAAGCATATTAGTCTTTTAGGGTGCTACAAGCCTCCTACTTATTCATAAACACTGGCATCTGAGTTCCCAGCAGTATTAATAAAGTCTTTCATAATTAGATAGCACACAACTGTTGCTGGCCTGGAGGTGACAGTTAACGTCATTGATGACACTCCCTTGCATCTGGGATCCACTTTCTCCTACATCTCTTTGACTCTTTCATGCTTGTGTTTGTATTACAGGGAAAGCTTATGAGGCTTAGGCGTGACCTACCCATATTGGCATTTTACATAAGAAACCTACAATTGTGATATGTGGGCAAGAAGCCAAAGAACTGTGGAATTTATTGATATATTTAAAAAAAAAAAACATTTTTATGCTGCCTTTCTACCCGATTAGGCTCCCCATGGGTGGCAAACATTAAAACATTTGAACAATTAAAAACAACATTCCAAATTATAAAATAATTAAACAAAAACACATGAATATACAGCGCCAGAACCAGGGAGGAGGGCCAATAACTGTTATTGGGGGTATCACAAACAAACAAGTCTTCACCCATTGGCAGAAGACACCGATAGAGAGAGGCAGACAAATCTCCCTGGGGAGGGAGTTCCAAAGTTTCGATGCCACAACCAAGAAAGCCCTTGGAGAGCTAACATGGTGTGAGACCCAGCGTGGTCTAGTGGTTAAGAGCGGTGGTTTGGAGCGGTTTGATTCCCCACTCCTCCACATGAACAGCGAAGGCTAATCTGGTGAACTGGATTTGTTTCCCCACTCTTATGCACGAAGCCGGCCCTGACCTGGATGGCCCAGGCTAGCCTGATCTCGTCAGATCTCAGAAGCTAAGCAGGGTCAGCCCTGGTTAGTATTTGGATGGGAGACCACCAAGGAATACCAGGGTTGGTGTGCGGAGGAAGGCACTGGTAAACCACCTCTGTTAGTCTCTTGCCATGAAAACCCCAAAAGGGGTCACCATAAGTCGGCTGTGACTTGACGGCACTTTACATACACACATGCATGAAGCCAGCTGGGTGACCTTGGGCCAGTCACACACTCTCAGCCCCACCCACCTCACAGGGTGTCTGTTGTGGGGAGGGGAGGGAAGGTGATCATAAGCTGGTTTGAGTCTCCCTTAAGTGGTAGAGAAAGTCGGAATATAAAAACCAACTCTTCTTCTTTCTCAGGTTGCCATTCATCTAGCCTCAGATGGTGGGGGCAACTGAAACAGGGTATCCAAAGATTATGGGAGTGAAAGGGTAGGCTCATATGGGAGAAGGCAGTTCTTAAGGTGTTGGTCCAAGGTTGCACAGGGCTTCAAAGGTCAATACCAGCACCTTTAATTGAGGCCAGAAGCAAATTGGAAACCAGTGTCGATGGAACAAGACTGATGTCTGCCTGCCAACACCTCCTCGGATGAGGAAGAGATGGAAGACGCTGGCCCCAGCCCTTGGAGGCCACAGGAAGACCCACCAAAGTAGAGACTCCATCTGGTGCAAAGGAGAGTCTCAGGCCAAAGTTAGAATGCCACACCCTCAGTCTCACAGCCCAGGTTCTGAGGCTGAAACAGAAGCACTGCAGCCACCAGCCTCACCTCCAGGTTCGCCAGAGCCTTTGGAAAGCCAGAGAAGGCTGGCTCAGAAGGAGGCGAAGAAGCGGTGCAGGAGCGCATGGTTGGCAGCCCAGCACTGGTCAACATCTGCCTGTGAGCTTGATTCACCACAGGATCAGCACTGACAGCCACAGAGGTTGCTCAGCCAGTGATGAGTGGCACCTGTCCATGGATGACTCAGCTGGTTGAGGAGTTGCACCTAAATAGCAGCCACTAAATAGAGAACCAGTGTGGAACTAATTTGACCACAACCCTTTTGTACCTGCTGTTGCTCTGCATGACTTTAGTCTGGATTTGGACCTTGTTTCTTGGATTTACCCCAACCTTGGACTGTGACCTGGCTTGTGCTTTCTGGATTTGCCATCCAGTTTCGGGTGTTTGAACTTCTAACGACCTGTGTGCTGACCCTGGACTGTGCCTTGGACTACCATTGTTGCCTGTTGCCCCAGGGGCCTGCCTGAACCAGGACAACTGAAATGATATGGCTTCTACAACCCACTCCAGTCAACACTTTGGCTGCAGCATTATGGACAGTCTTCAAGGACAGCACGTTGCAGTAATCTAATCTAGATGTTACCAGGGCATGCACCACAGCAGCAAGCTCTTACCTGCCCATGAAGGGTCACAGCTGGCTCACCAGCTGAAGCTGGTGAAAGGCATCCCTGGCCACCACTGCCACCTGTTTATCGACAAGAGGCCTGGATCTAGGAGCACCCCCAAGCTACGAACCTGCTCCTTTAGGAGTACAACTGCAACCAGAACAGGGGATAATCAATTTCCTCATAACCCCCTGGGTTTATACTAGATTTTTTTTTAATATCCCCATATTTAAAAAGGGAGTTGTCACATATATGATGTCACATGGGGTCCCAATGTTCAAATTTAAAAATACGATTGAGTGAGCATAAACATTTGGCTTCCAGCCTCATGTTCCTGGTGCGGTTAATCATTAAAGATGGTTCCCTGATGCAACCTAGAGACTGACATTACACCTTTCAAATTTCTTGATAAAGTGAAAGACTCAAAAAGCCTCTGCTTCGTCCATCTGTCTTTAATCCTCATGACTTCTTCTGCCTCTCCTGCCTGCTGTGCAGCACAATTGCTACAGCAGGCAGGAGAGAAAACAGGGGAAAGGACGAGGGACAAAATGGGAAGAAAATGCCAGGAGTACAGAATACCCTGGATATACTACTTGGCTTCTAGTTCCAGGCTATCATTTGACAACCTTGCAGTTCCCTGTCATAATGTTGAACAGTCCACAGGTTTTCTCTAAAACATAACTACCTACTGGTTCTTGTCATACCTGTTTTAACTCAGCCCACTCTGCCCTAAGCTAATTCTGCACCACTTCAGGATTTCTCCAAGCCAAACAGAATATTCTTATGAGTACCTTCAGCTCCATACGAAGCTTTGATGAGTTCCAAGGTACCTTAATTAATTTTCTCTTATCACCTCCTCCTATCTTCCCCCAACCCAATGTGCCATAATTGCCTATGATGGTAGGATGTACCTATCTTGGGGCTGTAGAAAAGTTTTACACGCTTGAGTTACCAAACAATAAATATATTCCCAACTTGACCTGAATTTGGAGAAGAAGATGTAGAGTTGAGGCAGAACCCACCAAGAGCTGTCCCATTCAAACCAAGTTCTCCTTAGGTGATAAACAGGGTTACCATGCCCCCCATACAGGGGTTGCCCAGCTCCCACTGCCCACCGTTGCTCTGAGCAGCGGGGAGGTTGGGAACTGTGGCACCAGCAACGGTATCATGTCAACTCTGTGTTGTTTTTAATGGAAGTGACAAAGAGTAGATCTAGGAATTGCTGGAAACCACAGACCCCCCCCCCACACACCTAGATATACAGCACCAGACTTAAAAAGAGATGGACTACACAGCCCATACTAATCTGACAGTGACTTCCATTTGCCCTCTAAATGGGCAAAGAACCTATTCTGGCTAAAGTCTAAATATGTTTGTGTACTGGATACAATCCTCTGTGTACCTGAGCGCCTTTTGAGAGGTTAACTGGATACATCCTTTGAGTTGTTTAATGTATTTTTTTTAATTGCCCAGTCTTTCTACATTATACTTGAAATGGTCAAGACGTTAACCTCTTTTCCCATTTGCAGAAGATCCTTCTAACCACAAAAGTGACTTCCTCTCTCCTACTGCAGACCTCCCCCCCCCCCACACACACACACACACACTTCGCCCCCTGTAGTGTTCCTGGGAATCCAGTGACCTCCAAGACATAATTCGAAAGGCACAGCAGGCTGCAGTGGGGGGCAGGGGGAGGCAAGAAAGTTCTCTTTAATAGAGCACAGCTTCACTTGCACTAGATAGGATCCCACTAAATAAATAAATAAATAGAGAGAGAGAGAGCACCATCTTCTATAAATAATAATTTTCCATTAGAAAAACACAGCCAATACACGTGGGTTAAAGGGATAAGAACAGATTTCAAGGAGAATTTCTCTTCTCTAAGTTCCTGTAACTTGAGCTACATAAGGACATAGGATAAAAATTTGTCTTGTGCTTTGTGAACTGGAGTAACTCACAGGCACTATCTCCACAAAGCCAGAAATGTTAAGAATATTTCAAGGTATGTTCCAGATGTTAAGACTAAAATGAAATATTTCTGTATAATAAGAACTAATGTTGTGAGACAAATGACTTAACCTGGAACAACCAGTTCTTTTTTATATACCAAAACTCTACTAGGAGAAAAGGAAAAAAATTATCTCACAGATCTTCCTTCACACTTTTTAAAAGCTACCCAACAGCATGAATAGATATTTAGTTATCTTGGTTTGAACCTCTGAGTTTCTATGGTGCTTAGAAAAATGAGCAGATACCCTGTTAATTCTACCATTGTAATGAAGTTGTACAATGAATCACTACACTAATCATGATATAATGGAACAAAAACTACATATTAAGGTACTTCCCAGCTACTTCCTCTTTCACTGGGAAAACAGCTCTATATTGTCTCATTGCACCCATATTTGCATAGCTCATGAGACCATTTCTTAATGGTCTTATATGCTTTTATTGCAGAAACAATGCTACCCCCCACACACAAAAAAGAAAATCCATCCCCTCTACACAGGCATGAAAACCAAACAACAAAACCAAGGTCTATGCCTATATGAACCAGGTTTAGGAATCCTCTGACTTACACTCATCCCTCTCCTTACCAGGGATGGTTCAAGCCACAAGCAGGCACTTAGGGTGCCATGACTACTTAGGTGGCATTTTTACCCCAGTACAGGGGAGGGGGACACAGGCTATGACATCACCATCATGTGACACTGTAATGTCAACTTTTGGCCACATAATGTTTACCACAGAGATTTTGGGGATTCCTAGATCATTGTTCAACATCATGATGTCACTTCCAGTTATGTGACAGGAAGTGATGTTATGGCATCACAGCCGGATTGGAAGAGGCCTTTTGTTCCTGCTGCTCCACCAAGCCCAGGTGTGGGATGTCTCGCACCAAAGCAGGAGACCTGGCAGCCCTACCCAGTAGATACCTGGCTTACTTGGCCTGTTGCTTCCTCAGCCAACTGGCCTTCTTCCTCCCTCTCTCCCTCCAATGGTAACTGGAACAAACTGTCCAGTATCTTCAGGAAGTGCTTCACCACCCCTAACAATTGAAGCATAAAGACAAGTCATGAATCTGCCTTATACTGAGTCAGACCACTGGTTTAGGAAGATCCATATTGCCTTCCTTGATTGACCGCAGCACTTCAGGGTCTTAGGCAGGCCTGGGTTCAACCTCTGACACTTCCAGCTAAAAGGATTGGGTAGTGGGTCACATGAAAGACCTTTATGTAAGACCCTGGCAAGCCACTGCCAGTCAGAGTAGACAATACCAATCTTGGTGGATCAATGGTATGATTCAAGAGAAGACAATTCAAGGAGGCTGTCCTCCACACCCTCCTACCACTGCTGAGCTCCAAGGCTTGGAGCAGTGAATAGCATGGCTGCTTCAAGTAGCAAACTATGTTGAAGCCCTCCTCCCCTCACATGCAGTGACCTAACTAAAGACTTCAGCTTTCATGATAAAAAAACTGGACTATGTGGAAGCTCCTGCAGGCATACAAGCAAGAACAAGAAGTAGAAAAACAGGAAGGGTCTCAAGAAGGTCTCCCCCTTCTGCTTGTTATGACCACTTTTTCTCCAGCTTCACACTTTGCCTTGATTTTTGTCTTCATCTCCAGCCATCCCATCCTGCAAGTAGCCACCTGGTTTTGATTCAGCTTGGCTTAAGAGTCTGGACTGGCACGGAATCATGTGCTCTGCATTTCTGATCCACCTCTGAGATCATAACACAGTCCCAAGCCAGACCTGGATAGATCACACCTCTATTATAATTAAATCTGCACTCCGGGCAAAGCAAACTTTCAAAGCCTCATTTAATTGAGAACACCCTTTGAAAGTGATATTTCTTAGCAAGTTTATTGACATCCTCCCGCTTGAGAAAAAAAAAATCACATTAGACACAAACTGCTGTTGCAAGGTCCAGGTCTAGAATTAAATGTTTTCAATGCCTAGCCAGATGGAGGCTCAAAGTTTGTCTTGGCCAAAATTATTACCTGGGATTTCAAAACCAACCGAGGACAAAAGAGGACGGCCAAGTTTAAAGCATAATGGCAGGCTGGCAAAGCCTTTCAGTAATCAATACTGACATGTTTTTCTGACTTTTTTTATCAATTTCTATTAAGACTACAAAACTCCTCAGGGTACCATACAGGACAACTTTCAGGATAGCCAATTCTTGTGCAAAACACACTGTTTATAAGTGGCAGACTGTGCATACAGAAGCAGACACATTTTCTGAGCTCACACAAAACCAGAGGCTATAGAGTTGGACCAATGAGCATGAATGACCCCTAAGAAAATGAACAACTAATTTGGTTTGGAAACTGTGAGAGAAGAGACTTATAACGTCACTGAAGGGCAGTTAAGAAAGGCTGTGAAGTAGTTATGGGAAGCAGATCACAGGGGTTGGTGGCATTACAACCCAGCCCCTATGCAGAAACATGGAACTGTCACCACCACCACCACCACAGAGTCCCCTACACTCCTAGGACCTATGCAGCCAGTGGTACAGGGAGACTACATCATGCGCCAAACCAGAAAATAATGGTTTGAATTAATGGCAACAAAATGTCATTTCAGGTCTGCATGATAAACTAATCCCTTAATCAAAAGCTTGTTTGTGACTCCACAGGATCTCCCCAGAATGAATGATCAGAATGGAGGCCTGATATTTCTGGATGACATGGTCATTATGACACAGGAGAGCATTTAAACACACGACCCACACACACTACCACCTGCAGCCAGAAATGGTACAGCCCAGTCATTGCCACATCGCTCCACTGCTATGATCATTTGGGTCTGCTGTTATGCGCACACCGAAGTGTTGCCCCCACCAGATAGTTTATGCAACATAAACACGTTAACACAAGAAGCTGCCTTATACTGAATCAGACCCTTGGTCCATCAAAGTATTGTCTACTCAGACCAGCAGCGGCTCTCCAGTGTGTCAGGTAGAGGTCTTTCACATCACCTACTTGCCTAGTCCCTTTAATTGGAGATGCCAGTGATTGAACCTGGGACCTTCTGCATGCCAAGCAGATGCTCTACCACTGAGCCATGGCTCCTCCCCAGCACCAGCTGTGCAATTAATCCCCACGCCCTGCAACTGTGTTAATATTTGTCTCTCCTAACAATATTGTATGTGAAGTGCAAGCAGCACCTTTTATGACTGTAATTAATTAAATTAGACACCATGTTTTCATGCATATGGATGAGTGTACCGTCAAATGCCTGTAACTGGGACATGGCTGCAGGGAAACAGATATAAACACAACTGGGTCCTCCCTCCCTCAAGGGAAGAGAGGGAAGCCAGCAAGCCATTATTAGCTATTGCTCTTTAATCAGTCTTGCTACCCACTTCATACATCTGAGGAAGTCAGCTGGTTGCAGTGGCCAAACTTTCTCTCAGATATGCCACAAGTCAAAATATCAAGGGGCTACTCCAACACACATATATGCAGCTCTCCAGAGTTTTGTGCAGTTTTTGCCTCTGCTGAGCCCAAAAGCCAGCTGCAGCACAGCAGTGAAGAGACTGGCAGAAGCACAGGTCTTCACTGTGACCTTCCTGCCACCATCCTGATGCCTATATTGCAGGCTGGCTACCTGTGAGACAAGGTTTTTCCTGTAGACTCCCATGCTGAAAGAAGCTGGTCTTTAAAAAGCAAACAAAGAACATGCTTATTGAAAATCAAGAAGAAGAGGAGGAGGAGGAAGAAGAGGAGGAGGAAGAGTTGGTTATTATATGCCGACTTTCTCTACCACTTAAAGGAGACTCAAACCGGCTTACAATCACCTTCCCTTCCCCTCCCCACAACAGACACCCTGTGAGGTAGGTGGGGCAGAGAGAGCTCTTAATAGAACTGTAACTTTGCCCAAGGTCACCCAGCTGGCTTCATGTGGAGGAGTGGGGAATCAAAGCCGGTTCTCCAGATTCGCCTCCGCCGCTCATGTGGAGTGGGGAATCAAGCCCGGTTCTCCAGATCAGACTCCACCACTCCAAACCACTGCTCTTAACCACTACACCATGCTGGCTGTCCCCAGTTAGATACAAAGAAAAGAAAACAAAGTTAGATACAAAATGCAGTATATCAAACAGCCATAAAAAGGGAGAAGTAAACACGAGGGCATCTATCACATCCACACATGCAAGGCAAGTTTATGTATAAAGTTAGTGGCGATATTTTTGGACCTACTAATAAGTAGGGCAGAGTTGATGCCAACATCGGTTAGATTTGACAAGAGTTGCTTTCCAAAAAGTACCGCATCCTGTGTGATGTTTTAACTATGATATTATTCCCTGCTGATGTCCCTCCACTTCCGAAACCTGCCCCCCAGGCTCCACCCCCAAATCCTGAGGAATTTCCTAACCCCGAGTGGGCAACACTACTCCCAGATTCTACTCAAGCACTCTAACCAGACTGGGTTTCTATACTGCACAACTTCAAAATGAAACTTGGTAAATCACACATAGGACTTATCTGATGGAAATTTCCCTCATTCTGTAAACACAGCTCCATTAAAAAGCCACTGTAGTTCCATAATGTTTGCACTATAAGCAATCTGGTCTGGCACAGGTACCCATGTATTACCAAACTGGGGGGAATACATGACATGTATACTTCCCCATCTCAATAAGGGTTCTAAAGTTTGAGAATTCACAGGCACAGTCTTGGAGGTGATATTTCTGTAATAGGTATGAAGAGGAAGAGAGAAAGAAGACAACAATGAATTGCACTAGATTTGATCTTTATTGCACACAGACAAAAAAAAGTGAGAAGGGAAAGGCAGACAAGGCAATAAACTACACCACAATTGGGGAATAAGCACACAAACCTGAAATTGGCCCTGGAAAGCCATTCTACAAATCCTGGAAAAGGCTAATGATTCAGCAGAATTAATTCTGCTTGGACCACAGATAATGCTAGCCAGGGAAGGAAGGGTTGGACAAGCCTGCACCATATCTTCACTTGCTTTACTTAGAAGATTTTAATCTGTGATGCTAGCAGTCTTCTCCTTAAGCCACCCATATTTTGCTTTCCTCTAATATTTACAGAATTGTCTTCTTGAAACTGATTTGATTGTAAGCATCAGAATCAATTTTATGAGACAACTCTAATCTTTGATTTCTCATTATCATTTCATTATCATTTGCAGTTAAGTGTTGTTTCTCTGTATCTTTGCTGCTATATGTAAAAGCAGTGAAAGAAAAACATTTTAAAAACTCTAGATATGCTCACTAATGCTGGCCTCCCTACCTTCCCCCCCCCTTTTCTGGTATTCAGTATAATTGCGCTAGAGGGGGTTGGCCCGTTTGCCTGTTTGATACAGCAGGTGCTGCAAGAATTGTGCGCCATCTATGGTTTTAATGTTTATACACACACATATACATTGTGTGTGTGTGTGTGTGTGTGTGTGAGAGAGAGAGAGAGAGAGAGAGAGAGAGAGAATGAATGAATGAATGAATGAATGAATGAATGAATGAATGAATGAATGGGATTTTATTGTTGTTACCCAGCCTGGCCTCGGCCGGGGAGGGCAGGCTAGAAATTTAAAAAATGAATAAATAATCAGTAAAGAACAACAAAAAGAACTCTGCACAACCAATACAAAGAAGTTTGAGTGCAAGAACTAAACAAAGTTGGGCAACTTGGGACAGAACAGTATGTCTACCCCTCCCATAAGAAAACAGTTAAAATTCTAAGTCATCTTGCATACATTTGTAGTCAACCGTAACCAACAAGGAAGAAAAAGTCTTCAAAACACAAAGAGATCAAAGAAACTTTACAAACCCATACACTCACAGAAGGAAGAGATTGCGGCTATCAATAAACAGTTAAATAACATAAATGTCTGCCTTTGTAACTGTAGGCTAAATGCATATTGACATCTGATTAAAAAAATCCATACATCAGTAATGTGCACACCAGTTCACATTCCCACTACCTGTAAAAAAAACCTGTACCAACACTCCCTTGTGATTTGATGCAGCTCCTTTGCAAATGTTCAGAACTTTCAATCAATTACGTAATCCAGGTATAAAACATTGTACTTAATAGAGATTACAGACTTTGAATCAGCTTTGCCTGTCAAAATACTAGCTCTGTGTTTAAGGGCATACTTCAGAAATATCATGGGACACATTGAAAGACTTTCTCATTTACCCCATTTCTATCCTATACTTGTTTCTAAAAACAAAACAACTTATCATTACTAAATTAAGTGAAGGGCCTCTTGTACACAAGAGGCATTTTACATAATAGCAGCTTGGGAATGGAATCCAGGATGCTGCTTCGGCATGCCTCAGGGTTTGTGCTCACCCAATGGGATTTTATAACTTCTGCAAGAAAGCCAGATATGGCTCTGAGTCCTAGCATTGCACACCTTGTCTTCAGAAGTTTGAAAAACTATGCTCTATTTAGGAAAGTTGCTGCTCTTCTTTATCAAAACCCAAAACCCAATCTGAAGTCATACCATGAATGAAATTTACTGTATCTATTTATCTCAGCAACTTACAACAACCACAATCCAGATAACTGCTTTAAGGGAATTGAAGCACTTGAATACGGCAAGTGGGTGTTGCTTTTTATCTACCTGTATATTTTATAGTGCTCTTTAGCCAAAAATTTGCTCCCATAGCTGCCCATTGGCTGTAACAACAATAAACAAGCTCCCATAGCAGCTCACAGGAATAACCATCCAATACAACATACTAGCACAAGACAAAATATTCCTCAGCAAAGGAATTTTCAACTATAGTGAGGATCACCATGTGATCCGATACACACTACCACCATTTTGTCTGAAAGGGGCAACACGTGTATTTTTAGTTTCAGTACGAATAAACCAGGGTTTTAGTATGTTTACACCGAAACTGAAAAATATGTATATTGCCTCTTCCAGACAAAATGGCAATTGCATGTTTTGGGAGGACTGAATGCAGCGCATTCTGCCCATATGTTGGGAGACATGTAATGACTGAAAAGGACTGGAGTCTTGAGTCGCCATTATAGCAGCTGTATGGAAAGCATTAATAGGCTCCATACAAGGTGTGCTGTCACTCACTTTGGAAGATACGTGGCTCCATTTGCCCCATGAGTGCAGTGCCCACACATGTAACAAGCTCAGTCGTAACAAGCTCAGTTGTCATCTGTGGCCGTGGCTCAGTGGCAGAGCATCTGCTTGGCATGCAGAAGGTCCCAGGTTCAATCCCCGCCATCTCCAGTTAAAGGGATTAGGCAAGTAGGTGATGTCAAAGGCCTCTACCTGCGACCCTGGAGAGCCGCTGCTGGTCTGAGTAGACAATACTGACTTTGATGGACCAAAGGTCTGATTCAGTATAAGGCAGCTTCATGTGTTCATCCCACCCCCTTTATATGTGCAGACAATGCAATGACATATTAGGGAGTTGAGAGTTCTAAGCAAGCCTCCTACATCCTACCCAGGTCTCCCTCTCTATACCCCACAAGTTACACATGCTCCAAGACAAGGAGGTAGAAGGCCTGACCCATGACTTAAGGTGTCACCAGTTTGGATGGGGTTGCGCTCCCTTTGAAGGAACAGCTTGGTAGTTTGGAGGTGTTCTTGGATCCAAGGCTACAAACTGAGCCACAGCCCATCCCCCTTAACATGCTGTCTTTTTTTGGGTTCACTATTCTTCAAAACCAGCTAACTCAGTACTAGCCCCATAACATTATCCAATAATTTTACTCAGATCTCATACACTTATTCTTGTTTAAGGCTGACGCTCATTTTAAATTTATAGGCATGATGTTCAGGTCAGTCCTCATATTCAAACACTATCATGTTAACTCCAATGTCTTTCCTTTAATTCACATTTTGCTAGTGAGATCTTTGGTGACTGGTGAGATCTTTGGTGACTGGCTTGACATTTAACTAAAATTATTCTCTCACTATTAGGTAGAACATGTCAGACTTTATGAGTCTTTCCATTCCCCTCCTACTGCTCTGAAAAACAAAATGAAGTAGAATGCATCTGTCTAAAAGTACCACCTTTTTGTAGTTATGTGAATGCTGTACTGCTACTTTAAAAGGAATAAAAACTTAAGTAGAAAATCATTTTCATTAGCTCACTCTTACACAAATATCTTGGCTCTTTGTAGTCTTCCAAACCCAAATGTATAGAATTTCACCCAGACACAGCAAGTCAGCAACCTATTCAGTGGAAATGGACAAAGGAAGCACTTTCATTACCTAATTTCAATACAGGCTTAATTGTGTTTCCCATGAAAGGTATACTAATAAGGCAGGAGTTTCTCTCATAGAAGGAACTCCCAAGAGAGAGACCTATATATGTACTGCATTCAAAACCAATCGTGACTCAGCTCTAACAAATAGTCTTTTGCTGTTTTATCAGCAGAGCGATTAGTGTGATGCAACTGATTCCCATGTGTGTGCCTGGTCAGAAAACCAAATTACATTATTATTATTATATTTTATTATTATTATTATTATATTTTATCTCACTCTTTTTCCTCCAGGAGCTCTGCCCCCTACTCCATTTCAGACTCCCAACAACCTTATGAAGTAACTTGTGCTGAACAAGATTCACTGGCCCTGGGCCACCCAGTGAGTTTCATGGCTGTGTGGAGATGTGAACTTATCCGCCTGTCCTCGATTAGCTACATGAACCCATGATAATGTACTGAGCACTTCTAAGGAGGTCTACTTCAATGATAGGGTTACAGAATCACAGTTGGAAGGTACCGCCAGGGTCATCTAGTCCAACCCCCTGCACAATGCAGGAAATTCACAACTACCTCCCCCCACACACACACCCAGTAACCCCCTACTTCATGCCCAGAAGATAGCCAAGATGTCCTCCCTCTCATCATCTGCTAAAGATCATAGAATCAGCATTGATGACAGATGGCCATCTAACCTAGAAGGTTGCCAGACTTCTATTAGCAACTACCAGTAGGAGCAATTAGGAGGTGGAGCCTGGGGAGGGAATGACTGCACGGACACCATGATGTCACTTCTGGGTGAGCACCTGGAAGTGATGTCATGGCAGCCACAACACGTTAAAAAATTTCCCCACCTCTATAGTAAAAACGTCCACTCCACCATTTCTCTCCCCGCCCCATCCTTCTCCATTGAGTGAGCACAGGGGATGAGAGTGCAGGGGTGGAAGGTTGTTTGCCATGGACTGACAACTAGAAGGGAACTAGGAAGTAAGTCTCACTTTATTAATGGGGTCTAACTCCCAGGACTGCATCCACAGACAATCTCGCCAAATCACATCAGCAATGATGGATTCATAATAGGTTTATTGCATGTAATCCAACTTGTGCTCCCAAGTATGAAAAAAGTAGGGAATTAAAAGTTTTAAAAGACAAATTGTAATATAAGCCTTCATGGAAAAAGCAAATTTTTTAATGAATATTTCCATAATTATCAGAGGTGATTGCCAGCTCTTGGCAAAACTAAACCACAAACGCAAATTTTCAACAGATTATCTAAATGAGTTAAGGCTAAATGCTACTACTAGCAATAATGACAGGTAAACACTCCTGTAGTCAGTGATGAAATATTAAGACAAATTCAAAAACTGAGATTGTATAGGTGGCAGTATTTAGTTAACTGATCAGCGTAATTTATTTTAAAAGTCCCCAATTAACCTAGCACATTTTGTTGTCGAAGGCTTTCACGGTCAGAGTTCATCAGTTTTGTTTTTAATTTAATGAACTATTTTTAATACAAACATTTAACAACATTTCAGATAAGTAAAATTTCCCCCTTTTCTCACACACAGGAGGGAATGCCTCTAAAATAGTCCCTGCTATAATCCATACATATATCTTCTACAACCACATGAAGTTTGTTTTTTTTTGCCAGGGGCCTGCCTAAATTCCGTGCATGGAAGCCCAAAGTCCCCACTCCTTTCTCCCAAGGCAACCCCAAATGATCCATGAAACATTGTTCCTGGGGGACAAGGGACCCTCCAGAGCATCATGAGGGGAAAGCTGGAGGACTGCCACAAGAGAGGGGAATCCCCCTCCCCCGTGAGTACGGCTCTTTCTGATGGGATCCATCCAATTGTTTTGGTCCAAAATAAATGTACACAGAGTTAATCAGTTAATTGACTAAGGTTATTTTAATAGGATGACAGTTTCATTTCAACAGCAAACCAAAAGCAGAATGAAGGTAATAAAGAAGTCATGCACCATATTTAATCAGTAGCAAATCCCACTGAGTTCATTGGATCTCATCCTACGAGCTTTCCATTGGAAGAAGCAGGTCCTTCCTCTGGCAACCCCCTGCAACCTTCAAAGAGCCTGTGTTGGGGATTGGGGAAGCCTCATGGACAACATGCCATGGGGCCCAGAGGATAAAATAAGGAGGAGTAACTGGATGAAATCACCCTTGCACAAGCTGAAAGCTCAAAGGATCCAGCTCCATTTGTCCTACTTCTGAGTATGGGCTTTTCAGCATGGGGCTTTTTAGTTGGTTCTGGCCACATATTGCTTTGGTTTATCCCCTGATTTTTGCACACATTTTTGTGTCTTTAGTTTTCACTTGGGGGTTTGTTTGTTTGTTTCCCCTGGTTTTTTCCCCAGTTCTTTTCACACCACTTGTAACCCGAAGTTTTTCTGGAAGCCAATTTTGAGTCGGCTTTTTCCTGGTGTATAATGCTTCTGTCTGTTTTCTTTGTCCTGCCCACTTCCACCCACCTCCAGCCCACTGTTTGATGACTGGACTGTTGTGGTCAAAGCACTCTCTCTCCTCCTCCCCACCCCGAAGACAGGGGATTTCTTTTTCTTTCTTTTTTAAGAACAGCACCAAAATATCACTCTATCACTGCAGCATTGCAACAAGAGGCTTAGGAGGTTCTCTGAATTCCCAGCTTTTTAAAAAAAGTAAGTCTCTATCTCCTTCCCTTGCAGAGATATAAGGAAAAAGTCTTATCCCCACAAGGGAAAATACTAGACACTTACTTTAAAAAAAAATTAAAACTGGGAACACAGAGAACCTCCTACACCTATTGTTACAACACTCCAGTGATATATAGATATTTTAGTGCCTTTTTTTAAGAGAAGTGCTGTGAAACCACCAACGATTACAGTCCCCTCCCTTGAAAACCCTCATTGTTGAAGGCACATACAGAAGACAATCAACTGACTCCACATTTGTGAAAATTCACAGGGAGGGCAGATGTGCAGAAGAACCATGCCCAAACCAATTCCACTGCTTGTAGATTGACTCCCAAGAAAATCAAGAGTAAGTTGAGCGTGCAAAAAAGTCCTGTGTATGCTTAGGACTGCTGCTTTTGAGACTCTGGTAAAACCAAAGCCTCTCAGTTTTTACCTTTTGTAGAAATTTAAAAGACTTTCGGGGTGAATCACTTTTTTTTTAAGGTACACAAAACAGTGGGCATTGATTGAATTGTAAATTCAAATGTTCTATGCCACCCCAAACGTGATCTCCCTGAGCATGACATCTAGAACTATTATGACAACAAGGAACGAGGAACATTGGAATTTATAATGTTTCTTCTCCTCAATGAGTGTGGCTGTTTTCATGGCATAGTATCCCCATCCCAAGGGCTGCCAACTGAAAGAAAGTGAAGTAATCTGGTTGGCACAATGTGGAAACCTATCTACCTCAGAAATGCGGTCCACAATCTGCATAAAGACACTATTGCTATAACAGCTCACATTAGACAGAAGCATTCAACAACTTAAAGTCTCGGCCGAAGGAGGAACCGAATTTTTGTTTCATTTGTGCTGCCTTTCGGTGAGATCCCATTCAAAACAACAGAAAAGACCTTGGAGGGCAGAAGCCTAATGTTGTAGAACTTACATAAAGAGGTACTTCAGTGCAGCTCAATTCCATCGTTACAGCATCTACAAACAGAGTAAACCAAAGTAAGTATCACACACTCAATCGCAAGGCATTGACACTATTCTGTCGACTATTCAGGGGCCTATACTGAACCCATCACCATGGTTATCTGAATGGCTCCATAAGCAATTTCCTAGGATCTGTAAAAAGCCATTGTTTCTTATAAATTACTCGATAACAAAAGTAACATGGCAGGTGAAAAGGTGAAGCTGTGGGGGGAAAGTAATGCCGGCAGCCAATTAAAGACCAACTGTTTAAATTTACATATATTTGCATGTCATCAAAAACTTCATACTGGGGCCAGCAGCCTTCAAAAATAAAGCTGCAACCTCTTAATTTGCAGCCCCACCAATTAAGATTTGCCCTCACCAATTAAACAACTAGATTAACCAGCTAATTAAAGTGTGCCACCCTACCCAAAAAAAAAGATAGCATTTGTTTGTGTGTTTTTTCAATACAACATAACGTCAGTAATGTAAACAAGCCAATGAGTATGCTGATTAAGACTTATTGTTCTCTCACAGCTGAGAAAGCAAAAGCAGAATAATACTGATTTTGGTATCCTTCAGACTTAATTTGTTTACTGAAAATATTTATGCAAAACCTCAGTCACTGGCTGCCTTGGTAACTATAAACAGAGACGTACACTTCTCTCACTCTTTATAATACATAATCTCACAGAAGCTGCAGCAAGCAAAAAACATTTAGAAGAAATTTCAAGTCTATGGTCTTTTATGCATGGCTGTTTGAATCGCCGTCACCCCTCCAACAACTTCAGGTCTTTGTGTTGATTATGCATGCTGTTTCCCACCGTAAGAGGTTGCCTCGCTCTCCCCCTGCATCTCCCCACGTTTTGCTTGAGTTTTCAGAGACCTGATTTATCTCGAGTGAAACAGCTATGCATAAAAGACCTGTATTTATGTAATAAATCACTTAACAAAAGTCTCCAGTTCTTTGACATTTTCTGTTGTTTTGCCTGATGTAGGAGATTGTCTGCAAGCAGATCTAGCTACTGGTAGTCATCTGAGTCTGCTTTTTCAAGTGACAAGATGGCTAGACCAGTTTTCTCCAGCAGATCTGCTAAAGAGGAAGAGTACTATCCTGCATTTTCAACAATGGAACTCTTTTAAGAAAGCCATTCCCAGGTGAATCAATTTCACTCTTACCCTGGTCATGATATTGAATAGACCAGAAGCTCCTTGTTTGCCAAGATCCCAGTACTGGGAAAGGGCCAAGGGAAGCACCCTGCCCCAGTCCAGCCCTGCCCACCTGGTGAAGTGGGTAGGGAAGTAGGAAGAGGGCCCTCCATCAAAAAAGGGGGTAGGGAAGGAGCAGACTTGCTGAGGCTTCTGCTTGGTTCACACTTGCCCACACTGTGCAAAAACATTTTATGAAAAAATAATTCAGAAACTACTCAAAACCTTCAGAATGCAGAAGTGGATGAATTTGCAAAGCAAATGTCCTGCATGCTGGCAGACCTGAGGGCCAGAGGCAGGTAGTCAAATAGAGTTTGAGAATCAATACCAGAAGCTCCTTGTTTGCCAAGATCCCAGTACTGGGAAGGGGCCAAGGGAAGCACCCTGCCCCAGTCTAGCCCTGCCCACCTTGTGAAGTGGGTAGGGAAGTAGGAAGAGGGCCCTCCATCAAAAAAAGGGGGTAGGGAAGGAGCAGACTTGCTGAGGCTTCTGCTTGGTTCACACTTGCCCACACTGTGCAAAAACATTTTATGAAAAAATAATTCAGAAACTACTCAAAACCTTCAGAATGCAGAAGTGGATGAATTTGCAAAGCAAATGTCCTGCATGCTGGCAGACCTGAGGGCCAGAGGCAGGTAGAGTAGTCGAATAGCAGTTTGAGGGTCAATACCAGGCTGTTCCAGGTCTGGGTCCAAATGCCAAGGCAGAGTCACTCCAAGGTCCAAGCCATGAAAGAGTGTCAGAATTGAAGCCCAAATTCCAAGTCCAAATCCATTCCAAGGTCAAGGCCACAAGAGTATCAGGAGATATCAGAGTCCAAAGAGAACAACAAGTCGTAGTAACAAGTTGCTCGCACACTGGCCTGAATACAAGTGCCTGCTTAAATATGCCTAGGTGACCCAGCTGTTGCTTGTTCTTCTGACTCAGCATTCCCTGCTGGGTGAAGCTCATTAGCCTCATCACTGTCAACTGGGAGTGCTCTTTGCTGGGCCTGCAGTCTAACACTCCTTCTACACTCGTGTAGGAGTGCTCTGAACCTTTGGCCCCTCTGCTTCAGTTGCTTTGGGGGCCTCTCTGGTGACACTGCCTGAGACTGGCCCTCTGACACAGGTGAGTCCCCTGCTCTGGGCAGTTGTAGGCACAAGGGGAACTCATCTGTCTGTGACTGCTCAGCCTGCTACTGTTCCTCCCTTCAACTTCCTGCTGCTTCGAGGTCCTGAAGTTTTGTCTGACAGCAAAACTTGCATACAAAATCAGAACAAAAAATACAAAGAGCCTCCTCTAAAGGAAGCAACCTTCACTCTGAAGCAAACTGCTGCTCAGGTTGAATGTTTTCCAAAGCCAATATGCTTCTGTTTTTCACAGTCTGCTATTTCATACCATGCTGCATGCAATGAGTCAGAAACTGTTCGAACATTTCTCCTCTCGCCAATTCAGAATTTACCCATACACAGTTTGTGCTACTACAAAACATATTATCACTCTAAGGGCCATTTCACATTTTTCCCATCCATACAGAGGCCATTAATGCAAGGCTGTGTGCAGATTTATTTGCCCCTGTAATGTTGCACAATTTCCCCAAAAAACTAAATGCAGGGGGAAAAGGAGTGCCTGGCAGGAGCTGCTGCCGCTCCGCTCTCCTCCACCCTGCCATCCCCAGGCAGAGATGAGGGGAAGCCGGCGGGGGGTGGAAGGAGCTGCCTCTGCCGGGTGGAGGTGAGAGGAAGCCAGCATTGGGTGGAGGGGGGGAAAGGGAGAGAGCGGGGGTCACAGGGTTGGGGGGTGCTGCTGCTGCCACCGTGGGGCCAGCCAGGCTTCTTCCAGCGAGGGAGTCAACCCGGATGCTGAAATGCTCTGGGAAGTTCTCGCGGTTGCAGTAGACTTTAAATTAAAGTTGCAGCAAACCAGCACTTTGAAGACCTGGGGAAGTTCTGGAATTGGGTGGGTCGATCACGCAGGGCATGCGTGTTGACTCAGTAGATTCACAGCCAGAGTAACTTCCACATAGGGAAAAGAGTACTTTATATCATTAGAACCACTGCATAAGCCTTCTTTTTACCATGAACATACTAATTGGGTGGCTTATAAACCACAGTTACCTATTCAGAGCACATGCTGCAAGAAAACACACTGCAGGACCTGACATCTCAATAAAACCCTACGAAGAAAACTGACAGCATCCACAAACCTAATATTTATCACACCACATTCAAGTTGCTTTGTATCAAAACCCCTTTTCTTTGGTTTAAGCCCATGAACACATACATGAGCAGTCTTGCATTGCTTATGTATATGCTTATGGCAGGCTCTGGTGACCCTCTGGCAGGGAGGAGTGCAGCAGTTGCTGACACTGCTTCTCTATATACATTTGACATTCAAATGGTGTGTCTGGATGGCGTGAGGAACAAGGCAGTTATAGATGACCTTAGGAACTGTGAAATGAAGCCAAAAGTAAACAGTTCAAGAGAATTTATGGCCTGATAGACGTACTTAAGATACTATAGCCTCAGGCTAGGTTCACAAAGACAAGGGTCTAAGGGAAATCCAATGCAGAGATAAGAGACTGGCCCACTTCAGGCCACAGGTGGAGGATCATGGAGGAGAACATCTTGGAATGCTCTCCTATGTTAAAAATGCCTTGCAAACAGAAAAGCAGCACAGCCAACCAAAAGAAGGGGGTGGAACCTCTCCCCCTTGAATGCTATTTTTCCTTTTTGTGTGGCATTTTTTATTCAAAGGAACATTCCAAGCCAAAATCCTCAACCTGCAGTCTGAAGAGGTGGAGCCCATTCTGACACCTTATTGCCACACCTCTTTCTCCTGCATGTATCCACCACATCTTCAGATATTCCAAACATCCCTCTCCAAAATGATCCAGTGCTTGTCTGTTCGACAACTACATGGATAATTTGGGATTTCCGCCCCCATGCACTGACCATTCCAACACGAGACTCAAGATACGATGTAACACTGGAAGAAAGCTTTAAATCTCCCCCTAAAGACCCTTGGGGAAAACCCTTACATCTTCCATGTAAAAGGAGAGCAACACTGTTTTCAAACAATTATTTCCTTTAAACAAGCCTCAATAGCAGTTCCACGTTAATAATGGTATTTCCTGAAAGGGACGTGCAACGGGACACATAATTGATCCTCTTTGGCTTCCGGCTCTTGTATAAGATCTTGTTATTATCATAAGAAAAATACGCCGTGTTGGCCTTGATGAAGTTTGAGAACGTTTCCAGGGGCAAATGTAGGCAGGGGGTGAGACAAAGCAAAACTCCTCCACAGAGCCAACTCTAAGCAAGCTGAAGACCTTCCGGCAACACTATCTCCCCCCCCCCCCCTAAAAAAAACCAAAAGAGCCACTCCTGAAATCTGGGCAGAAGAGAGCAATGCTTCAGGCAGTGATGGGGCTTCCTTTTTAAAATCAGAGAAGGCGCCAGTTAAGGGAATATGAGATCCTTCTGCCTATCCCATCCCTTCCTGCAAGTCAATTCCCCCCTCTGATTTAACTGCCATTACAAATAACTGAAAGGACATAAACTGTCATTAATACTAATAGGGATTCTTACTGGACCAGGATTCAAAAGCATGGCTTAATGGCAATGCATGGAGGAATTCATTTTTAAATAGTTATACTTTGCCTTTCCATATAAACCACTGTGAGGTAGAGGGTGAATTTGACTGGGTTTGTTTTAATTCTGTGTGTTTCTTTTTAATTTGGGAACTGCTGGTTTGTGCACAGGTGAGCAGGAAAGGGGAGCTGAGGGCCTCTCCACACACATTTTTCCACCCAAAACCTTTAATTGCCTGGTCTTCACCTTCCAGCAGGGAAGGGGCCGTGGCTCAGCGGTAGAGCCTCTGCTTGGCATGCAGAAGGTCCCAGGTTCAATCCCCGGTATCTCCAGTTAAAGGGACTAGGCAAGTAGGTGATGTAAAAGGACCCCTTCCTGAGACCCTGGAGAGCTGCTGCCGGTCTGAGTAGACAATACTGACTTTGATGGACCAAGGGTCTGATTCAGTATAAGGCAGGTTCATGTGTGTTCAAGAAATCCTCTTTTTTTCCTTTTGTTTTTATGCCCCATTTTTCTTTACCTTAAGGAGTCTTAAAGCGGCTTACAATCACAATCCTTTCCTCTCCCCACAGCAGGTACCTTGTGAGGTAGGTGGGGCAGAGAGAGTTCTGAGAGAACTGTGACTGGCCCAAGGTTACCCAGCAGGCTTCATGTGGAGGACTGGGGAAACAAACCTGGTTCTCCTGATTAAAGTCCGCCACTCTTAACCACTAAACCACACCAGCTTCCTATATTTCCATCTCTGTAGCTGGGTGACCACAAGGGTTGGTACTCCTCAAACTGCAGTTTAGCCACTTGTTAATTTAGACATTGTGTGTGTGTTAAGTGCCGCCAAGTCGCTTCCTTCTCATGGCGACCCTATGAATGAAAGTCCTCCAAAATGTCTTCTCTTTGACATTGTAACAAGCCACAAATGGCCCCAGGAAACCCATCGGTGGGCACCACAGCAACCACAGGGGCTACGGTAGGGTCACTGCTGTAATAGGTTGCTGGCACATCTGCAACTCCTTACCTGGCTTCTGAGCCCTGGAATACTTTGGAAACCTTATTGTAGTCTACCTGGGAGCAGCAGGGCTTTCCAGTTTTTCCCTAAGGTCCATGACAGGAGCCCTACCTGTGCCTGATGAGGAGTTTCAGCTCTGTGACTGTGGAACAAGTTCAGATTAAGGCCTGTCTTCATGCTGTGCCTTCCTTTATTACCCTCCCTGCGCACAAGACAAGCCCTGGGTTGCAAGACTGATGATCTCTAAACTTCCTAGGGGCAATAGATGTTGGTATTTACTGTACCAAGCTCTTTGGTAGGCTTTTAGGGCTTCTATATCAAGGAAGTTTCCTACTGCTGTTCCTGTAAGTCTACAACAAAGTGTATTGTGCCTGATACTAAACTGGAATCGCTTTAACGGGGAAAAGGCCTTTGTTCACACACCATTAAAAGTAATCAGATTAAGCAAAGTACACAAAATGCCATAATGCTTGGCAAGGTGATCTTTGAACACACAGATTAGCTTTATTTATCCTTTCTCTTTCCCCTCAAAAATATTTACGCTGCTATTGTTTTGAGTTCTAAAATCCCTGCCAGCAGCTTTGTAAACCCAAAAAGAGAAAAAATACATTTGGCACAACACCACAGAGAAGGCAGAATAATTTCAGAATTTATTGATGTCTGGATTGCCACTCAACAAAATATCCACGAAGTAGTACACAAAAAAAGAGGAGGGTGGGTAGGCTGGATTCCGATCCCACAATAAACCATAGCTTGTTTGAACAGTGATTTGTGCCACAAGTTGCGGTTAGTCTGCCAGACAGAAGTAACAGATCCCCGTTTGTCTGCTCCCCGCCTTCTCTTCGCCTCCCAGCAGTGAAGACATCTACCCTACCCCGCCATCTCTATGGCAACTAGGGGGCAGTGCCACTCACCAAAATGTGGTTTTGCTCTTTGTTAATTTAGACATCTTATCAAGCCACAATTAGTACAAACAAGACCCTAGTTTAAAATCCCTGTTTGATGCCAGCTAACAAGCTCTGGTTTGTTGAACTATCTGCATTGAGACATCACAACCAACTGGGGATTGTTCAAAGAGCGGTTTACTGATTTATCTAGATGCTGCCACAGCCAAGCTCTTCCTGGACAATTTTTTCTGGTTACTTGGTCCCATGTAGTAAAATGATTGTTTAAAGATTAAGCATGTTTAAACCAAAACCAAGATTCAAAGAGTTTCTTCAGACAAAATGAAGAGCCTGGGCGAGTCAAAGGGATTTTTGACTTTTTTCCTTTGAGCAGCAGGCCTCTCCCCTACAGTTCTGTATCATTGTCTGCTTTTGATAGCCCCCTTGGGGGGGGGGGGGAATGGAGCAATGTAGGAGTAGGGAAACAGGTGCTCTTTACTGGGGCTGAGGGGCTGTCAAGAAGCCCAGCCGTGATGCAAACCCATTACCACCTGACACCATGGTCTATAAATGTCCTTTTGTAAAATAAATATATGTTTATTACACAACTCATAAGAAGGGAGGGGAGAATATGTGTTACATGTTTGTCCAAGATCCAGGGAAACAATGCTTTGGGGGTGGTGGGGCCTGCTATTTTAGGTTGGCTCAAACAGGAGAAATAGAAAGGATCTTCCGGCAATCTGGACATGGTTGACACTAGATATTCAGAGGAGCTACTTAAGATTGGGTTGTGGTTTTTTTTTTTTTTTTTTTTTGTAAAAATAGATATATTCAGAACTAGAAAGTACTTTAAGAGCACATTTATTTATTTGCTTGATGTCTATCCTGCCTTTCACCCCAACGGGGACCCAAAGCAGCTTACATCCTCCTCCTCCTCGCCTCCATTCCATCCTGACAACCATCCTGTCAGGAGGTTCAGGCCGAGTGTGCGACTGGCCCAAGGTCACCCAGCAATCTTCCATGGCACGAGTGGGGATCTGAATGTGGCTCTCCCAGATCCTAGTCTGACACTTTAACCACTACACCACGCTGGCATATGTTGTTGTTGGTTTCTTATTTATGCTTCATATTTACAATTATACCAATGCTGTCAGCTCAAGTCAGACAGAAGCCTTTTCAAAATAAAGAGGTTTGTGCCTTTGGCAGGAACAGCTCCTACAGAAGACCACAGAATCATAGAGTTGGAAGGGACCACCAGGGTCATCTAGTCCAACCCCCTGCCCAATGCAGGAAATAAACAACTACCTCCCCCCCACGTCCCCAGTGACCCCAACCCTCCCCCCACCATGCAGGATCCCACAATCAAAGCACTCCCGATAGATGGCCTCAGCTTAAAGACCTCCAAAGACGGGGATTCCCCCACCCTCCAAGGCAGTGCATTCCACCATCGAACAGCCCTTTAAGTGTTTTCAGGTAGCCGGCTCAAGGTTGGCTCAGCCTTCCATCCTTCCGAGGTCGGTAAAATGAGGACCCAGCTTGCTGGGGGCAAAGGGGAGATGACTGGGGAAGGCACTGGCAAACCATCCCGCAAACAAAGTCTGCCTAGTAAACGTCGGGATGTGACGTCACCCCATGGGTCAGGAATGACCCGGTGCTTGCACAGGGGACCTTTACCTTTTTAAATCAAATACAGCAAACTGAAAGAACTATAAACAGACACAAGAGAAGAATTTACAGCGAAGGCTTCATCATTCAGCCTCGTGTCTGATTTTTAAAAAGAGCATAGCAGTGGTGTATGAACATGTGGAACTGCCTTATGCTAAATCAGACCACTCGTCCATCAAGGTCAGTCTACTTAGATTGGCAGCAGCTCTCCAGGGTCTCAGGTGAAGTAATATCCAACATCAAAGCCATGTCAAGAATAGAATTCAGTACTCAGATTTCAGGTGGGGTTTTTTAAAAAGCACGTTTCTAGGGCTTGTGACTAAAAGTATGTAGCCAGTGACCGGGATCCTGTTTAGGGCTCACAGAGAAGTGCTCATGGAAGTTAACTTTAATCTTTGTGGCTCCTTGTACAGTCCCACATGGACCAGCCATGATTAAAGTCCCCAAGTTTTCTAGCCCTTTCTAAGGCACTTGGAGCGCTCCCCCTCCTCTCCAGTGCGTACCAGCATTTCCCACCCAAACCAGCACATGACGGAGGCTGAGAGAGCACTCCTCCCTCGGTCCTTCCTTCACCACAGTGGAGGTAGGCTTATTCTCATTGCTTTCCTGACGTTTTACCTCAGAGTTCTTTCTTTGACTGAAGATACCCTTTTCCCTCAATAGTATGGCGCTTTAAAAAAAAAAGTTCAGAGTGGGGCACAAAAATGACCCCGTCTAATGATCATGAGGAGCCCCGTGGCGCAGAGTGTTAAGCTGCAGTACTGCAGTCAAAAGCTCTGCTCACGACCTGAGTTCGATCCCAATGGAAGTCGGTTTCAGGTAGCCGGTTCAAGGTTGACTCAGCCTTCCATCCTTCCGAGGTCGGTGAAATGAGTACCCAGCTTGCTGGGGGTAAAGGGAAGATGACTGGGGAAGGCACTGGCAAACCACCCCGCAAACAAAGTCTGCCTTGGAAACGTCGGGATGTGACATCACCCCATGGGTCAGGAATGACCTGGTGCTTGCACAGGGGACCTTTACCTTTACCTTTAATGATCATGAGTTGAGCCTTATATGCTTGGAAGAGTCCCATGATGTGGAGGCGCATAACATTTAGCTGCCAGCTCATACCAAAGGCCTACCCAAGAGAGGGCTTCACACCTGAAGGCCTTTCTCTGGGAAACGGCACTGGTGCCTCCCTCCCAATTGTGCCCCTGAGCATCCATAAATCTCCAGAAACAGCAGGGGGGGCAAAGAGGAAGGATTGAATCAGCAAATATCTGTTCCACAGGTGGAAAAACCTTCTACCAGCACAGAACATAGATTCAGGCCAATATATGAAGAAGTCTCAAAAGTTAGAGGAGGATTTGGGCAGGGATGTCTTAGCTAGGGCATTCAAGATGCAAGGGTCCCACCCCTGCCTTCTGTATTGCTTGAAGCCTCATGTTGAAGTTTTCCCTCCATAAGTTTAAGCCAACTTTACTCAGGTCTCAACATCTTTACACTGACTGTTCTGCTTCACACTGCTAACTATTACTGTTGGGGGAAAGGAAATACACAGGGAAAGGACATTGGGACACTGGAGGAGCTGTACTAGTCACTATGGAGTAGAAGATGGGAACAGAGCTACCATTTTCACTGGCAGCCTTGTATCCCTTTAACATGTAGTTCTGCCTTCAAAAAATAGCCCAGGGCTCCCTAACATTGATGAATATTTAAAAAATAGAGGATTATTTGTTCTGGGCACAACGAACAAGTCTGCTGAGTTACAGATATAAAGATTCCCCTCTTTTCATGGTAAATCAGCATCGTCACAACCAAGTGGAGGATTTTATTAGTTCACAGGCTACCATCAATAATAAAGATCCTGTAAACAGAATTTGACAGTTATGTTAGTAATATGTAAAGTGGAAAGGACTCTAGGGCATTCTTCTACGGTCATATTAGCAGGAGCAAACCAGCAAAACAACATAATCATCTAGAAGAATTCAGAGACACCCAAGTATATCCACTTTTTCTCAAAAGCCATCAAGAAAAAAACCCTCTCAAAATTCATCTTACTGATGACTATATTATTAAAAGCTAATAAAACTCTTACTGTTAAAATTGGCCAAAGGGCTTTTATAAAATATATCTAAAAGGTTATCCAGAAATTACTGGAATTAATTCATAGGATCTAGTGTAGACGGATCATGACAGTGCTACACCGCTATGTTTATTGCGCTGGATAAGGCCCATTATAAACAAACATTGGTCTTCTAGCCTTGCTCTCTATCTAACCACCCACTACATACTATTAATAATTTTATAAATTTCTTATCACATCTCACCCTCCTAGGGTTGCCAGCTCTGGGATGGGAAATTCCTGGAAATTTGGGCGATGGAGACTGGGGAAGGTGGGGTTAGAAGAGGAAAGGGACCTCAATGGGGTATCATGCCATAGAGTCCACCCTCCAAAGCTGCCGTTTTCTCCAGGGGAATGGATCTATGTTATCTGGAGATCAGCTGTAATTCTGGGAGTTCTCCAGGCCCCACCTGGAGGTTGGCAACCTTACCCTGCCCCTTTACAAGTCTTTTTTCTAAATTAAAAGACACTAAACACTTCCACTTTTTCCCCCAACTACCTAATTCTCTTGGTTAAGCTGTTCTGTATTTTTCCCAGTGCTATGGTATACTTTTTGAGAAGGGGTGACCGGAACTACAGATTGTATTCAACATCTGGCTGCACTGCATATTTATACAAAGCATTGCAACCACTCTGCTCAGCAGCTTTCCTCCAGCTTAGTGAGTCTTCCTCCAATGGCAGGGGCTCTTCCACTGGTGGAAAAGCCTCTTCCTCTGGAGGCAGGGTTGCCAGGTCCCTCTTCGCCACTGGCAGGAGGTTTTTGGGGCAGAGCCTGAGGAGGGTGGGTTTGGGGAGGGACTTCAGTGCCATAGAGTCCAATTGCCAAAGCGGCCATGTTTTCCAGGTGAACTGATCTCTATCGGCTGGAGATCAGCTGTAATAACAGGAGATCTCCAGCCGCTACCTGGAGGCTGGCAACCCTATTTGGAGGAAGGCTTCAAAGTTGGCTGACTGGGATACAGGCCACTGTCTGTTTTATTCCTAATCCATTTCCTAGTTGTTCCCAGCACTAAATAAGCCTGTCTTGGCACTGCAGCTCCTGGAGGTGAAGTTTCCAGCGATCCGTCCACCATTACCTCAAGATCCCTTTCATGGGCAGCTGCAACTATTTCCTCCAAACCTGTCACATATGATCCTTTTTCTCTGGAACCGTGTATTTTCCCCATTTCCTGCCTACCCCCCAGTAATACCAAGACTGTGCCTCCTTTCACGGCTCTATTTTTCCTTCTACAAGAGTTCCTCCGAGCCCGTTTGCCAAGCCTTTCCTTGCACGCATTTCTCCTCGTTCCTTTTCGAATCCAACTTCTCCCATTCGTCTTGCAACAACAAAGCATCTTCAGCCATTCCCCACTTCTGTCCCCTGAATCGGAGGCACTTTGAGTGTGATCTGAATATCCCTCGGTATTACCAATAAATCAGGACACCGAGTGAAGGCAACCGACAGACAAACCTGAGCCCAAGCCAGACAAAGCGCTCCAGGTGGACTCTCTTTTTGCCCTTAAGAGCTCTAACTTGGCAGCTTATTCATTTAAGCTTTGTCGTTAATGGTGGGAATCAAGATTGTTGCTATTCTCCCCCCCCCCCACGGTGTACAGTGGCAATAATTCTCATTTACAGTTTAAGACACTGTAACATAATCCTCCCCTCCAACTGGCAAGGCTCAGAGAATATGTGCCAAGAGAATTTGCATAGCGTTCAATTAAGGGACCTGTAAATCTAGAGGCGTTTTGCAATCGTTTTCATGTGGCTGACTCATTAAAAGTGCCCATCTTTATCCTGTTACTCGTCTTGTGTTCTTATGATAAGTTATTGTACTTGCATATGGATAACCGAGTACAACACAGAGAGAGATTTTCTTTGTTACAAATAGCACATCTCATGCCTGTACAGTTCCCTTTTGAAAATACACCCAAGTGGTTACTCGGGCCCAATTTACATGTGAAGCTTGGGAGGCAAGAGATTCCCGTGCAACTTTGCACAGGCTCAGGATCTTTAAAAAAAAAAAACTATGCTGCAACCCAAGCAAAGCAGCTACAATATCTGCAGGAGCCAAGGATCTCAGGCATGCAAACTAAGCAGATGTAGCTGTGGACAGGTTGAAGCATAGTTTAACTGGGCCTATGCAACAGAAAAGCTCCTTGCCTTGACAACGCTGGGTTTAAATAAGACCTAAGAGGACTCTGCTTGGGTAAGTACAGAACATATCCCAAGAAACAGTCTTCAACAAACACATGCCAAGCCAGAGTTTTACAGAAGGGACTCAGTCTCTAAGACCCCCAAACCTCAACAGCTTTCAGATTAAACCTAGAGGCATGTTCTTACTCATGAAAAGGTTCGCATTCAGAGTGTACACAAGACAAAGTTATGCACCCCCACAGAAAACCACCCACTGTGTTTCTATACAAGCACACTTTCCAACTGGAATAAGGCAAACAGTAACACAGGCTGCAAACCTCTACACGCTTACCTCGGAGTAAGACCCGCTGAATACAACTGGACTTCCATCCAAGTAGAAACGCACAGGATTACAGCTGCCCGTCACACAGAGACGTAGTGAACAATGTCCTCTGTGGACATATAGGAGCGCTCAAGTATTTGTTTGATGTTCTGTCTCATGGCAAAGAATTCCAGCTCAATTCAAGGTCAACTCTGAAGCCATAGCTACAGGACTTTGACAGGTGTTGCTCCTTGACAAGGGTGAAGAAGTAACCAGTAACACCAGAGATCCTTCTACTACTAAACGACAACAAACAATTTTGCCTACAATTGACTTAGCCTAAGCTGACAGATGGTAACTCCACCCTGTGTAGGAATACCTATCAGAAAATGCCCCCAGGGGACCAAGGAAGATGAGGACGTTCAGGACAGGCCTCCAAACCTCGGCCTCCATAGAGCCATAAAAAAGGTAGCGCCGTAAGAAAATCTTTGGGACTGCAAGTTCTTTCTGACCTATGGCAAGGCCTGTCTGCCCTTCACTAGCTGCACTTCATTCAGTCCTTCTGCCGTTTTATGCACAGTCATTCAGACACCAACTGATCCCCAGGTGTGTCTGGCACAGATGGAAAGGCATGAATGTCACCATGAAATCAAGATTAACACGTTTCTTTCAAGCACCGGCAAAGCCAAGCCCTAGATCAGCAGAATTAAGTTGCAGGACCAAAGGAATGCCCTGACCTGGATGGCCCAGGCCAGACCGATCTCATCAGATCTCTGAAGCTAAGCAGGCTTCGACTCTGGTTTGCCCTTGGAGAGGAGACCACCAAGGAATACCAGTGTCGCTACTTGGGTTGCCTACCTCCAGGTACTGTACTCCTGCTATTACAACTGATCTCCAGCCGATAGAGATCAGTTCACCTGAAGAAAATGGCCGCTTTGGCAATTGGACTCTATGGCATTGAAGTCCCTCCCCTCCACAAACCCTGCCCTCCTCAGGCTCCGCTGAAAAAACCTCCCACCGGTGGCAAAGAGGGACCAGCCAACCCTAGTTGCTACTAGGGTTGCCAATTCTGGGTTGGAGATTTGGGGGGTGTATCCTGGGGAAGGACCTCAGCAAGATAAATTGCCATATTTATCCACCCTCCAAAGAAGTTGTTTTAACCAGGGGAATTGATCTCTGTTATCTGGAGAGCAGGAGATCTCCAGGTGCCACTTGGAGGTTGGCAACCCTAGTTGCTACACAGAGCCAGGCAACAGCAAACCACCCCGTCTTGCCTTGAAAAACCCTATGAGGTTGCAATAAGTCAGCTGAGGCGTCACAGTACTTTACACACACACACACATGCGTACACACACTAAAGGAAGACAGTTGTTGCTCTAGTCCTGGAAAACAGCTACAGTAAGTGTCTGAGTCATATTTAACTCTTCAGGCAGGGTCTAAAAGCTGTTTGCAGGTACACTGGAGCAAGCGCAACCACTACAAACACCGTCTAATCATCTGTTGTGCCTCTTCTGGATCATCAAAATTAAACACAAAATTATTGGGTGTTTTTTTTTTTTAATAAGATCAGATTCTACAAGCCACAAAATCTTTCCGTTGGGCAATTTTTTAAAAATCAGGTTATTCTTTTTACATACTCTTTATTGCCAATGCAAAATACTTTCATGTACCCAGCTGCATACACTTTGGCTGAACTTCATAACAGGGCATCTTTCTCTGACAACTCCACTCTTTGGGTTCAACAATACACCTTTCAAGGGCTGCCACCTTCTTCACAGGAAGGGTTCCTCTCCCTTTAAGGAAAGGCAGACATTCGACAAATGATCCTTTCCCCAATCATTGATCGGCTAGATCAGAAAGCCGTCCCTGATGGACTTTTGCACCTCGCTCTTAAAAGCACAGGAGCCTGCGAAAGGGGGGGGGGAGAGAGAAAGAGTCAGGCACCTGCTGGGTAAACCTTTTGGGTAAACCTTTTGGTAGCGGGAAGGAGAGATGTGATCCATCCCAACATTGCTCACCCCCATAAACGCCCCCTACCAAATCCCGCAAGGAAGTAAGAAGGATGGGTGGGGTGGGGTGGGAAACCATCACCCCCAACTTCGCCATTACCTGTCATTGTTTTCCTCGAGGGGGAGCGTTCCGACGTGCCCCTTGACACGGAGCCGTCGACCCCAACCAGGAGCGCTGCAACGCACCGCGCGCGCGCCCCCACCCCCGGGGAGGTTCTGCCTGCCCAGCGCCGCCGCCGCTTCTGCGGCTCCAGAGGGGAGGAGCCGCGCGCCGCCTGGTCGGACTGGTTGCCGCTCCGAGGGAGTGGCCGGGCGGGCTCCCCCGGAGTCCCGGCGTGTGAATCTCTCGCCTCGCCGCGCTAAGGTAGCGCCGCCGGCCGCCGCTTGCTGCAGGGAGGGCGAGCAGCGACCTCTAGTGGCCTGCGCCTGCTCCAGGCCCTGGGCTCAGCTTGGAATTTCCTCCAACTTGAGGCCAGGTTGTGGATTTCCAGGGCTCCCTTTTCCCCCAGGAAGGGTAGAACGATAGTAAGTAAGTGGTCCTGGCAAGATACAAACACCCTGTCGCTACTGGGACTAATTCACAGTGGGTAGTCGTGTTAGTCTGCTTGCAGTAGTCAAAAAGAGCAAGAGTCCAGTAGCACCTTAAAGACTTAACAAAAATATTTTCTGGTAGGGTGTGAGCTTTCGTGAGCCACAGCTCACTTCTCACGAAAGCTCATACTCTACCAGAAAATATTTTTGTTAGTCTTTAAGGTGCTACTGGACTCTTGCCCTTTTTGGCTACTGGGACTGTAAGCATCCCAGAGGTAACGTCCAGAAGGCCTTCATTATAATCAAGTTTCTGAACATGGATGTCCTGAAAACCTCCAGACTAACAAAGACTACAGTCCACAATAGCCATGCGGATTAGCTTTGGATTTCACACATTAACAGATCACTTCAGGATACAATGGTTCCATATTAACATACCGCACCCTCATTAGCACATTATCTTGATACTTACAGGACAATGGTTAGCACATTACCTTTGTTACTTTTTGCAGGACGATGATTCAGCTCAAACCCAACCCCTTTCTGACGATATATTACTCTTCCTACACACTTGACACTGAGAGACACTGTCCTTCAGTGTTACTCCTCTGAAGATGCCTGCCACAGCTGCTGGCGAAACGTCAGGAAAGAAAATGCCAAGACCACGGTCACACAGCCCGGATAACCTACAAGAACCAATGAACTCTGACCCTGAAAGCCTTCGACAATATTATGGATGTGCATATTCAACGCAAGTTTCCATCCAGATCGGTTCTTCTCTTCCCCCTGCCCCGAAAGTAAGATAACCTTTCCAAATACAGTGGGCACTTTCAAGCCACTTTCAATGCACTGTGCAGCTGGATTTTACTGTGAAATGGCAAAATCCACTTGCAAATGATCATTACAGGGCATTATTCAGGATGTGTGAAAGTGCCCAGTGTGTAAAGACCCTGGTTAGGGTAACTGTTGGAGTCCCATCAGAGTTGGTTCAGAATTTAAAGCAATATTGCAGGAGAGCCCGAGCTGCCTGTGGGCTTTTTATCGTCGCCGATCAAATGGAGTTTTGCTGTGCCACAAAGAAAACGGTGTAAAACCAGTTTAGCTGGAGAAGGTAGAGGAACAGGAACCAGAACTGAGCATATGGTACACATGTGAACATCGCTCCATTGTACCGCTTTCAAGTCCCCAGGAACATGATCACAGCCACCTTCCCTTGGCCCCCGCATTTACAGCGGCCTGACTCCTTTGTCACCCTTTCCACGGCATGTCGAGGCCAAATTATTTAAATATTCCTAGTTGCATAGATTATAAACAAACTAGGGCCCTGCCTCTTGGAGCAACCATCCCACATGGTCTTTTCCTGTCTATCCACCTGCTCAGTAACATTATATTACACAACCCCTTGGTACTTCCTCAGACTTGAAAATTTGAATGCATACTATAAACACACACCTTTTTGCTACACTGTATTTCTAGTAATTGTGGTAAAATTGTAGGTAAATAGTGGTAAAAATCTGATATTAAAAACACAACATTCAGATAGCAGTGGAGAAACATTCTAGTCTTCCTGGACATACCATTGCTGATCTGAAAGTAACTGTTAATACCAAACAAGCATTCAAAAGCAATATATAACACCTACTCTCATCCTGGCTTAAACAGAGACATGGATTTCCTCACCCACTGTAATTTCTAATAACAGGACCTATATTTTAGAGACTTCAGCTGGTTCTTCTTAACATGCTCTATCATACTGTAATTCGTTCCTTAAATTAGTCCATTTTTCATATGCCACAGACGTCTTCTTCCTTGATTAGTTGTTATCCTACTTAATTATACCTTTATCAGTTCCCCTTAAGTGAATCTGGAACCTCTGACTTCTCTCATCCATTATGTGTACAACAAAATGAGTTTGAATCCCTTACATAGGGAATCACACCAGGAAAAAATATATAACAGAATTCAAACCAAGTCTCTCTCTGCTCCAACTCTTCCTCCCTCCCCCTTCTGTGATTTTTATTATGAAAATATCCAAAATGGTTTCCTTCTCATAAACATTTGAAGAAATGAGCTCTGATTGAAGAAAGCTCTTGCTGAAACAAATTTTGTTAAGTTTTTAAGCTGCCTGTAGACTTCTGTTTTAAAACTACAGGTAGCCATACTTCTTCAAAAGTGAGGGGCATCAATCCAGTTTTTGTAGTTACCACTGTTTGACAATCAAACTAAATAATGCCTGTTACCAGGCCCTCAATATAGGTGTCTTTTGAGATCCTGAAGAACATGTGAAATCTTCTACCGTCTAATAAAACAGAGAGCAACCTTAAGAAGGTCGACTCAGGTCTATGCAAGGGGGCTTGCTCCCAGGAAAGCAGGATTGCCTGGAAAAGCTCCTACCTGGTGTCAGAAGGCAAGGCAGTCTTCGGCTTTTCTTTATCATTCTCACTGGAAACAAAACAGCGTGGAACCAAGAGTGAGCATGCCCTCAACTGGCAGGCCTACCCATTCCCAAACTGGCCTCTGGCCATTAAGCAACTGGAGCTGATTCACCTGCTGATTAAGCCGCTGAATGCTTACAGTCCCAAAAGAAAGGCTTGCGCCAAATAAACGTGATTTCTACAAACCGTGCAGGGAGACTTCCAGCTACGCTTTCAAAGATTGTGGATCTTGTAACAGTCCTAAAGCTGTCACACTGGAATGGCTAGTCCTGATGAAAGCACAGCCAGCACGCCAACGGTACACTTGGACAGGCTTTCCTTGTGACTCCGGGGGTCTCTCATGTGCTTTTATCTTCTACTGAAACTGCTCGGGTTGTGTTTCATTATCATCTCTGTGTCACTGTGCTACAGGGAAGGGACAGGGAGAGAATTACACCACCTCTAAACAGGTCTCCTGATCTTTCTCCACGTCGTTTGGTGTGAGATCACCTTTTGCAAATTATTTAAGGGTCCTCTCGATTCAGTGAAAAGGATATAATGTTAAGACAATGAAATCCTCAGGATGTTTCTGGAAGCTACAATATCGTCGATGTGGTTGAGATAGGAACCATTCCTCCTGCAACACAGTTATGCTATGTGCCGACTGTATCAAGTTAACAGGCATCAAAGGACTAGGTTTCATACTTAACCTGTGAGTATTCTGTTACTGCAGAACAGGGACATAGGGAGGGATAGTAACAACTTCCCTTCAGTTGTGCCTTTTCTTGCAGGGAGATGTTGGATACTCGTGTACTCTTGAGCTGTGACCTAGCAATGCTAGCAGAAATACTGCAGACAAACCACAGGTCAAGTTGACAGAGAAAGAAATTATGCTCTTCAAAGAGCCATAAATGAAAGATGAGGCTGGTGTACTTCCAGGCAAGAAGATGCAGTTTATCGCGGTTCTGCAAGGTTTACAGACCTACCAATTTCCTCTTCTGCCCAATTGTTAAAGGTATGGAAGCCCTACCCTCTGCTGTAGATGGTCACTCTAAGGAGTCCTTGAGGGCATAAACCGATTTGGGAGTGCTCTCAAACGGCAAAGACAATTTTGCCTGTCATTTGCAGATCTCACCACAAAACCTTAAGGCAACAACAGCTTTTTCATACATTTACCTGCCCATAAAATCTTCCTCTTTAAAATAAAGTTTAAATTTGTGCATGATTTGATGGCTCCATCAAGGAAACAGGGCAGCAACTTCCCACCTGGTTTGCCACTGTGTGAACAGACTGCTGGACTTGATGGACCTTGGTCTGATCCAGCATGGCTTTTCTTAAGTTAACCATTTCCCCTTAAGTGCAGTGGCCAGACACTGAGAATGTGCACGTGAAACGAATCAGTGGGCTGGATGACTTGGTTCCCTCCCATGTCAGCATTGCCTGGCTTAGAAGACAAATCTCCACATGCAAAAGAGCCACATCACTGGCCCACCCACAGAGTTCATTCTTTCATGCATCTTTTGCTGAGCAGCAGTTGCTCCATAGGGTGGAGGGGGGAAGAGAACCAGCCTTGCTTCTGTAGGTGTGACTGTGACTTGATATGTTGATGCGACTTCTAGGGTTGTAAATCCAAAGTCAACAATAAATGGGGGGGCATGCATTCAATTCTACTCTGTTTCCAATAGCATTGCGATAGCAAAACTTCCTCTAGTATTCCTACCAGTATAACTTCAGGCAATTCATTTCAAATGAATTTGCCCTGAGTTCTTTAGGCACTGAAATGCACACAAGTTGCTTACAGTTTGAACATAATTTTAAAATAAATTTATGAGCTCTTTAAAGATAACATAGCTACACCATAGATTTATTTCATTTGGAGTACTGGTCGATATGGAACAATAGAAACACCCCCCTTAAAATCTTTGCCTGTGAGGGAGGAGGTAGCAGTTTTCACATATTTACACAGACACAGCAGATCTTGGATTGCTGCTTCACGACCTTTAAAAGTATCTCTCAAAGATAAGAGGTGAGAAAATTGCACTCCATGGGCAAAAATCTTTCTGCCCACAGAAACACTCCACCGGATCCAAAGCACTGTCAGTTCTAACCTACACATTAACCCTCTCTCTATTGCTTGAGAATGTACTTTATCGGTATCTGTTTTTCTAATGGTAGCAATCATCATCTTTTGAAACACAAACTTCTGCAAGCCCCAAATTCTGCAGCCTGCCAACTGAAACACAATATTACGGAACAGACTAAATTTAAATTTCTCATGTACCTGGCAATAAAAAAACAAAACTTTGATATGCCATCAGGCAGTTATGGCAGCATTATACAAAACTCGACACTTGGTTTAGAAACTCCTGAATAATCACAGAGTTTGGCTGGCACAGAATATCATGTGATGGAAAAAAGACATTTTTAACTTTGTGTTTAAAACAAGTGTTGCAAGTTGGCTAACCAACTAGGAGAAGAAAGAATGTAGCCCAAGTTGGTGTTGATGCTAGACCTTTATCTTTGGGATTTAAAGTTAGTTTCAAAGGGAAATCTGTTCCACATAAGTCCCTCTTATTTACAATAGTATTAAGTATGAAAACTAGATCTTGCATGAACAAAGATACACACTGCAAGGATTTTGGTTAAGAACCCGCATAGGTTCGTATTCTTCCTGAACAATATTCTAATCAGGTCTGACTCACCACAAATAGTTTAATGCAAGAGAATTAAAATGGAAAGCAATAAGGTCTAGTTTTGTCACATTCCTGCCACATTTTATTCCTAGTTCAACTGGGAATTTAAGAAAAAGCTCTTCAAGAAATCTGAAAAAATAAAATGAAGCTACAGGTTAATTTTTGTGTGTTCATCGGGGCGTTTTTACGTGTTCATATAAATAAACTTTATACAACACTGGCATAAAATACTTTAAATTACTTTTTGAACAAAAAAAACTTGAAAAATATTCCCAAAGGGGTCCTTTCTTTCTCTCTACAGTCACCAGTAGTAGGCACCCTTCAACTTTTTCCTGTTGTAGGGCAGGCTTTTTGAAAAGTGTCACTGGAGAAAATGAGTCAAATGCCATACATCCTCTGGTGAAACTGCCCAACGCTGTCACTGTTGAGGACTTAAGTCTATACACCATCCAGTTTGTTCTCCTCCACGGCATTTGGCTTTTTTCTCGCCAAAGTAGCGAACAGTGCATCCATCATCCCCAAGACTTCTAGCAGTTCCTCCTGGTAATCAATCTCCTTTTCTACAATATTCTGAAGTTTTAAAAACTGCTTATCGACAACAGCAGATTGTCCAACCACAGGCAGGTAGATATCTGGCAAGGGAGAGGAGAAAACACAAGTTAACAGAATTCCTGCTTAACAGGCTGTAGCATTTCTTCTAAGCACAAAGAATCCAGTTGCACCACTAAGACTGTCAACAAAATAATTTCAAGTAGAATAGAGTTTTCATAGGCAGCTGCACCAAATGATTTGTAGGAAGGCTCTTGCCCTTTTAAGAAAATCGTTTCAGTTAGTATTGAAGATGCAACTGGTTTCTTCTTAGACAAAGGGGAGACCCATAGGGGAAATCCCATTTTCACCCATGCTTCCTCCCTTCCTCCCACTCCCCTTCCCATTACCCACAATTGCTGTGGCCTCCGCAGCTCGGCCTGTCATCCTCTTCCCTGTGCAGGCCACCACCTCCAAGGCCCTGTGCCAGAACTCCAAGTGGGTGCCTCAGCATGTATTGTGATTGCTATGACAATCCACATGGGTGGCTGAAATTTGGCCAATGTTTTCCTAACACAATGCACAATAATTTTACTATCCACGCAGGGCCAGCCATTCACTATTAGATATAGTGATAAACATTTACAGAATTCTTAAGCGTATACATTTGGATTTTTAACAAGACACTAAGTCTTTCTGTGGAAAGCAAAGGCTTCTTATTGGCATGGTTCTGCTAAATTCAAGGGATTACATTCTATTTATTCTCCTACAGGGAGGGCTGAGTGCATTTTGCAACTCTGAGCAAGAATAAGAACTGTTTACTTTGATACTGTGTGCTGGATTAAGTTTCCTGAAAATCCTGGCTTTCTTCTCCAAATATATTTTTAAAAGGCAAATCTCAGAGTTTTATCACTGTGTGGACAGACTTCAGAGAGTGGGAAAGTTTTGACAGCAAGTCCAAGGAAGAGGAACTGACTGCCCACCTGTTTCTGGGCACAATTCAAATGTCAGCTCTTACCTTTCAGGCCCTAAATGACTTGGGGCTAGGGGACCTGAAGGACCACCTCCTCCCGTACTGCACAGCCCACCAGTTAAGAGCCTCATCGCAAGCCCTGCTGCTCTCTGCTCCTGCCTGAAGGAGCAAGGAGACAAGTGGGGGGGGGGGCACTTTCAGCAGTCCCATGCCTGTGGAATGCCCTTCTCCTTGAGGCAATCCCGGTGCATACCCTATTCTCTTTTAGGTGCCAGGCAAAAACATCATTTTACCCAGGCTTTTAATTAAAAATGGCCCTTAAAAGATCAAGCCCTCGTAGTCTGATTTTCAATTTTGAGCCTAAAAACTGTTTGGAGGTTCTAATTTGAGCTGCTTATTACAGTATTTACTACAATGCACAGCTAGGTTTTTTCCAGGCATTATGAAGGAGGGGAAGAAAAAGAAGAGGCCCTCTTACTATTTGCATACAAGATAAAGTTATGTCCAGCGGAAAAAAATGTTTATAACCCTGGCTAGTAATTGGATGGGAGACCTCCAATGATGCGGAGGAAGGCAATGGCAAACTACTTCCGAATGTCTCTGACCTTGAAAACCCTATGGGGTCACCATAAGTCAGCTGTGACTTGATGGCAAAATAATAGTTATAACAACAACTAGGGGTTCACCGTACATTCAGGGTAGCCTTCCTTTCAAGCAAATACGGCATTTTATGCCCTACTGGGTTTTAATAGTTACCTTTATTATGCCATGTTTTTATTACGTTTAATTTGGTAAGCCCTCTCAAGCAAGTACTCTGGAGGGGAGACATTAAAAACTGTCTATGTATACACTTAATAAATAAATATAAGCTTTAAAAAATCTATCCTCCCTTGTGACTAACACAAGAAGGCATGCTTTTGGCACCATGGGCGTGAGTCAGTCTTATGAATTGGAACTTCATACATACCTATAATCATTTCCGCAACATTGATCAGCACAGCAGCAAATCTCATATCAGTTACATGCCTGCAAATTAAGTTTAAAAGCCCTGTGTTAACCTTCACACTCCAGTCCAGGAAGTTTAGCTTAGGCTCTCCTCTGCACTACAAGGAAAAATCAAAACCCAGCAAAACAAGAGGGCAAAGCAATGGGTTAAAAAGAAAAAAAGGAGGAGGCTTAGTTTTCAAAACAAAACAAACAAATCTCACACACTTCAGACCACAAAGGGAATGCTCTAGGACGAGGTCTGTCTCTAAGGCCTCCCAACACCTTTCCTGGTACCCACCAAGTGTTTTCAGAAAGTGGATGGAACCAGTTAGGGCTTTTCCCCAAGAAAGCTTCTGACTGGCTGTGCAGATTTTTTAAAAAAAATATATGTTGCTTTGGCAGCAGCTGCCATCACAACACAAGAATCTTCATGCGTGACTGAAGGTAAACTGTGGGAACCATTTGGTGGCTGGCTCCACCCCCTGTAGCTGCCATTTTGTGGCAGCCATTTTGTGGCTAAACCCACCACACTGTCAGAATTCCCAACATGCCCACAGGTTCAAAAAGGTCAGGGGGCCCTGCTGTAGGAAAAGAAGAAGAAGAGTTGGTTTTTATATGCCGACTTCCTCTACCACTTAAGGAAGAATCAAACCGGCTTACAATCACCTTTCCTTTCCCACAACAGAAACCCTGTGAGGTTGGTGGGGCTGAGAGAGCTCTAAGAGAGCTGTGACTAGCCCAAGGTTACCCAGCTGGCTTCACGTGTATGAGTGGGGAAATAAATCCAGTTCACCAGATTAGCCTCCGCCGCTCATGTGGAGGAGTGGGGAATCAAATTCCACTGCTCATGTGGAGAAGTGAGGAATCAAACCCAGTTCTCTAATCAGATTCCACCGCTCCAAGCCACCGCTTTTAACCACTACACCACGCTGGAGTGTGTGGTTGTGATCCAACAGTAGGGAACAAATGGCTGTGGAGGACTGGAGTTGGAGAAAGTAGGGCTGGGACAAAACTGGGAGGCAGAATTAGGGCTGCACAGCATTAGCAAGAAAGAAGTGAGCAAGCAAAGGTATCCTGGGATAAATTCCTGCAGGAAAGGTTCATCAGTGGCTACCAGCCATGGTGACTAAAGGGAACCTCCACTTTCAGTGGTGTTAAACCTCTGGAATCCAGAGTTAGGAGGCAATATCAAGGGAAAGCCTCAGCCTTTTTGCCCTGCCGGCCCTCCGGGGCAACTGGTTGGCCACTGTATGAAACAGAATGCTGGACTTGATGGACCCCCAGTCTGAACCCCCAGGGCTCTTCTTATGGGAAGGCCAGAGAGCCAGAGGCATACAACTGCTAGATCTAGAATTAAGAACCTGACAAGAGGGATCCTATCGATTTGGGCATTTGCTGTTACCAAAACATTGTCCCAACCACCCTCAAGAAATGACAAGGGCCGAAAAGTGAGGGCAGTAGAGAAGAGAGCTGAATTTCCTATGCTGATTTGATCCAACAATTAATATTTGGCTGCCGCCTTCTAATTTATAATTGGTGCTTCTATCAATACTTGTATGGCTGGGGCGGTCAAATGCCAGCTTCCATATCCTGGCTTCCTTCTCTTTTCACCCTTGGTCACTGAAGAACTTCTTAAATATTTCCAAGCCTCTTTCAAAACCCAGTACTTTGAAAGCAAAATTCACTGTGGAATTTCTCTCGACGCAGGGCACAACATTTCGGACCAGAGAGTGTCCCCTTGGTGTTACCTTATCAAGAAAGAAAGGAGGACGCTGAGCTGTTTCTCATCTCGTCCCGCAAGTGCATTTTTCAACGTGCCTCTGCGGTTCAGTTCCTGCATGACTGCGACTGTAACTTCAGGCGGGTTCGATCGTACAGGGCCCTGGAAGCACAACACACTCAATAGCACACCTTTCCAGCTGACCATATCCTTTTACACTAGTCAAGGCTCCTGCTGGCCCACATGGGAGCTCATGCAGAATATGAAAGTTTGCATTTCAAAACCATTCATGGGGTACCTTCTCTAGCTCCCAAAGTGCTGGAGGCCTCTGCTACAAGGGACCAGCAAACAAATGCCCTGACCTGGATGGCCCAAGCTAGCCTGATCTTGTAATCCAGGGGTGGGGTACCTTTTTTCTGCCAAGGGCCATTTGGATATTTATAACATCATTCGCGGGCCATATAAAATTATCAACTTAAAAATTAGCCTGCTATATTTGGTCATTTAGCCAAGAGGCACGACCGGAGACGGCTCCAAGTGTGTGCCACGTAGAGCAACTTGCTTTTGAGCTCTGCCGTCCCCAGCTGGGCCTGAGAGATTCAGGCAGGGCAGCATCCTTCTGAGCTAGAGATCTGCCAGGACCCATGAAGGGCCAGACCAAATGATTTTGTGGGCCTTATACGGCCCCCGGGCCTGACGTTCCCCACCCGCTGTAATCAGATGGGAGACCACCAACTAAATCCAGGGTCACCACCTCTATTCGTCTCTTGCCTTGAAAACCCCAAGGGGTCACCATAAGTCAGCTGCATCTTGAAGGCACTTTACACACAGCAAAAATAAACTGCATGCAATATGAACCCTCAACCAACACCAGAAGTTCTCAGGGCAATATTCCAAAATGCACTTTGGTGGTGGTCATGCAGTTATGGAATGAGCCCTGAAGTCGTTGAGTGAAGCACATGAGACAAACAGCTGAAGGATGTGAGAGTAGAAATATATGGAGCAGGGACACAAAAAAATGAGGCGTGCACACATGCCAATCATGTTGCGGAAAGGTGGATTTGAGATCAACGATTTACAGTGCTGGGCCTTACAAGATTCTTTGACTGTAAACTACATGAACTACGCATCAAATATGAATTGTGCATGAGTATTTCTTAGTTCCACTCCCTCTTAAAATGTATGCAAGTGTAGGCAAGAAACTGCCTCTAGAGTTCAGATGGAGAGAAATAACTAGTTTGTGAAATTCTGTGACTTTCCCAGTAACATTGATAGATTAACAATGCAATGGGGGGGGGGGCCCAACAGGACATGACCAACAGCCAGCCATACTGGTGTATCTTGGATATGCCAAAGCAACCCAGAGGTATGATGCCATGGTGCCCCAACCCTATTGGGCCAGTGCCAAACACCACTGTGTCCCCCTGCCAAAGTGTGACCGGCGTAACCCCCTGCGCCAGGAGAGTGGACAGACCTGGTAGAGCGGCAGGAGTTAGCCAGCTCCCTAAGCCACTTCAGCCTGCGAATATCCCCAATCAGCAGCAGAGAGTTACACCCACAAAACCTGTGACATAGCCCCAAGGTGCTCATGGAGGCCAGACCACCCACCCCCCAACCAACTGCCGTGCTCCTGGTGCACTGAGACCCACCGGAGGCCAATGAGCGCTGTGCCCAGCACTCAACAGCCCCTGGCCATACTCCCCCCGATGACCAATGCCAGTACCCAGCAAGCAATAGAAACTCTGGTCTGATCAAAGCCAGAAGATATGCCGGGGCTACATCAGTTGGCCCTGCAATCGCAGGACTTAGCATCTTACACCACAGCGGCAGCTCACACACACTCAGTCAATGGGCACATCATGCAGGAGCGCTATTGACCAACAGGGCAGATAGGTGGGGGAGCAGCTGCAGAGATCCATCAAACCCCTGCCAACCTGGTTCCCCCTCCCCACAGAGGATGTTTTTTCGCCACTGTAAGGGTACACCCTGGTTTTCTCCCTCAAGCATGCCGACCTGAACAACCACAGCAGCGGCACATCGCTTGACTGCAGAGCCCCAGCCCAGACAACCCAGCACGGAATGAGGTTAAGTTCACTGTTCCGCATCCCCCTTTGGCAAGTCCCCCTCACACAACCCTTCCCGCAGTCATGCCCGCCCGCCCCCCCAGCCAGGGGCAGTGGCCATACCAGGGCAGTCGTGGCAGACAGCGCCGGGGTGGACAGCTGCACAGTGCTCAGCCAACGAAAAGCCTACCCACCGCCGAGGCTGGCCCTAGCAGAGCCTGGAGGGGGCCTACCCAACCACTGGCTTATACACCCCTCTACCTGCCCAGACCACCATGTTGTTGCCGCCCAGAGGCCCGCCTACCACCAGGGTTGCCAACCACCAAGCAGGCCAGACCACCCCCAGAAGTACACCCCCCGAGACCACCTACTTGGCAGGAGACAACTGGTCCAGCCGGTAACATCCATGGCCTCACATCCTCCCTGGAACCATCCCAAGACACAGCTACAGAACCTCCCCACCCAGCAAAAGTTAAATGCTTCATGCGCATCCCCATGGCGGCCCTACTGCTGGCCCTGTTTCTTGCCCAGGCAGGACCCCTCCAGTGATCTACTCACATGCCACCAAGCAGCTGGCATCCAGAACTGTCCAAGGCAGCAGCAGGACTGGCACAGGCCTCCCCAGAAGATTCTCCCACACAACCCCAGACTGACAGCCCCACCACATAGGCCCAACTCCCCACAAACACCGAGGGCGCTGAGCCTGGGAGGCAGACAAGGACTGGAACTGAGTCAAACACAGGCCATGCTGTGATGGAGTCACAGCAGTGCACAAGCATGCAGACACAATATGTTTTACTGGGAACATATAACAAAACCTGCCAGGAGGCCACACTGGTGGCACTCTGTGCCAAGCTGCAGTTGTTGCGTGCACGCCAACTCCCTCTCTACACACTGCAGGACAGTCAGCTCCTGGTCTAGCCAAGCTTCCAAGCAGTGCTGGCCCTCCAGTACGGCCATGAGTGATGGCCCTGTGGGAAGGAATGGGGGCATGGACAGAGCATAGTGCGTGGTGCTGCCTCTCCCCTCTGTCCATTATGCGCCGGGGTTCGGGTTCCCATGGCAGCCACCCTGTTGTTGGCTGGTTCCCTTCGTACATCACAGCCATGCCATTGCAGAGTGTTTGCTCAGTCCCTGGCTCATGTACATTTAGGAAACAGACCAGCCTTCAGGACTGTGTTGTCTGAAGAACATGCGTGCGTGTGTGTGTATGTAAAGTGCCATCAAGTCACAGCCAACTTATGGCAACCCCTTATGGGGTTTTCAAGACAACAGACTAACAGAGGTGGTTTGCCAGTGCCTTCCTCTGCAGAGCAACCCTGGTATTCCTTGGTCGTCTCCCATCCAAATACTAACCAGGGCTGACCCTGCTTAGCTTCCGAGATCTGACAAGACTGGGCTATACCATGCTGCCTTCCAAGCCCTTGAGGAACATAGCGGAGACCTTTACAGACCAGAAAGGGGCCTATTTGTCTGAGAATGTTACAGCTTGTTGAATTATGTATTCCAAAAGACCACCCAAGTAATGTGACCTTACCTGTAGGACAGCATCCAGAGCCTTGGAAACCTGGAAACTTCTCAAAAGTTGGTCATATTTTTTCAAGTGATTTCTTACAGGCTTTGTGACAAGGAAATCCTCCTAAAAAGGAAAATATGACAGTTCATGACAGAGGCTACAGAAGAAAAGAATCCATCTCATTGTAATATCACTTCTACCTTGACTACATTTTTATCTAAACTCTCCACCGAGGCGCTCAGAGAAACATAGGTAGTTCTTCCCATTTTATCCTCACAATGATCTTGTGAGGTAGAGTTGGCCAAGAGATGACTGAGACACAAGTCACCCACTGAGCTTCCTGGCTCAACCGGGATTTGAACCCAATATTCCTAAATTTTACTGCTTGTATTACTAACAGTTGGCACTTTTAATGTAGAGTTAAAAACATATGCAAGAAAAGAAATAAAATTTCTAGGATGGTCACTTGATGACTGTGAGAAAGAAGAAAAAACGCCTCTTCTAAGATTGCAGCAGCCAGCCCTGATTTTATAAGCACTCTTATTAAAAATAAAAATTTTAAAAAACCTGCTGCCTGAATAATCAGAGATACCTTTTAAAGCAATCAAAATGCTTTCTAAAGTATTAATCTAATCAACTAAGTATTGTAGGCCTGATGTCCCCTTAAATCTTGCTATTTCGCTGTATCATATGCCCAGTTAAAATTGCAAGCAGAAGATCCGATCTGTACATTCTGTGCCTTGTACCTGCTTTGGCATGTAGTTCCTTCCTTTCACAAATGTTCGATACGTGGGCCTCCTCCTCTTTCGAAAAGGCTGCTTTTCTTCATGTTTTCGATGTTTAACATTCAGTATTCCATTCGACATGCCAACAACCAGGGTTTCATCCTCAGGCTAAATGCAAGAAGAAACAGGTTTGCTGACCTTGGAATTGTAGTTGAGGGATCATTTATGACATGTTGTTCTATGAAGCTGCCATATGCCAAGTCTGACCACTGACTTCCGAACTCCCTACCCTGACTGGCAACAATTCCCCAGAGACAAACACAGGTATGGTCTGAAGGCACATCGAGCAACTCTGGGGTCTGTATGGGAGATCTCCTTGAAACCACCCCATGTATGCTGCATTACTCCATGGTGAAGGAAAGGTGGATATTAATCCCTTCAATCACACAAATGGAGTAAGCAGACAAAGGTCATTCCCAGCAGCTGATACCTTTCACTAAAGATGCCAGGGACTGAGCCTGGAAACTACTGTTTACAACCCAAGTGCTCTATACCACTAAACCCTGGACTGGTTATGCTTTCTTTGCTCGATTTAAGAATTTACATACAGAGAAAGTCTAAGGCATCAGTCTAAAGGCACCCCTGCATCTGAAGCAACTCCAGACTCAAAGGGTGAAGGGGGGGGAGTTTAAAACTGGCAAAGCTACCAAGCCTAGCAAGGGTATGGCTTGCAATTTCTCACAAGGTAACTCACAAATAAGTAACTCACAAATAAATATACTCTAACAACTTCCAAGATACAATCTGCCATCCTAATTATTTGGCTATCTATCCCAGTGAGTGGATACACAATGTAGAAGAAGAAGAAGAGCTGGTTTTTATATGCCAACTTTCTCTACCGCTTAAGGGAGACTCAAACCGGCTTATAATCACCTTCCCTTCCCCACAACAGACACCCTATGAGGTAGGTGGGGCTGAGAGAGCTCTAAGAGCTGTGACAAGGCCAGCTGGCTAATCTTGGGCTAATGTGTAGGAGTAGGGAAACCAATCCTGTTCACTAGATTAGAATCTACCACTCACGTGGAGGAGTGGGGAATCAAACCCGGTTCTCCAGATTCGAGTTCACTGCTGCAAACCACCGCTCTTAACCACTACACAACCCAATAGAATCCCTTTTTAAAAATCACACTTGCTCCTCACATGTGTATGCCGCAAGCACTATTTCAAAACAGACATAGTTGCATTACTTGGGGTGTGTGGCTACACTAGATTTCCAGTGGCAGACAAATTCAGCCCTAATCGGAAGCAGAGTAACATGCCTACTTCTCTAGAACTGTCTCCACCTTTGGTTACTTGGATTTTATCTTCCACAGCTTGATTTTAAGCCAGTTATGATACTGTATGTGAAGAAACAGAATTATCTGGAAAGTATTCTTGAAATTGGTGTCATCTAAGCCTATAAAAGGAGCCCCATGGCGCAGAGTGGTAAGCTGCAGCACTGCAGTCAAAAGCTCTGCTCACAACCTGAGTTCTGTCCTGACGGAAGTCGGTTTCAGGTAGCCGGCTCAAGGTTGACTCGGCCTTCCATCCTTCCGAGGTTGGTCAAATGAGTACCCAGCTTGCTGGGGGTAAAGGGAAGATGACTGGGGAAGGCAATGGCAAACCACCCCGTAAACAAAAGTCTGCCTAGGAAACGTCAGGACGTGACATCACCCCATGGGTCAGGAATGACCTGGTGCTTGCACAGGAGACTACCTTTACTTTAAACGGAAAGAAATACTGGAAAAACAGCTGAAGAATGCAAAACCATGGATAACACTGCAGCAAGTGCCAAGCCACAGCAAACTGTGCCCAATCCAGTAAGAACGGCTCCTGTACAAGTACCATCCACTTGAACAGGATCTTATTCCCACAGGCACTGTTATCTTATCCATACAATATTTACCTTATTTATACAACATTTATACATGCAAGTTTTGAGATACTGATCAGTGACCGGAAGGCCTTTTTCATCATACGTACTGCTAATGCAAGACTGAGAATGGAGGCTTCGTAGAGAAAGCTGTGAACCACCTTGTAGGATGTCGTACTGTATACCTTCACGTGCCTGCACAGATAAAAAGATCTCTTACCAAGTAGTTCGGTGACACCGCTGAAGAATTTCACAGAATCTTAATTTGCACCATACCGCTAACAGCTTGTCATGGTTCGAGAAGCGAGGAAAGATGCAAAGGAGACCAAAAGAGAGCTACGTTGTGTGCAGAAGTGCCCAGTAATAAACTGTGATGTGGATAAAAGGTTCCCACAGGCAAACCAACATCTCGCAAATTAACATTCTTGTTCGGCAGTGCAACTGCTCTTTCCAAATTCAAACAAAGGAGATTCAAGAAGGTATGAGTGACTTGAAAAAGAGTTTTTGGGCAACTCTGCCCCCCCCTCCCCACTGACTCACGTCATTCCCAGGTTACTAGAAAGCACAAAAAGCATATTCAACAGCATCATTTGACTGAGAGGCAGGATGTGTCCCAGTTTTTGCTTCCTCATGTATCAAAATAGATTGACTGAAATGCAGAGAGTGCCACTTTTATTTAAATGTTATGTCTACATATAAAAAGAGCCACAGCCAGGCAGGAAGAAAAACAGTAAGAAGTACAAACCTATCTAGTGAGCCAGACAGCAGTCTCTGACCAGAGCTTGTCAGGCACAAACAGGTTACTGTTTTATGGTGATTTTTCAAGGAGACAAGTAACTGCCCTCCTTTAAGGATATCCCAGATTTTAACATATCGACCACCTGCAAGAAAGAGAACAGAGACTATTTGCAAACTTCTTCGCAAAAAGCAAACTGGAAATGAGACCAGATAAATTAAATACAGTCACAGGCTTTGATCAAGGTATGGCCAAAGTCCGTTTACGTAACCAGCGTAGGTTACTTAAGCACACGTGGTCTGATCAGGGTTTGGGAACAGATATCCATGCTGTAAATGTGCTTCCAGATTGGAGAATATACACAACTTGTGACCCACACTAAGCCAGTCGCAATCCACACCAGTACAGTGGGGCCTAGCATGCTCAACAACCGCTCTGCCTTTATAGATATGGACAGACAGAAAAAAACAAGGGATGTATCAGGCTCTTGGTGAACTGTTGCACATAGCTAGTAGGCTGTGGCTTTTCTTGGTGGGTTACAGACTGCGCAGGTGATTCTCAGAAGCTACAATGAGACCATCCTGGAACTTAAGCATTCAGGCATGAGTGGTACGTAATTTACGACAGTGTGTTTTGTCAGCATTGCCTATGCTACCAATCAGATAAGAATTCTTTGAAGACAGACAGAAATAAAAGAAAGTTGCAATACAACCGGAAAAGGAAATCTGGCTATTTGACAACATACCTGCAGTCGCAAGAAGACCTCCAGAAGGAAAGAGGTTAATACTCTCCACTGGGTGTCCATGTTCTATCGTCATAATGCTGTTTTCTGTCCGGGTATCAAATACTTTCACAGTATGATCATATGAGCCTAAAAAGACATTCCAGAGAACGAAAAAAAAGTTTGAATCTTTCATGGATGTTAAAGAACTGAATGCCGCTCTAGGTACAGCCGAATACACTGTGTTGGATCATAAGAATTGCATTTATCAATGCTTTAAGTACACAGAATCACATAGATTAGAGTGACATAAATTAAAAATTAAATACAAGCTAGAAAAAGAAATCAGCTTAAGCAGCCAATCTGGCCTACCAGAACACAATCAAACATGCAAGAATCACATACAACAAACTATTAAGACACAGAATGAAATAAAATGCAATAAGGAGTAGCAATAAAGAGGACCTTTTTCTGAGTAATCATCAATAGACAGAGTAAATGTAATGGATAAGTTCTACTTGACAGAGGTAAGCATAAGTCAAACCCACAAACCTGTTACAAAGAGATTTGAGTTCAGTTTACTAGTGCAGCCACATCTCACATAGTCTGTGTGCTCTCTGTAGGTGATAATTTCTGAGGCAGAAGAAACATCCCACACCTTGGATGAGTAGTCATCGGCTCCAGATACTATCCGGTATTTATCAGATAGAAAGCCTGCAACGTGTACTGCTCTAAAAAACAAAATCCAAAGTGTTCCATATTAGTCCCCTGCAATCGCTTTTGTCAAATATGAGAAACACCTACCAAGAGTTTTCAGGCCAGACCCAGGTCTCTGGCTGCTTGAAATCTGTCTTGGGAAATTTCTGTAGAATGAGCAGAACCTCAATGGCCTCCTGGTTACAGCCAGGCTCCGTGATGAATGTATGAAAAAGCTATTTGTAGTTTCCTAGGAACGCCACTATTTTCTCAGCCTCTCATCTATAATACTGGAATACTAATACTGGCCTACATTATCAGCTTGTTGTAATGACTGAGAACCTATGCTCTTCAGCAGAAAACTAATCTTTGCAGAATGGATCTATCAACTGAGCAAGCAACAATGTACATTTGAAATTTAAAAGAATAATATCCAATTTACTGCTTAAATTAACACAGTGGCTACAATTGACGAGCCATTCGTTTCAGAGTAACTTATAGGAATGCAATAAAGCTGGAAGCCACAATGCACGTAACTAAACTGAGATATCTTACTTGGTATGGCCCTCGAACTGTCTCAGCGCTGCTCTCCCACCAATGTCAAAGAGTCGAACACTGCCCTCTTCGCTGCCAGCGACCAACAGCTTCCCATCGTCTCTATAAGTAGCACAGTATGCAACATCTTTGAACCGAGAGAACGTTTTGATTGGCTCCTGTGAGTATCGGCCATAAATGTGAATCTACAACAAAATACATATTTACCTGTCAGCCAGTGTTAAGAGGAAAAGCAGCTGGAAAAGGCTTGGACCATGACGATGGATGTGGAACGGTCCATCCATGCCCAGCAAAATGCTCCTCAACAGAGGAAGGGTGGAAGAAAAGTGGGCAGCAGTGCAATCCCAGGAGTGGACAGAATGAGTTACTATCAGTACTAGAAAAACATGTACTGCACCACTAAATGGGGTTACACTCAAGGAAAGCGAGCCAATTGTGCCAGGGTAGGTAAGGGGAGAGGGAGGGAAATTATGCTCCTAAGAGTAATACTTACTTCCCCCCCCCCCCCGTTAAGATGACAGGCAACCATTCACCTCTATGGGAGATAGCAAAGATTTGTGCTGAGCCACACTACTAAAATATGGGCTACCCCAACCCCAGAACTTGGGCACTGTCCTTCCTCAACACCCTTGCCACTTGCACCCCATTTCACTTTGGCCCACAGAACTTAATGAGAGACACCAAGATCCAGTCTGACTTTAACTGCATGGCTCTGTCCGGGGTTCTGATGACATAACACAACGAGAGAGAGCCACTTTGACACAGATCATGATAGACAACCTAGTTCCACAAAGTCTCTTTTTTCTGATGCAGTAATCATTCTGTCCCATTTTTCCTTCCTTTGTTTTCTGTAACCACACCAGAAATTTGCAGTTTATTTCTTCTTCATCTTTCTTCATCTTAAATCCTTACCCTCGAGGAGGCTGTAACAGCATAATTGTGTGGACGGATTGGAGAAAAGTCAATTTTATTCACTGCACCAAACTCCTTTATCTGAATGGCAGACTGGAAAAAGGGGAGAACAATTTTCACACATTTCATCTTTTAGTTTTGTTTCACTAGCAGAATATTTACAAAAACATGAAAGAAGCACAAACATCTTTTAAAGGGTTTTAGATTATGAACTTGTAAAAAACTGATTTTTTAAAAAAAAATCTGTTTTGTCTTTTATGGTGCATTCCTAAGCAGAAATGAACATAACTCTTCTTAGGATGGCACTATTAGTAATGTAAAAAGATACACATCTGCCACAACACTACCTAGCATAAAATCCATATCAACATTTTTTTTAAAAAGCAAATATTGTCACCTAGCAGAAATGCAATAATCAAATGCTACCTTGAGCTGTTTGACATTTTGCAGAATCACATGTCAAATCAAACACCTCATGTCTTCAAATCAATAATGGTATAAATCCTGCTCTAAACCCAACAATTAGCTTTACATTCTTACCTTGTAATTCTTCCAGTATAAAGTATCCTGTGTTACTTTTTCACCAAGTTTTGGATAAGTCTGAATGATGACAGGTTTGTAGCTAGCCATTATTCCTTTCAAATAATGTTTCCTCAGGCAGAAAAATATTATCTTCCAAGTATATCAGCCGCTTGGGGAAAGAAAAAAAACTTCACTGACATTAGAAGGATACCTCAAATAATTAAATCTACCCACACCAAGTAAGAATGTACTGTTCTCTCAACTAATTCACACATTATTTGTTACAGTTGAACACAGTTTTAAGTAAAACTGTTCTCCTGCTATACCCCACTGTGACACCTTTGCTCATCTGAGCAATGCCTCCTAAAGGTGCCACCCTGGCAAAAGAATAAAACTAACAACTGCTTCTTCATGCACATCCTTTGTGGTGGCTCCCACCTTGTGGAACAGTCTGCCTGAGGTGATCAGGAAGGTTTCCACACTTCTATCATTTCACAGAATGTGCAAAACGGAAATGTTTAGGACAGCATTTTTACAAAGGAATTGGAACGGTAATATAATGGAACAGCACAGGAAATCACTTCTATAAGAGGTTGTAAGATAGTCTATTCCATAGTGTACTGTACACATCAGCTCCCTTTTTGCTGCAATGGCCTCTACCTTGAAACCCCCTTTCTTCATTATGGTATGTCATGCCTTAAAAAAAAATAGTGCAATTGAAAATTGGTCTAAGTTCAGTGATTGTAATCCTATAATGCAGTAGGACTGTTTACTGGAGATTTTGCTGTCTGACTGAACTGCTTTTCATTCTTTGTAAGCTGCCTCAAATCCAAGTGAGAAAGGCAGCCGATAACATTTAATAAATAACAACAACAATAAGGAAAGTAGTAAGCAATATACATTACAACCATACAGCTGCAACATTTATTCTCTACATCTAAAGCAAAATGAAGAAACTTATTCAACAAGATCAATATTGCACCTAAAATGCCAAAACTAAGCTCCAACTAGGTCAGCACCTGTAAACTAAGCGATTCCCAACAATTCTGCCCTTTCAAAGGACCTGCAGGAGTGCAGTCTAAGGAGCATCCATAAGAAAAAGAATTACTGTTTGCACAAGCAGAAAATATATATGGAATAGAAGTTGGAGATAATTATCTAATGATGGTAAATTGACATTGGCTGTATTATGGAACAACTCTCAATTAACAACAGCCCTTGTTAACAAGTATACTTAAACCCACAGACCTCCGGGTCTCTTGTCCTCAAACAATCCTGCTCTAACCAGTAACACCAAGTACCAGGAGGAGTCTGCACACATTCTGCAAGCCAGAAACGCACAGGCAAAAATAGGAAAGAAAGCCTACCATCCTACTATAGGCCATGGGGTCTGAACTGGCAGTGAAAACTTGCAGTCTGGTGTTTTTAAAACAGCCAATTCCATTTTAGGTATTTTAATAAAGGGTTTAACAATAAAACTATCATGAGTATAATACCTTTATATAAACCTATTTGGCTTCATTTGGAATACTACGACAGCACTGCAAAAAAAATGAGAGTTTTAAAATATGCGGAAAAGGAATCGAGATGTGGCAAGAGAAAAAGTCTAACATTTTTCTTTTAAATCGCTGAGGGTGTAGGGAAGTGGAGACCGTTGACCACTTTTAGACCTTCCCGCCCGTTGACCACTTTTAGAAACAGGATGATCTACTAAGCTGTATCCTTGGTCTGATCCAGCAGGGTTCTTCTTACAGCATATACAAAACATATATTCTCTCCAGGAGAAGATGAGCATTCCTATTATATCAGGTGCTTTGAAACACAGGCAGGACAACGCTGCGCAGCTGCAGTCATCTTGTTTTTTGGGCTTCCTAGAGGCACCTGGTTGTCCCCTGTGTGAACAGACTGCTGGACTTGATGGACCTTGGTCTGATCCAGCAGGGCTTTTCTTACGTCCTAAAGGACAGCTTTTTTTCTACCGCAGAGCCAGGGCCGGATTTAGGTTTGATGAGGCCCTAAGCTATTGAAGGTAATGGGACCCTTTATATGTCCAGCTTTCTTTTGTCAACAACCAATTGTCGCTGTTTTTTGTGTTGAATATATGCTATATGTAGAAAAGAGCAAGAGTCCAGTAGCACCTTAAAGACTAACAAAAATATTTTCTGGCAGGGTATGAGCTTTCGTGAGCCACAGCTCACTTCTTCAGATACAGCTAGAATACAGCTGTATCTGAAGAAGTGAGCTGTGGCTCACAAAAGCTCATACCCTGCCAGAAAATATTTTTGTTAGTCTTTAAGGTGCTACTGGACTCTTAGTCTGTCTGCAGTAGTAGAAAAGAGCAACACGGCTACCCACTGTGAAATATGCTATATGGTAATCTATGGACCCCTAAAACATGCAGAATGTAAGCACCCTATATATAGAAATGAGCAAACCAATGATACTTTAGGGAGCAGGCGGGGCCCATTACTTCCATCATAGGAGCCTACACAACACAAAACACTGTTGCTGTATGTAGGTTTTATTTTATTTGTTTTCTATCTTATATTTTGGAAATGTACATCCAGTATTTTTTTTCTTTAATTTTTTTTGGGGGGGCCCAAGAGAGTGGGGCCCTAAGCCATAGCTTGTTTAGCTTATACGTAAATCCGGCACTCTGAGAGCTCAAGTGACGGGAAGGGCTAATGCCGGCTGAAATCCAACCTGTCTTGGGAAGAATGCAAAAGCCCTTAAGCTTCACAGAAAGACGGGGGGGAGCTCGCTCTGCCCGAGGGGCCTCCGCGTCGCCCCATCAGGCTCCTTACTTACCCGCGAACGCCACACTACTTTCCGTCTTCAGCCATCTGAAGTCACGTGGCTCCGCAAGGAAGCCGCCATCACCGAGGCCCACCTTCAGGAAGAGGGAAACACGTCACGACTGTCGTCACTAGCGCTGCGCCACAGCTTTGAGCGCGCACCCGCATGGCGTTTTGCTCCCCATAGAGACAGAGGCTCCGCGGAGCCTCTTCCGGTGTCGAACTGAACGCCGCCATCTGCGGGGCAAGAAGCATCACGCAAACGGCGGACGCCTCTACGGCAGCCCGTGCGGTTCCTTTACAGCATTGCTCCCATTACGTTCCATCGTTGTTGCTATAGTTACACTCTGCCTAGGATCTCCCACGCTCTACGACAGCCCGTGCGGTTCATTTACAGCCGTTGCTCCCATTACGTTCCCCCGCTGTTGCTATAGTTACACTCTGCCTAGGCCCTCCCCCCGCGCGCTGTCAACAGAAGGTGGACGGAAGCTTTTGTGGTGACGTCAAAATACAACGCTACCCATTCCGAGGCTGACGTACTCGCCTGGGCGGGTACAACAGAGATAGAGAGCTGCGCTGTTTCATTCCGGGTTGGGCCTGTGATTTGAGCGGAAGTGACGTCATGACGTCACCAGACAGCAATAACAATAATAAGGTCGCCGTCGTAATATTCGCGTGGAGTGACACGAGGCTGCCGAGATAAAAGGTGTGTCGTGACGGAGGCGTAAGAGCGTTGCGTGGGGGCGGGGATGGGGTGTCGGTCAAGGGGGAGGAGCCTCCGTCCCCTGCCGGAGTAGCCGGGCTGCCCGTTAAAAGCGGCTTCGGAAGCTCCGCTTCCTGTCTTCAGAAGGGAGGCAGGTGGCGACTGGAGTCGGTCAGGGCCTTCTCTGTGACGGCACCTTGCCTCTGGAACACCTTTCCGCCTTGTTTTAGGGATAGTGTTTATGTTGCTGGTGTCTAATGGCTTGGGGGTTGTACTGTGGCCTTTAATTGTTATTATAATGGAAGGACTTTTGAAGAGGTGGCGTAGAAATATTCTAAATAAATACTGTGTCTCAAGTGGCTTGTTGTTTGAGGTTTTCGTTGAGCTTAGAGACAGAGAGCTGAGCCCCTATGAAGCAATTCCAGATTCCTTCCCTAAAGCAATAACCCTATTATTTGTTTAACATTTGTCTGTTTATTGAATTTTGGCAAAGTGATGCCCAAGTTTCCGCTGCTGTAAATGTGTTAGTCTTTAAAATTGTCACGAAGCTTCTTCTTGTTTTGGCTGCAGCTTCCTAGGAGAGGGAGTTGTGTCATTTTTATCTATCTGTGTTCCTATACAGGGTACATGGCTCATTGCCCGTAAGCACAACCAGAGTAGGTTCTGAGTCATTAAAGTAGAGCCTGTTTACAGCTGGAATTCTGACTGAAGCCATTCTGCCAAAAAGTTGAAAGACCTAGCTAATGGCGGTTACCGCACTTGTATTCCCAGCGATGTATTAAGAGTTTGAAAATATTTTAAAAAATACTGTTCGCACTTTGGCCCTTTTAGCTGTGAAGACGTCTTCCAACCATTTATAAGCTGTGGTATCCAAAAACTCTTTTAAAGCGATGTTTTTTATAATATTTTCAAACTCTTAATACATCGCTGGGAATACAAAGTGTGGTAACCCCTTATGTGTGTAAAGTGCCATCAAATCGCAGCCTACTTACAGCAACCCCTTTTGGGGGTTTTCATGGCAAGAGACTAACAGAGGTGGTTTGCCAGTGCCTTCCTCTGCATAGCAACCCTGGTATTCCTTGGTCGTCTCCCATCCAAATACTAACCGTGGCTAACCCTGCTTAGCTTCTGAGATCTGACGAGATCAGGCTAGCCTGGGCCATCCAGGTCAGCTGTGGTAATATGGCTGATCCAGTCACATAGCTAATTTTTAACAGACCTAACAGTCTTCCTGGATCGTTGCATGGTTTTCAGAACATTCATTTCCAGTCCAAAGACTAGAGGTATCCATGACCACACTGCTGATGTTATTAAGTTATAAGCAAAACTATGGGTTAAGCTCCAGTATTACTTGTTCATAGGTAGCAAATTTGCCAGTACTAGAGGACATGCAGAAGTCTCAGAATCAATCCACAACATCTCCAGTTAAAAGGATCAGGCAGTAAGTAATGTGAAAGACCACTTGCCAGAGACCCTGGAGAACCACTGCTAGTTCAGACAGACAGTACTGAGCTTGATAGACCAGTGATCTGACTTGGTAGTACACAGCTTCATGTACTTATTCTAGGCAACATCGCTAAAAGCCCAGAAAATACTGAAGCAAGAAAAAAAAATTGATTTCGATACTTGTTTCTATCACAATAATGACTGCAATCATTAGCTTTGAAGAAACTGTGATTTAAAGCAATCAGACAATGCAAAATTTGCAGCCTGTTTAATGTTTGAGTAGCTGTTTTGCAACAGGGTGGAAATGTTTTACGGCATTTTTAAGAGAAATTTTTTTCAATTCAGCTTAAGGAATTTGTTTCTTTTGTGTTTGTGGCATTATGTTCTGACATGTTAATATTTTGTGTTCAACTGCAGGCTACGTAAATCTCAGCCACTGGAGTTTTGTTTTTAAAAAATACATTAAAAGAAAAAAGCCACAAGAAAACACGTAGCGAAGTTTCAGATAATGGAATCGTCAACAAATCTAGATGTTGGGGCCCAGCTAATTGTGGAGGACTGTGCTACCAGCTACAGCCTGTCTCACATGCCAGATATTAAAGTGGAGCATCACCTTGATTCCAGTGTTGAGGAAGGACCGGCCCAGAGTGTTGCTATGGGAATGAAATTCATCTTGCCCAATAGGTTTGACATGAATGTCTGTTCCCGGTTTGTGAAGTCCTTGAATGAAGAAGACAGCAAAAACATTCAAGATCAAGTGAACTCTGACCTTGAAGTGGCATCAGTGTTATTCAAAGGTTGGGATTTTAAAAAGTTTTTTGTTTGTTTGTTTCATTATTTTAAAAAGTGGGAAAATTGATATTATGACAAAGGAATGTGTAAGGGGATATAAACAGTTTTTGCATTTTCCGCATTTATAGAATATCTCTAAAAGTTAGTGGTGGATTTGGCCACAGAATAGATTAGAGACTAGGAATTTTAATCTAGTTATGAAAATAGTTAGCTGCCAGGTTGCACATGGTGAGTAAGAATTTCCTCTAGAAAACCTGGCAAGAAAGTTTCACAATGATTACTTTTAAATCCCTTTTTAAATCCCTGTTGAGTTGGTGAACTCCATTGCTATGAAAACCTGGGGGGGTGAGTTGGTAGAGTCGAGCTGAGGAGCCAGGTATGACTTTTCTACTAAGCTTTATTCTGACAGCTACTATAACCTCTCTTTTTTTTTTTACCCCCGCTTAGCTGAATGCAATATCCATACGTCTCCTTCTCCTGGGATTCAAGTCAGACATGTCTACACCCCATCAACTACTAAACATTTTTCACCCATAAAACAGTCCACCACTTTAACTAATAAGCACAGAGGAAATGAAGTCTCTACAACACCTTTGCTAGTTAACTGTAAGTGTTTCTCTGTAGAATGGTAAACTTTAAAACATAGTTTGGGAAGACTCTGATGGGACAGTACAAGATGCCAGCATTTTGGTTCTCCTTAAACAAGAGTATTACTCTATTTTCCTTGTGTTGCTTTTGCAGCTCTCTCTATTCACCAGCTGGCAGCTCAAGGGGAAATGTTATATCTAGCCACACGCATAGAGCAAGGTAAGGATTTGTTGGGTCTTTCCTTTGGCAGTGGGATAACTTGTCAGGATAGGTTTGTGTGGCTGATTCCCATTCATTCTCCATTTCATGCATTCCTTTTCTATGCTTCCTGGGAAAGTGGTCCCAGACATTATTGCCTAGTGGATCACAATATTAAGATTTCTCACAAGCTATCCTGTGTCAACCTTCAGATGTGTAGAACTAGAAAAGCAGAGGGTTTAAAAACAAAAACAGTGTCTTCATGCTCTCTGGTCAGAGCCAAACTGCATGTTATGTTTTCAATGGCAGTGTTCCTGGGTTGGCTGGAGAGGCGCATTCTGAAGTTCTGCATCTTCCAACCATGCACAGGCCCAGTTTGGATTGGGACTGCACAGAGAAGGTGCTTAGACCTCCTTCCCAGCACGTGGTCCTGACCTGAAATGGCTAAGGGGAGGGGGGGGCAGATTATTTGCCTATGTTTTCTAAATGAACACATGAAGCTGCCTTATACTGAATCAGACCCTTGGTCCATCGAAGTCAGTATTGTCTACTCAGACCGGCAGCAGCTCTCCAGGGTCTCAGGCTGTTATGTATGTACATAGTTAGGATAGTAAGCAGGGGCAAACCTAGGAGCTTGAGTCCTGGGCAAAGGCTCCTAAGCCCTGCGCACGCAATTGGCCAGAGCCAGTGCGCCCCATTGGCCCTAAGCCAGGTCGCATCATTGGCGACCCGGGGGATGTTCCCCCCCTATCATGGATCAGGGGGGGAGTAGCTGCAAGCGGCCAAGGGGAAATATATTCAGGGCCGTTTTACACAGTTCTCAGTTCTGTACTACAATAAAGTATTGTGTTGGAACTCGGTCTCGACCTCGTGTGTCTTCCCCACACGTACTTAACTTTGGCGACAAAGGCTGGTAGGCAGTCCGGCTTGCTACCGAAATCACAGAAGGGCTGGCCAGCAGGCCGGGGCCAGGAAAGATGGCGTCACTCAGCCCGTCCACGACATGGCTGATGACGAGTTTCCCGCCTGCTACTGCCACGACTCCAAGCTGCACAGCATCCACGTGCACCGGGTCCACAGCGTGAAGAAGGTTTCCATCTCCGTGAAAATCGAGGGCGCCCCCTGCGACATGGAGGTCGACTCAGGCTCAGCCCTCTCCATAGTTTCTTGGGACACTTTCCGCGCCCTGGGATGCCACGCCGCCTTGCCCAAGCTGCAACCAACCGGCGTCCTTATCTCCGACTACCAGCATCGTCGGGTGCCGGTCGGGGGTGTCGCCTATGTGAATGTCCAGTTCAAGCATCACTCCAGCCTCGTCGTGGTCGACGGGCCCCGCGCCAGCCTCCTGGGCCTTGAGTTGTTCCTGGCCCTGGGGCTCCACATCAGGAGCATTCACCACATCTCCCAGGCCACCCCGACTCTGGTTTGACTTCGAGGACGTCTGGAAAGGCCCGCTCGGCTGCTACAAGGGGCCGCCTGGTCGCCTGCACGTCGACCCCGCCGCCACCCCCATCCGCCTCAAGCCACGCCGGGTTCCCTTCGCGCTCAAGGACCAGATCGACGCTGAGCTCGACCGTCTCGTCGCCCAGGGCATCCTGGTGCCAGTGCCCAATGCCAAGTGGGAGACCCCGATAGTGATGCCGTTGAAGGCAAACGGGGACGTCCGCATCTGCACGGACTACAAATGCACCGTGAACAAAGCACTCCAGAGCCACACGTACCCTGTTCCGGTCGTCACCTCCTGGCTTCCCTCGCCAGGGGCCGTGTTTTCGCGACGCTGGACCTGGCCCAGGCGTACCAGCAGCTGCCTGTGGACTCTGAGTCGGCCGAGGCGCAGACGATTGTCATCCACTGGGGTGCGTTCCGGGTGACTCACCTGCAGTTCAGGGTCAACAAGGCCGCGGGCATCTTCCAAAACCTAATGGAAGACCTCCTAAAGGGCTTGCCAGGCATTGTGCCATACTTCGACGACGTCCTGATCACCGCCGGCTCCGAAGAAGAGCTCCTGGAGTATGTCCGCCGGGTGCTCCGCCATTTCCGGGATGCCTGCCTCACGGTAAAGCGGGAGAAATGCCAGCTGGGCCTGCCACAGGTGGAGTTCCTGGGCTACTTGATCGACGCCGACGGTATCCACCCTACACCCGACAAGATCAAGGCCATCCACAGCTCCCCACCGCCCCAATGCAAGCAGGAACTCCAGTCATTCCTAGGTCTCCTCAACTTCTACCACGCCTTCCTGCCCAACAAGGCGTCGGTAGCGGAGCCTCTGCACCGCCTGCTGGACAAGTCCACCCCTTGGTCCTGGGGAGAACCGCAGCAGCAGGCGTTCGATGCCGCAAAGGGTCTTCTGTCGTCTTCCAGCCTGCTCGTCCACTTCGATGAGCGTCTGCAGGTGGTTCTGACCTGCGACGCCTCGCCCTACGGCGTCAGAACTGTCCTCAACCACCGGATGCCGGACGGTTGGGAGGCGCCCATTGCCTTCTACTCTAGGTCCCTCTCTGCGGCGGAGCTCAACTACGCCCAGATTGACCGGGAGGCCCTCGCTGTTGTGGCCGGCGTGAAGAAATTTCACGATGTACATAGTTAGGATAGTAAGCAGGGGCAAACCTAGGAGCTTGAGTCCCGGGCAAAGGCTCCTAAGCCCTGCGCGCGCGATTGGCCCGAGCCAGCGTGCCCCATTGGCCCTAAGCCGGGTCGTGCCATTGGCGACCCAGGGGATGTTCCCCCCCCATCACGGATCAGGGGGGGAGTGGCCACAAGCAGCCAGGGGGAAATATAAGCAGGGCCGTTTTACACAGTTCTCAGTTCTGTTCTGTACTACAGTAAAGCGCTGTGTTTCAACTCCGTCTCGACCTCGTGTGTCCTCCCCACGCGGACTTAACACAGGCGGAGGTCTTTCACATCACCTACCTGCCTAGTCCTTTTAACTGGAGATGCCAGGGATTGAACCTGGGACCTTCTGCATGCAAAGCAAATTCTCTACCACTACGCTCACCAGTATATATGCAGGTGTCAATAGGGCCCTCCCCCCCCCCCCCGAGCACAGCAAGGTCCCAGTCCACATAAGCACACACAGAATGTGCATCTCCATCTGACCCAGGATCATCCTCTAGGAAAAACATAATGTGTAGTTAGGCTCTTAGTCATCTTTGTGGTTCTAGAAAACAACAACCCTTTTTCAGCTTAATGTTATGATGCTTGGTTATAGCTCATGTCTAAGATATTGTTTGATTTTGCTGAATCATGCAATGCGCAGGAAGGCACTTTAGTTCCAAACAGTTGAAGCAGTTAGCCCTTCCCACTTATTGTAATAAGCCTTGTCTGACAGCCCCACAGCATTCAGTGTCTGGATTTGCTGACAAAGTAGGTGGAGTTACTGTCATTGTCTGTTCCTATTTGTGACAGCAACAAACCTGACACAGGCTGCCTGCTGTACAGCATTATTGTGGCAGGGGGATCCACAGTCATCTATTTATGGTCACCATTAATCCCCCCATTAGATGGAATATAATACTAATCGTACATGCTATGCAGTTTATTTATGGGATTTATGGAAATGTTTTGACGTGAAAGGCTTGATTGCATCTTGCTTGTACAGTTTTTCAGGTTCCTTGTAAATGTTGCTCTTCCTTTCTTCAGCCTTGAACAGACCAGCCAAACCAAAATGATGTATCGTTTGTTGTTAGAATGAGATGATCTTCTTCCAAACTCTCAGCCTAAAGAACAATGCCACAGAGTTGGCTTAACTCCCGGGGGGGGATCCTATTGTGAAAAGAATGTCAATCTGAGCACGTTCAGAGGAGCATCACATCATGCCTATAGAGAGCAGGAATCAGAAGATTCAGTAAAGTGATGTATTGGCCTAAGTAAGAGCACCTATATAAGCTGGCCATACCCTATAGCCCCTGAATCTCTAAGATCTGGAATTCAGTGAAATCTGTTTTCCCCTTTTTTGGCAAAGTTCTGGGTAAGGAAGTTTGGCATTTAACCTTAAAGTCAACATAGCTCGAATAGGATTGACATGCATGCTCATATAGGATTGATTTCTATGGGGTATGCCAGTGTTCTGTGTATCTGTGCAATAATGTTTTGTTTAATCAAATATAGGATTAATTATCAGATTTTTAAAAAAATAAAAGTCTTAATACAGTGACTGTTTCTTGGCTGGGAAATTCAGGGCCTTGGAACAGACCTCAATTCCTAACTTGGAGACTGAGGGCTGTGCCCTGCAAAGATCCAGTGTTTTAAGGGAGCACTCAGTTACCAGGCAATACTTGTGATTTAGAGATTAATGCATTTATTTAATTCAATCAAGGAGTTTTTAATTTCCATGTGCCTGTTTAAAGTAATGCCCCCTCACAGTTAAGTCCAAGTCACCGCCACACCTGAGTTCTTTATGCGTCCCTGTGAGAAGCTTGTTGACCTGTGTGTTTTGTCAAATAGAAAATGTAATCAACCATACAGATGAAGAAGGCTTTACCCCTCTGATGTGGGCTGCAGCCCATGGGCAGATAGCAGTGGTAGAATTTCTCCTTCAAAATGTAAGTGAAAACATCACCCACATCATACTTAAGTCTCGTGGTAGAGTCTGTGAGTGTAGTGTTGTAAATTCATAAAAGGTGATTGCTTTTTTTCCCTCCCAGCAAGCTACATTTTTGGCTGAGCCACTAGTCCAGTTGCCTCACCCCCACTCCTATGTACACTCACCTGGCTTCAGACTTTCTGAATGCATGAGTGAATCTGGTCTCCAAGTAGTCGGATGCCAAATCATATCGGGTCTCGTACTTCCCAATTACAAGGCCATTCTTGAGATTGGCAGGGTTTGGAGTGGGAGGTATATTATGAGAGGTAGTTACTTGTATTAAGTCTGCTGCAGCCAAAACATCAAGAGATTTGGGCCACCTTAAAAGTCGCACATTTATTTTTGGATAAGCTTTTGTGGGACAGATTCATGAAGTGGAGATCTTCTTTTTGTGAAAGTTTGAAAGTTAATTGAAAAGATTGAGGACCAACTGTTTACAGAGACAGGAAGCAATAGTTTTCACCTACAACAAATCAGATTGGGACTGCATATAAAATAAACCAGTAGAGCAAATTATCCTTGAAATTGGTTCTCGTAGGTTATCCGGGTTGTGTAACCGTGGTCTTGGTATTTTCTTTCCTGACGTTTCGCCAGCAGCTGTGGCCGGCATCTTCAGAGGAGTAACACTGAAGGACAGTGTCTCTCAGTGTCAAGTGTGTAGGAAGAGTAATATATAGTCAAAAATCGGTTGGGTTTGAGCTGAATCATTGTCCTGCAAAAAGTAACAAAGGTAATGTGCTAACCATTGTCCTGTAAGTATCAAGATAATGTGCTAATGAGGGTGTGGTATGTTAATATGGAACCATTGTATCCTGAAGTGATCTGTTAATGTGTGAAATCCAAAGCTAATCTGCATGGCTGTTGTTGACTGTAGTCTTTGTTAGTCTGGAGGTTTTCAATACAGGAAGCCAAGCCTTCAGTGTTACTCCTCTGAAGATGTTCACTGTCCTTCAGTGTTACTCCTCTGAAGATGCCGGCCACAGCTGCTGGCGAAACGTCAGGAAAGAAAATACCAAGACCACGGTTACACAGCCCAGATAACCTACGAGAACCAATGAACTCTGACCGTGAAAGCCTTCGACAATATCCTTGAAATGTTTGAAATCTCCTCTTTTGCTTTAAAAATTTTGTCAGAAGTGCAAGATTTCTAGAACCTTGCCAGCATACAACTGGAGCTCTGGAGTTCCTTTCACCGGTGCTTTGTGAAGCTAATGCATGACAACTCCTTAACAGTTTGTTGGTTTGTTTTTCCTTCAGAGTGCAGACCCACAGATCCTGGGGAAGGGGCGAGAAAGTGCTCTCTCATTGGCCTGTAGTAAAGGATACACAGACATTGTCAAGATGTTGCTTGACTGTGGAGTTGATGTCAATGAGTATGACTGGGTGAGTCTCTTGGTTACTATGTTGCTGTTTGTCTTCATCTGATTCTGTGTTACCTGTTTGGCCTAAGACTAGCAGGGAATTGAGGGTGAAATCACTTTTTATAGGCTTAAAGGTAAAGGTAGTCCCCTGTGCAAGCACCAGGTCATTATTGACCCATGGGATGACGTCACATCCCAACGTTTACTAGGCAGACTATGTTTACTGGGTGGTTTGCCAGTGCCTTCCCCAGTCATCTTCCCTTTACCCCCATCAAGCTAGGTACACATTTTACCGACCTCGGAAGGATGGAAGGCTGAGTCAACCTTGAGCCGGCTACCTGAAACCGTCTTCCGTCAGGACAGAACTCAGGTTGTGAGCAGCTTTTGACTGCAGTGCTGCAGCTTAACACTCTGTGCCATGGGGCTCCTTTTATAGGCTTAGATGACACCAATTTCAAGAATACTTTCCAGATAATTCTGTTTCTCCACATACAGTATCATAACTGGCTTAAAATCAAACTGTGGAAGATAAAATCCAAGTAACCAAAGGTGGAGACAGTTCTAGAGAAGTAGGCATGTTACTCTGCTGTACTATGCCATACACCATGAAAGTTTATTCTAGAATTAAAACCTGTCATTGTGTTTACAAAGGTGTGGGGAGAAACTGATGACTTCACTTTTCTTTCCTTGCACATTAATACTGCGTCTTTTTGAAAACCTAGCATCGCATCCTACCAGTTAATTGTGCTGTCACATTAGGCTTTGCTACCAGTGGAATGGACTGGTGGGATCCAACCCCTGGTATCTTGGTGTGCTCTGTGAGATAGCTATTCTGACATAGGTGCAACTGTATTTGGATTTTAAGCTGTGTGAGTGTATCCTGAAGTTTCCTTGGCTTTTGCAGAATGGTGGCACACCCTTGCTCTACGCTGTACATGGAAACCATGTGAAATGCGTCAAAATACTCTTAGGTAAGTTTTATGAAGATATTAGTAGCCAATGAGACCTTTACAAAAAGCATAATAATAAATACAAGCTACTTAAATTACCGTTTGTTTTGTATAGAGCATGGTGCTGATCCAACTACAGAAACAGACTCTGGATATAATTCCATGGATTTGGCTGTAGCCCTAGGCCATCGTAGTGGTGAGTATTCAAGAACATTCTAAGACCTGTTGTTTATGGGAGGGGCCGTGGCTCAGTAGTAGAGCATCTGCTTGGCATGTAAAAGTCCCTGGTTCAATCCTTGGCATCTCCAGTTAAAGGGACTAGGCAAGTAGGTGATGTGAAAGACCTCTGCTTGAAACCCTGGGGAGCTGCTGCTGGTCTGAGTAGACAATACTGACTTTGATGGACCAGGGATCTGATTCAGTATAAGGCAGCTTCATGTGTTCATGTGTTTCAGTGACTTCCTCTCTTTTTGAAGGTTGCAGCTCTAACATTTTTCAGCTCACATGTACAGAAATGTCACAGAACTGGGAAATAAAAACTTAGGTTCATATCCCTTAGTTGTTTTCTACTCCCCACAAAATTATCTCACCAGAGTTTTGATCATTCTAAATCTATGACTGGTTCCCCCACCCCAGTTCCAGTTTGCCTTTTGTTTGCTACATTCCATAGAATGCTGTAGAGAAATTAAGAATTGAATTTGTCCCTGTCTGCCTATGGTCAGATTATATTCTGTTGCTGGTCAACACTACACTGTGAGCAAGAAACATATGCACATGATTAGCCAAATGTTGTCCATTGTGCCTGCCCCTTCATAAGGACCCTTGCATTTCTAAGAATCCTTGGAGGTTGAATGATCATTTTCACACAAGCACATTGCAGTCACCATGGTGCTCCCAGTGATGGTGTTGCCTCAGCAAAGAGGCAGTTTTTACTTCCTCCACAGAGACAGATGACAGCCTCTCACTAATAAGGAAGCAAGTGAGCAGCCATTAGGAATGTAGTGCATAGCCACATCCTGAGTTGTTCTTCTTGGCTGGGGGGGAAATTGGAAGAGTGGAACACAATGCTGTTTGTGAGCAAATTTCCACACCACCTTCCATTATAGGATAGATGTTTATTTATCCTGTTTATCTAAAACGGGCTGGACCAATGTTTATACCGAAGAGATGTTCACTAACCTAACCGTGTTTCTTCTGCTTTAGTTCAACAGGTGATTGAGTCTCATTTATTAATGCTTCTTCAAAATGTCAAGGAATAATGCCATTGCACAAATGAGAGCAGATTCTAATCTGAAGAGCTGGACTGTGTGTTAGCGCTGCACGTGACAAACTTGATTTACTTACCTCAGTTAGTCATTGCAGGACTCCCGTTATGTGCTGACTAAGGATAAAAACTGCTCCTTTATGAAAGGTGGGTCGGTGACAATCTGTCACCACAGCAAGTTTTGACAGATCCTGCTGGCATGCCCATTTTAAGAGGCACTGCTCATACAGATGGAATTGTCAGTAGCGGTACATCATAGTATGACCTGCCCATTGTCTCTGCAAGCTTTGTCTTTACTGTGGTGTTGCTTTGTTGTCCCAGCAGGGCTTGAGGTCACAAATGGGTTAAAAAATATCATAACAGAATGTTTGGGGCAAGATGACAGCATAGCACTGTGTTTACTGCTTGATAGCTGCATTCAGGTAACTGTTTTGAGAGATTGCTTTTTTCTCTCGTTCACAGGTGTTTGTAAAGCCAAACCTCCTGTTTGTAAATATGTAGTGAAATATGATATTAAATTGTATAGAATCTTTGAGAAAGGAATTGGGGGGAGCAATTGCACCTCATTCTGTCTGGCATGTTATATAGTTGCATATGTTTTTGCATAAGTTACATATGATTTTGGGAGCTAACATGATGAATCTCAAGAATGTATTAAGTCAGCAGTTGGAATACTGTATTACTACAGATGATACTGAAATGAATCAGAAAGCACTGGAATACATAAACTTATTTTTTAAAATATACTCATTCTTCCTATTGGTAGACAGAAGACCCACCTATGCTCCCTGTACTGTCACATTTCCACCAAGTAGTTTGAAGGGGGGGAGTTCATTACCACAACTAGCAAGGAAAGTCCCTAGTTTATTTGAAGTGTATAATGTGAACATGTAAATCAGTCCTTTATCCAAGGATATGATCTATATTGATTTTCATTGCAGAAAAGGGCAAGGCCCATCTTTAGGCTTGTGAGCTCTCTCTTGTCCTTTACTTACAAAACATGGCAAAGCTAAGTTTATCATCTGATGAGAATCACAACTATGGTTGGCTCTCAAGGGAGAATAAATCTAACTTGGTTTCGAAGACAGAATAAACCATAGCTTGCAATTTTGACTATGATTAGATATAAAAGCACTGTATTTACTAGCCATGTATGGAGGAGACACAGCACATGAACTGGAGGGTGTATTTTTGTAACAGCAAACCATGGTCTGCTATAGTATGAATGGTGCTAGGGTGTCTGTTTTAGGATAGAGTGGAACGGCCCTGTTGAGGGAGACTAAATTCTAAATGCATATCTTAAACTTTTTCCCAGTAATAAATTCAACATATGTGATGGGGACTGGTGCAATAGAACATAGGTTTCCCATTCATTCTGCCTCATTAGCCAGAGAGGACTACTGAACTGCCTGTCTCTCCTTGGGGGAGGGGGTCTTTTGCAAATATTCCACTCCAGTTGTCATATTAGATGTGCTATGAATTAGAATGGCTAAAGCTATAAATATGTTGGGATTCATGTATGGGTTTTTAGCAACCATTTTGAACTGATTTGGATATTTTTAGTCATGGTTCTATAGTGTAAATAAAATGTTTTTAAATTATTAAACTTGTATCTTGATTCATCAGTGGTCAAGTTACCCTTTTTTGTTTTCACTACGGTGTTTTTTAAAGGACGATCATGTATTTATTTCATTTTCTTGTAAACATATTTAACATGAGTTAAACCTGTTTTCATGCATGGGTTTTCTTCATTTTGTGCCCCACAAAAATAGGGATTAAAAAACAAGATAACTATTCCTCTGTGTTATAATTTGTACAATGTTTGATTTATACATTGCTTTAAAATGAATGATCTACTGTTAATAAACCTGTATGGGTAGTAAAGTACAACTCTTGATGGCTGTCTATCTCATACCCCAAGCAAGTTTTTCCTTGGTTGTTGTGTAGATCTTCCATGACAAGGCTTAGCTCGTGGCCTTTGGGCCACAGGAATTAGATAGTGGTCCTCCAATAAAAATAAATTCCAGATTCCCAAGCTTTGCAGAAGAATCCACACTTAAAACATAACTGGTACTAAGTCTAGTAGTCTGCCTTCGCTATTCAACATCATAGGTACTTTCATTCTATATAATACATTGTGGTATCTCCAAAGGCCTGCAAAACCTTTGTTTCAAAGTTAGTGTTCTACTTTAGAGTAATAAATGTATGCTTAATGAGCCACCTGCTATAGCATGTAATCCCTTTAGATCCACTGCTTTAAGAGCAAGCTAGTGTTTTAATTCAGATTGCCAGACCCATATTTCAGGTGAAGCAAGTAATGCTAGCATAGGAAACAGGTGTAACATAATTTAACATTACATGCCACTAAGCAGTGTTTGAGTTTGATTTTTCTGTGTAATTTTACACAGAAAATAAGTTAGATGCAGCAGCTACTAGGATACAAATATTAACAAGAACACTTAACACTAAAACAGTCTTTTATATTATATAAGCAAGATGAAGGCTGGTCACCCCCACCCCTTTGTCCCGATTCCCTCCCTGTCACCCAAGCCATGAAAGTATGCTTTGACCTTGCCATCAAAATCAGAACTCAAATCATGGTTTGAATGTAGTTTTGAGGTCAAGCACATCCATACTTGGTAATCTCAACACAACAGGAACACAGGGAGAGAATGAGTTCACAGAAAAGAGAACTAATAGATCAGACAAGTGAGAACCCACAAGGCTGTCCAGGAGACATCTGATTTCCCCCTCCCCCACCTTTGCTTCTGCCCCTACTTCTCTCACTTCCTCCCTCCTGCTGCCCCTTTCTTATTCTTTCTCCTCCATGCCTGTCACTTTCTCTTTCTGCCCCCCCCCATCACCCACCCACTTCCCCCTACACACAGCAAGTTCCAGCAGCGGCTCTTCCAGAATCACAACAGATCTCCCAACTACAGAGATCAGTTCCCCTTAGGGTTGCCAGCTTCAAGTTGGGAAATTCCAGGAGATTTGGGGGTGGAGCCTTTGGAGGGCGATGTTTGTTCAGGGAAGCCACCTCAGCAGGGTATACTGCCATAGACTCCACTCTCCAAAGAAGCCATTTTCCCCAGGGGAACTGATCTGTCATCTGGATATTAGTTGTGATTCCAGGTGATCTCCAGAGGTTGGCAACCCTACAGCCCAGGAGGAAATGTATGCTTTGAAAGGTAGAGTCTGTGGCATTATACCCTTCTGAGGTCACTCCCCTCCTCAAGGCCCACCCTCCAAAATTCCTCAGCAAGATGGGGATTCGAACTTGGGTCTTGCAGACCCTGTTTCTAAAGCTCTAACCACACCACCACGCTGACTTTCATGGCGTGGCTGCTGTTGAACAATAGCAAGCAACCAAGCCTAGTTGAGTCATGCAATTCAGGTGGTATCAAGTCACCCAGAGGTTGCTGCCAGGCCTAGGGATGCCAAGCTCCAGGTGGGACCTGGACATCTCACGAAGTTACAGCTGAACTCCAGACAAGAGAACTACCCCTGGAGAATATGGCTGCTTTGGAGGGTGGAGTCTATGGTATTATACACAGCTGAGGCTCCCTCTCCCCTCCCCAGACTCCATCACAAAATCTCCAGGAATTTTCCAACTCCAAGCTGGCAACCCTAGCTTAGGCATGGCCCCAATGAGTCTTCCATCAAAGGCTAAAATAGGCCTAGAAAGGGCCCCCCTTTCCCCACCCCCTCGCCTTTTAGTCTCAGAAACTGAAGCCTGCCGTGGTTGCCTAGCAAAAGCCAATGAGGGAACTTGCTGCTTAAAGTGACCAGCTCTCCTTTGATCATTTTTGGGTTTTTAAAACTGCCCAATATATTGCTTTTAATTTCACATTTTTCTGCAAACCATTTTCAGCTTTGTAGATTTGTACTGCCTGTTCACAGCTCCAGTCACCAGATTTAAGTATCCAAAGATCTGGCCAACTTCGCTATTAGAATATGAGATACAGCATGAATGAGATAAATCTACCTACATTCACAGGAACACAAGTTATTGAATGGAAAGGCGGCAATTAGAATTATCACTTCTAATCAATCACTGGTACCTCTAACCCACTATTTATGCTGTGACTAAGGGATACAAATTATCTCAAAATTTTTGACCTTTTTTGGGGGAATCACTGTTTTTATTAACTATTTGCATGCAACAGCAGTAGATCAGAGACACAATCAACCCAATTCCTTGAGATCTTAACCAACTAAGCATATCAGTAGAAGTATCCAACAGGAATGTATTTCAAAGGAATGGACATTAACCATGAAACAGCATGATTGGGGAAACGTGTAACACTCTGAACACCTTATTTTGATGAGGTTTAAAGCAAATAATCTACTTTACCATAAAACTAGTTGTAAATTATTCAAGGTCCGTTTTTGAACCTACAAAATACTACCTACAAGTATTTGCCTAAACATTTAACTTTTATTAGCATTTTTACTTAATACTTTTCCATTTTGTGCACATCAATCCAGCCGCAAATAAATGCTTAGTGCGCTAAGCAATAACCAAGGAGAGCTGCAATTTTGAGGGGTTTCCAAATATTATAGACCTTTGACTTATGATCAGTACAAAAATGTTACAAATAAAAGTCACAATATAAAATAGCAGCTCCATGTAACTTTCAAGTTTTAGTTTCCAAAAAAGTGACAGTTCAGTTTGCTTCATTCTTCGAAGCCTCATCAAAGTTCTCCACAAGATCTGAAAAAGATAGTGTTGTAAGAGGTCTTTAAATGTAAGTGGTAAAACGGTTGCTACTTTCAGCCTAAGACCAGAAAGCTGAACAAGTGAATAATTACAAATGATGGACAAACAGAGCTCCAGACATGTTATCCTCCCACCAGTACTTTGATGCAGAACAGAAAGCAGGAGCAATATCACAATACAGAACAATTATAGCTATTTAGCCATGAATACACTACTGCAGCTAGCAGGATCCCAAATGTTGGAATAGGGGAATAGTTCAAAAGTTTAAATGAAAAATTTTGTAACCTCTACCTGATCTACTTCTACCATGGAAGACACACAAGCTAAGATCTCCGCCTAAACAAATTTGTCTATTAGGATATGAATAAATAGTGGCAGAGTGTAAATGAAGCAGTGTTTTAAGTCCTGATCCCCAATAGCTGTGCAGTGTCTGAGTGAGGTGATTGTTAAAGGGAACTGGGCTACCCTGTCTGGCGATGTTTCTGCAAGTGAGAGGACCTGGGATGTGAAATGGTCACGGCTCTCTATATATTTTAAAAGAGGCAAGACGGGTAGTGACATGTGACTGTCTGACCTTCATGGAACCCTGAACCTGTTGGAGAGAGGTTGTGGAAAGTGGTAGGCGCTCTGTGTGAGTAAAAGGCCATCGTACCAGTGTCAAATACTGTATTATCAAACAGTATCTGCAACATTTAGGGTTGGATCCTACCACCTTCTCCAACCTATGTCACCCAATACCCCTCCCTTCAAGGCTTTGTCGGTATGGCTCCCATGATCTTGGAGTGTTGTCTTTTTACCCATCAAAGCAGGCCCTCCTCCCTTTCTTTCACTAGCAGACAAAATGGCAAAATCCATCCCAAAGAGCTGTACCACAGCAAAGCTGTGTTACTCCACAAATGGAAGGATTTCCCAAAATATACTAGCGCATTAAGTAGAGGTAGTAAGAAATGCTTCAACCATCATCCATGATAGCCGAGCAAGACAGCCCCTGTTCCACTATAAAGCTTGCTTTTGTTTTAGGATATGGTATGTCATTAACTTTCTAGCAATTCCACATTATGGAAGATGAAAAATTAAGTTAACTGTTCTTACCCGGGACTTCATCATCATTCTCCTCACCAGTAGCAAGAGGTGCTTTTCCATCGACAGCTGTAATCACAAAGAGAAATACATGATCTGTAACAAAGGCTTTTTGAGGAAAAGCCCAACTTGCAAAAAAAATAAACCCGTCAACTTCATAATGTTCAACATAAGAACTGCCTCTAGAATACTTTAACCCAGGTATGAAACAGGGTTCTTGCAATGTTTTACTAGATTATAACTAAATGTAAATATGACCCTAAACCTACACCTGAGAAAACGGCACAATAGTACAACTTCCATCATACACGGGTTTCTCAGAGCAAGAAAAAGAAAAGCATCACCCCTGGTAGCTTTATCAAGCTAGTTTTGAGAGAAACAGTCACCATCTGCCCCCCCACCCCCACTTTGAGTGTTGTATCTGTAATAAACTTTATTACTTGTCTGCAGTTTAATTGCTGTTTGTTGATTTTAATGTTAATAAAAACCACTTAAAATATATTGACTTAAAACTTGCCTTGTTAGTAACAATTAAAAGGTATACACTATAAACAATTTCAAAACCCCTTCTTTCTAAAATAAACTAAGCCCCTTTAACCTCAGCCACCCCTACAATGCACTACATAAACCTAAAGGCATCTGAGATCATCTATGACAGTACTAGTTGTTGACGAACGTATTATTTTATTAATAAGTATCATTATAAGGTTGTTCATATTACTGTAAAAAAATTTTATAATACTGTTTTTACTATGTTTATCTACATTATAATGCTTTATATTTGTTGACAATGTTTTGTAAAGGCCTATGGTCATATACAAATAAATTTACTTTACTTTAGTACTGGTTGTAGATCCTCATTCCCAAGGAGACTTAAAAGACCAAATATCATCCAGTGGCACTAGCACACTATGTTTGAACTGGTGTTTGATAATTATGCCCAAAAGATGCCTAGATTATTTCCATCCCAAATTAGTTCAAATTCTACTTACGTTGTTTGGGTAGAGCCTCTGCTAGTCTCCTCAAGCTAGTCAGACTGTCAGCTCCAAGCTGGTTTAAGATGCTAGGAAGCATTTCAGTGAGTTGCTTTGTCTCAGCATGGCCTGTGATTGTAAAAGTATTAGCCGCCAGAGATGCCTGAACCTTCGGATTGTTGAAATGGATTACTGTTCCCTGATTGGTGAACATATTTACCTGCAAAACAAATCAAACCTATTTGAAAATTAACCTTTACAAAAGGTACGGTAAACTTCATTTCAACAGCAAACTTCCTGTTGAAATTCAATTCATTACAGTCAGCTGTTTCAGAAAGTTCATCATATGAGAGCATTTGATGGGGAGGTAAGAAATCATACGCTACCTCTTCAATGCCAGAGATATTGTTTACTCCTAGCTTCTTTAAGGAAAACTGAAGTTTCTTATCATCTGCAGTAGCTGTTCTATGGACAACCTTCTTCTTTCTGCGAGCAGTACCCTATAGAAATAGAACATTGTAGTAGTTACCAAGGTATACCATTCAAATCTTCTTTAAACTGTACAAATCTTACATATTTAAATGGTGAGTAGAATAGACTCCTATAGCTATAAAAAAATTCACAAAGATGAGAGCAATTAAATGTAACCATTTCTACATCCGGGTGGTTCTTTCAAGGCTGGTAGACAGATTCACACAGTCCAGGATTATAAAAAAATAATGATTATTAACACACGAGCTTTAAAAAATAATCAAACACATCCAAGCTGACAAGTCATGACAACCAAAAGATAAAGTAAAATAAAAAGTACAATCCAAATTAAATCAAGGTTTCGGCTTTGGTTCTCTCCTTCCTCACCCCATCAACAGGCACCTGGTCGGCCACTGTGTGAACAGACTGCTTGACTTAATGGGCCTGGGTCTGATCCAGCAGGGCTTTTCTTACGTTCTTATGACGGAGAATGCTATTTTACCCACTTTGTTGTGACCAAATTATAATTTGGTAATCAGGTCTAATTCATTAACAAATGAACAGCTGGATGTTGTGTGATACTGGTTTTTATTGTAACATCCCGTAAATTAAAGGTACCATCATTAGAAAGGAATGCTTTAATGGAAGCAACACTCTCAATTCCAAAACATTAGTCTGTGCCTTTTTCCTTGAAATACTAGTACAGCTTGTTCCATGGTAATTCTTCTGTCAATGCAAGTTGTATATGTATTCTAAGCATTAATTTACTGGCTAAGCAAGCCTTGACTGAACTGCATCTTTGCAAAAAGTAGCTCATCAGCCATGGCAAACCTTTCATATAAAATTTTCATTTAAAAGTTGGATCTTATAAACTGATGACCATTTATATGTATTTTGTGACTCTGAGGAGCAACCTGCTTTTATGTCAGAGCTAAACCTGCTTTACTTCAAATCAATATCAGCCACTTTCTAAACAGTTTGCGTAATGGAAAATTATAGGTTTCAAGTCTAAAGTATTTCCCATATCAAGCTCAGACCTGAAATTCTGCTCACCTCACCTTGATTAAAGATACACTCTGGTTGTAATCTGCATGTGATGACAACTTACAAGCCTTGCATTCAAACACCAATCATCTTATCATACACCAAGTACAAATTCAACAGCCACATTCTAGTTTAGATGCCACCTTTAAAGTTTTTCTAACTAAAGACAAGGTGGGCCCAAAGTATTTCACAACAAGTTCACAGGTTCTTATTCTAGCAAAATTTAAGATTGTTCCCTTAAACTACTGGGGATTTTACTAATGGCACAGAGTCACTAAGCACAAGAAACCTATCTTTGTAAAACTAAAGTGACTACAGTACAATGACAAAGCCCATTAAAGCATCCTGATTAGCCAATCCCTTGCCAAGCTATGAATATTAATATTTAAACACACAAAGCTGGACTCCGTGTGCTGATTCAAGCATTACTGGATGATATAAGCTCTTAAAAAGGGAACGTACATACATGTTTTGTTTTTAGCAATGCAATTAACCTGTTTACAAATTCCATTTAAATCTCTAAAGGGGAGTAACAGTCAAGGAACACAGAAGGTTGGGGGGCTGAGAAACAACAACCAACTAAAGGCCAATCCTGTCTGTTCAAGGATCTGAACTTGGATCTTCTGACCAAGTCAGACACACTATCCTGCACAGCATCCTACTTCCCCAGGTGTTGCATATACAAGTCATCCCACCCACCCCAAATTCAGTAAGATTCATTCACAGCTCCCATAGAACACAAGTTAACCACAATGCAAGAAGACAGAGAAAGCTTAAGGATACACCATGGGAACAATTTTTCCAGACAAGAAAAGAGATGGTGAGTAGCAGTTAACGTTTTCAGCTAAGATCTGAGAAATCCAGATTCAAACCCCAACTCTCTAAAAAAAATGTTCGCTGAGTGACTTTGCGCTAGTCACATTCTGCCTTACCAACCTCACTGCGCTGCTGGGAGGATAAAATTAAGGAGAGTAAAGTACACCCTTTGTAGATTCCTTTGAAATGTGGCGTTAGAGGAGAGTGTTACAGATACCGTGGACTGCCCCAAAAACGAATCAGTGGGTTAGAGATCGAATCAAGCCTGAACTGACCCTAGAAGCCAAAATGACTAAACTGAGACTATTGTATTTTGGTCACATTATGAGAAGATAAGAGTCACTAGAAAAGACAGCCATGCTAGGAAAAGTTGAGGGCAGCTGGAAAACAGGAAGACCCAACAAGAGATGGACTGACTCAATAAAGGAAGCCACAGCCCTCAATTGGCAAGACCTGAGCAAGGCTGTTAAGGAGAGGATACTTTGGAGGGCATTGATTCACAGGGTCGCCATGAGTCGGAAGCAACTTGATGGCACCTAACACACACAAAGTATACCCTCGAGCTCCCTGTGAGATATAAAGGCGCTAAATAAAATGGCCTAAATAATTCACAGTGGGTCGCCATGTTAGTCTGTCTGCAGTAGTAGAAAAGGGCAAGAGTCCAGTAGCACCTTAAAGACTAACAAGAATATTTTCTGGTACGGTATGAGCTTTCGTGAGCCACAGCTCACTTCTTCAGATACCTGAAACAAGAATATTTTCTGGTAGGGTATGAGCTTTCGTGAGCCACAGCTCACTTCTTCAGATACCTGAAGAAGTGAGCTGTGGCTCACGAAAGCTCATACCCTACCAGAAAATATTCTTGTTAGTCTTTAAGGTGCTACTACACTCTTGCCCTTTTCTACTATTGGCCTAAATAACAATGTGAGGGGCGAGGAGCGAGGCCCCGGCCGCCTTACCTTTCCTCCGATGCGCACTTGCGCTTGCAGCTTCGCTAGCTTCTCCTGATTCATGATCGTTTCTTTCATCTGAAGGGGGAGGAAAGAGCACAGGCAGGATGGTGAGGCTGGTATCTGGGCGGGGCCTCGACGCTTCACGGAGGCCCGAACAAACCCGAAGGGCCGCCCCAAACCAGGCCCGACCAGGCCACCGGGAACCGCAGCCGGCGAGGGGAAACCCCGCCCCAGCTCCCTTCAGCCAGGGCCCAACCGGGGGAGGCGGAGGGGCCGCGCAAGGCCGGGGACGTTTCGCCCAGGCTTCAGCACCGCGCTCGGAAGCGCCCTCGACGCCGAAGCCGCGGCCCTTCCCCGGCCGCCAGGCCCTGGGAGCCTTCCGCCGAGTGCCCGCCTCCCCTCCCCTCCCCTCCGGCGGGAGTCTCTTTATACCTTCTCGGGAGGAAACAGCCCCGTCTGAGCAGGCCTGGGAGCCGGAGGCCGCGAAGGGAAGCGCGGGGCTCAGCGAACACGCGCGGGGAAAGGGGGCAAGATGGCTGCCGGGAAGGGAAAACAAGCCGCAGCAGCGCAGTGACGCAAGACAACGTCCGGAGCGCGCGCGCGCTCCGGACGTTGTCTTGCGTCACTGCCCGCTCTGGTTTATTGGGCGGGACGGCCGTGTTCGCTCCGGACGTTGTCTTGCGTCACTGCGCGCGCTGGTTTATTGGGCGGGACGTCCGCGCGCGCTCCGGACGTTGTCTTGCGTCACTGCGCCCGCTGGTTTATTGGGCGGCACGGCCGCGCTCGCGCTCCGGACGTTGTCCTGCGTCACTGCGCGCGCTGGTTTATTGGGCAGGACGTCCGCGCGCGCTCCGGACGTTGTCTTGCGTCACTGCGCGCGCTGTTTTTTTTGTGTGTGGGCGCGCTCGAACTACGCGCTCGAGCGGTTTTTCCGTCTCCCGCGAGGGGTCGCGGCTGGTCGCGGCTTCAGGTGTGTGTAGAGGCCTGAATACCATTGCTGGTATTCGCAACCAAATCCAAGAGACTGGACACCCCCCACACACACACGCCTTCCTGGTTTAAGAGGGACGTGGGACTCTTCACGTACTGCAGGTGCTGATATATCCCACCGCCAGGGCCAGTCATTTTTGCGCCCTAGCCAAGGCGAACTACTTGTATTTCCCCCCCCCCCGCCCCATTGCGAACCAATTTTCAAAAACAGATGTCTTGTAGAAAAAAAGTAAAGCACAAAACTTTTTATAAGATGTTGTAATTAATTATATTCCGATAGCCCTGTTGTGGGACTTATCTTAAAATTATATATATTGTCAGTTGCATTTTTTTCCAAGCAGTTTTCAAAAACAGCTGTCTTGTAGGAAAAAAATCAAAGCACAAAACTTTTATAAGACGTAATTAATTATATTCCGATAGCACTGTTGTGGGACTTATCTTAAAATTATATATATATTGTCAGTTGCATTTTTTCCCAAGCAATTTTCAAAAACCGATGTCTTGTAGGAAAAAAATCAAAGCACAAAATTTTTAATAAGACGTTGTAATTAATTATATTCCGATAGCACTGTTGTGGGACTTATCTTAAAATTATATATATTGTCAGTTGCATTTTTTTCCCAAGAAACTAATCTGTTTAAAACGGTGCCCCTCTGAGGTCTGCCCGCTAGGCGACCGCCTAGTTCGCCTAATGGTGGCACCGGCCCTGCCCACCACGTACAGAGGCGGATGACTTTAGCTGTGCTCTCTCTGCACATTCTTATTCTCTCTGCTTTCCTCGTTTCCATACTGCTCTCGGTTTTGCATTTTGCTTATCTAACAACAGTTGGGAGAGGCACGCCTATTCGGAGTAAACTGGTTATTCTTTGGAGTGGACCTTTTTTCTTTTTTTTTTGTAATGGGGCAGTCCCATTATAACATCTCGCCACTCCCTTTTTATATTGTGTCTATAAAACAGACTGGTTGATTTATACTCCAACGTATCTGAGGAAGTGAGCTCTGACTGACTCATGAAAACTTATGCTAGAATTTTTAAAAATGAATAAATTTTTATTTTCAAAACAAAATAAAACAAACAATATACTCACATTATACATAGACTCAACTAAATACCTTTGGCAAAGTATTCATCAGCTACTATTGTGTGGCAGCTTAGCCCTTTAAATAAGGGTGTTACGCCCCACATCTTTACTTTCGTTTCCGACTTCTTTCCTTTTTCTACCGGCAGCTGCAGCTGTCAGGAGGCCTTTGTTTTATGCAGCTACAATAAATGTGTTGTTATTTCCATGGTGCCGTCTCTTCAAAGAACTTAACATGTTTGTTCAGAACTAAGTACTATAATAGAATTTACTTCACGGTAATTGTGTTTGGGATGGCAGCCGTGCTTGAAAATAACTTCTGCTGAAAATGATGATACAGGCATTGCATTTACTTTGTGCAGCCTGGCTTTACATCTCCAACCACAATCTAGGCCAGTGCCAGAGCACTGACACAGTACTCTCTACACCACACTGACTCGTCTCATAGGTGTCATACAAAGTCTATTCTGCCTGCCTGAGCTTTTGAGCATTTATTTATTTATTATTTATACATGCTTTTAAACATTTATACCTAGCCTTTCCTCATGATTCAAGGCAGTTCGATTATGAATTTTTCCAGCATCTGTTTTGCTACTGTAGAGTTGGTTGATTTATCCCTTGGGCTGTATACCTTCTTTTGTTCTCCTGGGCCTTTATTTGCTTGAACGGTTTTAATTGTTTTTAATTAAGTGGATGGTTTTCTTTAGCTGCCTTGAGGACCATGATTGGTAAAAAGTTGGGGAAGGTTTTTTAGAAGCTATAAATAAGACCTTCCTCTCCCCCATCCCCCCCACACACCACCCAAATACAGGTCCTGAGGTTATATTTGCAGGAGAAGACACAGAGGACGGGGCAGCATGACCTCTGAGCAGGGACAAAGAGGGAGATCCTTGCTCCAGGGCTCTGTAGCCTGGTGCTCCAGAGTGTTGCGGTAGGAAGCAGCAGGTAGAGTCTTTCTGAAACAGAAGGAGCCTGTGCAACGCAGAGCCGTGAAAGACAATGAGACTTTTGTCTTGGACTTCAATGGGGCCTGCACACTCTGGCTTAATGCGACCACTGAGACGCTTCCTGTCCCCCACAATGGAAGGGCCTTCCCATTCGGTGCAGCCCTGTGTAGAAAGATCTGCCTGCAGAGCCCATCAAAAGGTTCCTTAAAAAAAATAAAGGGAGGTAGAAACTGCTTCAGGGAAAGTCCTGTGCTCCTTGGGCCCACCCCTCCTCCAGGCTTCCCCTATGGCAGCCAATGAGGGTGACCCCAGTAGCAATGACTTGCAAAACACATACTGTTGGGAAAGATGCCTCTTCACCCCACTGACCTTGATGCATCTACCCTAGAGTAAAAAAAAAATGTTTCCCTTTAATGCTGAGACTTGCTTTCCCCAATTAGTAGTACCCAAAGATTATCAAAAGCTCTTGTAGGTTATCCGGGCTGTGTGACCGTGGTCTTGTATTTTCTTTCCTGACATTTCGCCAGCAGCTGTGGCAGGCATCTTCAAAGGAGTAAGACACTGTCCTTAGGTGTTACTCCTCTGAAGATGCCTGCCACAGCTGCTGGCGAAATGTCAGGAAAGAAAATACCAAGACCACGGTCACACAGCCCTGATAACCTACAAGAACTGATGAACTCTGACTGTGAAAGCCTTCGACAATATTATCAATAGTTCTCAGATTGCCCTGGAGACTTGGGAGAAACAGAGAGCTCTGTCAAATCCTGATCACGCATGAGGAAAGCAGGCTTGGCAAACAGGGCTGTGACTGGTTTCCTTCCTCACCTCCTTGCTGCTGGAATACAATTTGGAATAAATCTGTTGGAACCTGGAGACATTCCTCCACTCACCTTTCCTGTGCTGTCAGATCAGTTTGCAGGAAAACAACAATCCTATACACTCTTTCTTGGGAGTAAACCCCATTGCTCAGTGTTGGGCTTACTTCTGAGTAGTCATGCATGGGCCCAGACTGCGGGTAGTAACTTGGGCCTGATTCACTGATAGCTCCAGGCCCCACAAAATAAAATAGTGGTACCTGGACTAAGAAAGTTTATTTCAGCATAACATTTAATAAGAAACCATCAACACAGTAGTAAACAAAAGGAAGGCTTATTATCCTGGCTAAGAAACTGTATGTAGACATTATCATACAGTAATAAATATTTTTAGAGAGCCAGCGTGGTGCAGTGGTTAAGGTGTCAGATTAGGAACTGGGAAACCCAGGTTCAAATCCCCACTCATGCCATATAAGAATGCTGGATGACAGGATGACCCTCAACCCTGACCCTGGCTAGTATTTGGATGGGACACCTCCAAGGAATACCAGGGTCATGACCTGGAGTCAGGCAATGGCAAACCACCTGCAAACATCTCTTGCTTTGAAAACCCTATGGAGTTAACACGAGTCAGCTGTGACTTGATGGCTATATATAATTAGAGTAAAGGCTCAGGGGGGGAAATCCTATAGTGTAATTAAAATCCCCATAAAATGTCCTTAGTTCATGAGTAGTAGTAATATTTTTGAATATTCCATTCCACCATAATAACACCACTAGTTTGGCATCTTCAGTCATAAACAATAGGATGCATCCCTTGAGAGGGGGCTCTGTTGGGAACTCAGGGCGACTTGCTTCTGAATAAGCAGGTCAGACGTCAGGAGTCCTGATAAATGGAGTGAAAATTAGCTGTCCCAAGCCTATCTTTGTTTATTTTTATTCCCCACTCTCTGTCAGGAAATAATAAATCTTTGAAAATGCCAGCAAAACTCAAGTTTCATTCCTTTGTTGATGCCTGAAAAATTCATAATTTCTGCTTCTGAACTTTGAACTTCATGGATTTCTGAAGGCTTCCTGTATATTGAAAGAAGTGTTTTCAGGGCAATTTGTTCCTTGGCTGAGTTTTGTGCCTGTGAAAGGTTCCTCGGGTTCTTTCCCGGGGTGCAGAAGGTGGAGGAAGGGGAGGCCAGCCAGAAACCAGAGGCAGAGCGGTCCAAAAAGGCCTCGTGATCCTGTTGCTGGAAGCCAGGGGCTTGGCGGACACCCAGCTGGGCCCCCAACTCCTGAAGAAGAGAGTTGGGATTCTTCCACTTTTGCAAATGTTTTCCCGCTTCCTTCTTCAGAGCCTTCATTGAGATTAATCCAGTCGCTAGGGAGGGTGGACAATTTTTTTTTTAAATTAGGTTCTTAAAATGGGAGGGATGCAGAATCCCCCCCCCCCAATGATTCCGGGGGTGTCTGGTATCCCTAACTGCGTCTTCCACCCCGAAATCGGGCTGCTTTCCTCTGGCAAGCAGGTATTTCTGGTTACCTTCAAGTGAACGCTGGTCTTCGTTTACTAAGATCCCCAAAGGAGCCCAGATCCCCTCCTGGTCACCGGCACGCACCGAAGGCAGCGCACGCGGAAAGGATGGAGCGCAGGAGCCTCGACGGTTGCGCGGGAGGACGTCCGTCTGCCTGGCGCAGGCTTTTCGGAAGCCAAGCCGGAGCGCTCCGGCCCATTCGGACCTCTGACGGGCCGCTTCGGCCGATTGCGAAGGATCGGTCGCCGGGCAGGCCCCTTTCGCCTCCCTTTCGAGGCTTGGCCTGGATCGGTGGATCGCCCTGCCCTGTTGCGCTGGACGGGGCCTCGCAGGGTCGGCGCGGCCGCCGGGCGAAGGCACGCGGCGTCGGGTTGCAGAGGCGGGGATGAAGCCCGACGGCTCCGCCGCTGAAGCTCCGGGATCCCGCTGGGGCGGGCGGGCAGGTGCTGCGCGGCCGGCGTCCTGCCCGGGCAGAGCCGAGCCCCGTCGCTGCCCGGGGATTCCTCGCCTGCAGGTGGCGTCCTTCCCCTACGCTGGAGAAGCCGAGGAGCCCGGCCGGCGGACGAGGCTGGGGCTCCGGCGTTGGTCCCAAACGCGCCCCCCCCCCCGCCGTCGGAGCCGGGGATTCGGCTGCGCCTGCGGGGCCGCCTGGGCACCTGAGCCCCCGGGAGCTCGAGTGGGGCTTCCTGGCCCGTGGTTCCCCGGCCACCAGGAGGGGACGCGCCACCCGCCCCGTCGGGCCAGCGCCAGAGGATAGCGCCTCTCCCAGCCCCTGCGGGGGAAGGGGCAGGGGCGCACCGGGGCTCGAGTCCGCCGCCGCTCGGCTCCCCAAAGGCGCAAAACTCTCCGCGGAGGAACCGTCGCGAGGGGCTGGCCCCAGAGAGGAAGGCAGAAGAGCGCCGCTTCTTCCGCGACCGCGCAGGGCTGGCGGTGGGTCCCAACTCCCAACGGCGCTGGGCGGAGGAGCGGCAGGACGACGCGAGAGAGAGAAAGCGCCGCTGATCTGCCGCCTCGAGGATGGAGAAATGCCCAGGGATGTTCCAGGAGGGATGGAGACCTGCTGTAGCAGAAGTCCTTGAGATCTGCTCTCAAAAGGGCACCTCGGTGTTTACCTTGGGAAATGACGCACCAGTGGGTGACTTCCTCCCCGCTTCTTCTCCCTCCAGTTTTAAGCAGCCCTCCTAAGCACCGTTACTTCGAAGTAAAAGCCGCGGGAACCAGGAGCGCCGACAGCCCGTGGAACGTTTTCAAGATCAGAGAATCTCTTGTCCGCTCCCAAGCATCTGCAACCGCTCCCTAGAGTGACGCTCCTTAAACCCCATCGTCTATGGCCATTTATGCATGGAAGGGTTTGCCTTGGATTTGCCCCTCTCTAGGTGCACACATCCAGATTCTCAAAAGTCAACAATAAGCCCCCGTGCAGAGTTCTGAGAATTCGGATGGGGAAAATGTGCATCTAGAGAGCAGCAAATCCAAGGCAAAAACCTCCCATGCGTTCATTGAAGTCGGTCGCGCTGAAAGTTTTATCTGAACCCTCCCTTCCCACACACGTACACATTTACTGGGATGTAAGATCCGAATCCTTTAACAAGATTTATTTCTAAACATCTAGAAGCACAGCCTCCACGGTTTTTCTCCTCCTAGCTTAACTCCGACCTTAACATCAACCACCGTAAAATATTAGGGGAGGTGAAATGAGAATAATTCAAACTTTTACTGCATACTTTTCTATTTGATATTGTCAGGGGGCTTGCGAAACAGCATACTCTCCCCGCTATTAATAATTCTGTTTATTATGAATAATATTTTGTGTGAAATATTTCGAAATGGTTGGTATTAGTGGGGAAGCCTAAGCAGGTCTACTCAGAATCCCATCCAGGTCTTTTCAACAGGGGAAAGAGTTCTTAGCATTGCACTGATAACCAGATTAAACTCATACAGCAATCCCAAACAAGCACACTCCAGTCCTGAGAAAGAACGGTAAAGAGCATTTCTTTTTGGTTAAAATCCCTGCAGAGTTTGCAGCTCGCTTAAATAGGATGGGCTGATTCTCTGGAGTGTTTTGAAATTCCAGTTGTCAAGGCCAGGCTATAGAAGGGAGTTCAACTGAAATCGACGCTGCTTATTGCCAAGTGAATTCCTCGTTTCTCATCACTTGGAAGGAAGTCCCATTGCTGTATAATGTCTTATTTCCATACCAGTGTCTTTTAAGATAGTGATCCTAAAGAGAAACTCTCTTTAAAGAGGGCGGGGGTCTCTTGCTCTGACCACCGTGTAATTGAGTCCAGAAAAAATGTAGCAATGGTGCGGCATACTGATACAGAGAGTTTTTAAATCATTATAAATGCATCCAGAATTAAATATTACTAAGTAAGAATATAACAGCCTGGTTTAAAAGCATGTAGAATTTAGAATGTAAAAAATTGCACTTCGTTCTTTATCCTGAATGTCCCGGTAATCCCAAGCATAATACTGAAAAACTTAACGCCTTTTTCTTGAGAATTACTATTAAATGCAGGGATTCTCTAGATAAGAAACAGGCCATTCCACTAATGCGATAATGACAGCTGCGGACTGCATAGCTCTTTATTACAGTCAAAGGCCAGCATACATACAAATTGCAGTCAGTGGTTATAAGAAGGGGGGGAGCTGTATAAAATCAGGAACTAAAAACCCTAATTGAATATATATGCCAGGAGTAGCTCTATCCTAAGTAAATTCTGTGAGCCTCTGCTACAGCTGAGGACTGCGACTCCAGTCCTAACTTCCAGGTTGCCCCAAATTCAATCGGACTTTCCCAGTAAATTAGAATCTAGTCCAGTGGCACCTTAGAGACCCACCAGATTTTCTGGGTGTAAGCTTTGGGGATTCAAAGTCCCCTTTGACAGATACTTTGGCCATTTATGCATGGGAGGTTTTGCCTTGTATTTGCTGCTTTCTATATGCACATTCCCCCCATCTGAATTCTCAAAACTCTGCACGGGGTTTTATTTTTGAGTCCTGAGAATTCGGATGGGGAAAACGTGCATCTGGAGAGCGGCAAATCCAAGGCAAAACCTCCCATGCATAAGTGGCCTTTGACTCTCCGAAGTTAATACCCCGAAACTTCTGTTGGTCTCTAAGGCGCTACTGGACTCAGTCTAACTGTTCCACTGCAGACCAACACGCCTACCCTGTGAAACCTTCCGACTAACTTGTTTCCCATAAGAGTTCGGGTCAAGAAGTGGGATTTGTGGAAGCTAAGAAAGGAGCTCTTGTGAATGCCCCCGAGCCCAGGGAAGGAGGGTTTCCTCCAACTGGAGATGCCATCTGATCCCTCGGAAGTTAAATCCTATTGAGTCCCGGAGAAAGGGGTCCCTCGAAAGAGCGCGGAGTCTTGCGGTGGCAGGCCAGAGCCCCACCGACTCCCGCGGGAGTTCTAAGTCAATGTACTTCGGATCGAGGCGTTAATCCCATCCTTTGACATCTCCTATGAAGTCGTTTCGCTTTGAAGTGCGCGCCCGAGACGTTTGAAAGCTGCGCTGTTTCCTTTAAGCCTTCTGCGTAACAGTCCGTTGAAATCCGACCCACACCTTTTCCAAATTCCGGTTCTCTTTCAGGACTGGGAAGGAGGATGTTTGCAGCTTCCTGGGGGTGGGTGGGTATGTGTGTTCACATCATTTAAAGGGGGGGGGGAGCCTATACAGTTTTAGAACACAGATTAGGCGGAAATTCTCCCCGCGCCTGCCTCCTTGAAATCAATGGGAGCCTAGCGCAAAGCCCCGCGCTTTCTGCGCGGCTCTCCATTTATGCACTGGGGTTTTTTGCCTGGGATTTGCCGCTCTCTAGATGCACATTTTCACCATCTGAATTCTCAAAACTCTGCATGGGGGCTTATTATGGAGTTTTGAGAAATCGGATGGGGGAAAGGTGCACCTAGAGAGTGGCAAATCCCAGGCAAAACCTCCCACAAAATCACAAAAGATTGGAAGAGACCACAAGGGCCATCCAGTCCAACCCCCTGCCATTCAGGATCCCACAATCTCCCATGCATAAATGGCCATCAATTTCAGTAAGGCTTGCTGCAAGAGATAGTCCCGCAGGTTTGTGGCCGGACTGAAAGAAAATGGAAGAGGCACCTGCTGGGAGAATTTCAGAGGAAGATCTCCCCCCCCACACACACACACACGATCACTTGAGGGGATTGATGGCGAGAGCCCGCTTTTCTCTGGGGAGGCTCCCGCCGCCCTGCCTCCCACCACCTTCCCGCTGGTGCGCCTCGCCCACCGCTGCTCTGAAACCATTGACCTGACACGAATGTGCAAAGGGGATTTGCGAGTGTTCCCCGCGCCCCCTCCCCCCAGCTCCCCCTCCCCCCCTTGGCAAAGCTCTCTGCTCCGGGAGGGGGGGTCTCCGGGACCCTCCGCCTCCTTTCCAGAAGGAGCCCCTCACCACCACCACGCGGTCGCTGAGCCGGCGGGGAGCTGCGTCCGCGCTCCGGTGGGCCTGGAGAGCCCTTTGGCCAAGAAGGGCCGGGTCGGGGGGGGCGCTCTGGGGAAGGGGGGGGCAGCGTGACTTGGGGGGGGGTGCCGAAGCAGGGTTAAGGGGAGGCCGAAGGACTGGGGAGGGCGGGGGTGGGGCGCGCGGTCGCCTGTCCCTCCCTCCCTCCAGGCAATGGGGCTCTTGGAAGCCCAGGCCTGGGGGGGGGGGCTCCTGCCGGCTTCTCCCTGCGGTCTCTCTGACGCGGGGAGCCACGTGACGGGCCGCCCCCCCCCCACCGGCCGGAGAGCAGAAAAGGCCGCCCCTTTGGGAGGGAGGGCGCGCCCGCCTCGCCCGGCCGCCCGCCCCGCCTCCCGCCGCCCTCGCCCGGCCCGGCCGGCCCCACTCATGTCTGCGGGCGCGGCCGCCCAGGGCCGAGGAGGAGACGGGCTGGCGGCAGGAGCGCCGCGGCGGCCGGCCTGCCTGCCAGGGGGGCGCCCGTCCCGTCGGCTGCCGGGCCGGCCCGCGAGGCCCGCCGCCCGGCCATGACTCTGGGCGCGGAGACGGGCGAGGCCGCCGCGGCGCCCGCCCGAGAGCCGGACATCGACGTGGTGGGCGAGGGCGAGGAGGCGGGCGACGACGAGGACGACGACGACGACGAGGAGACCCTCCGCCGCCGCTGCTGCTTCCCGGGGGAGGAGGAGGAGGAGGACGAGGAGGGGGAGGAGGAGGCCGCCTCGCCCGGCTCGCGCCCGCCGGGCTCGCCCTCTTCGTCGCCGCCGTGCGGGGCGGCGGGGCGGCGGGGCGCGGGGCCGGGCGCGGGCAAGAGCAGCCTGGTGAAGCCGCCCTACTCGTACATCGCGCTCATCACCATGGCCATCCTGCAGAGCGCCAAGAAGCGGCTGACGCTGAGCGAGATCTGCGAGTTCATCAGCGGCCGCTTCCCCTACTACCGGGAGAAGTTCCCCGCCTGGCAGAACTCCATCCGCCACAACCTCTCGCTCAACGACTGCTTCGTCAAGATCCCCCGCGAGCCGGGCAACCCGGGCAAGGGCAACTACTGGACCCTCGACCCCGAGTCGGCCGACATGTTCGACAACGGCTCCTTCCTCCGCCGCAGGAAGCGCTTCAAGCGCCAGCCCCTCCCGCCGCCCCCCCCGGCCCCCGACCTGCTCCTCCGCCGCCTCCAACCCGCCGCCGCCGCCGCCGCCTTCCTGCCCGCCGGCCCGCAGCCCCCGCCGCCCCCCGCCTACGCCTACGGGCCCTACGGCTGCGCCCCCTACGGCCTCCCGCTCCAGCCCTACGCGCCCGCCTCGCCTCTCTTCGCCTTCCAGCCGCCTCCGGCCGGCCGGCCGCCCCCGCCAGCCCCGCTCCTGCCCGCCCCGACGCCGCCGGACCTGGGCAGGACTGCCCGCTTCGCCTACCCGCCGCTCGCCGCCTCCCTGCGCGCCCCCGCCAAGAGCGGCGGCGCCCCGGCCCCGGCCCGCTCGCCCTTCTCCATCGACAGCATCATCGGCCGCGGCCTCCGCCCCCCCGACGCCTCCCAGGCGGCCGTCCTGCCCGTGCTGGCCCGCTCGCCCGCCGCCGCCTCGCCTTTGCCCGCCGCCGCCTCGCTGGGGGGCACCCTGCGCCAAGGCAGCGCCCGGGCCCCGGCCGGACCCCTGGCCGCTCGGATCCCCAATTGCTAAGTCTCCCAAGGTAGGACCGGGCTCGCTGCCCCCCCACACACACACACCCCCCACCGCCCCTCTCTTACCCAGAGACCTTCCCAGGGAGGCAGGGAGGGAGGGGGGCTCGCTTCCTCCCGAGGTTTCAGCCCCTCTATTTATGCGGAGCCATTTCTACGGGCTGCATCGACAGAACGGCGCGCGCCCAAGAGTGGTCCTTCGTTCTTGCCTTTTGATATAGATAGATATATATTAAAAAAATAATAACTCTAAACCCTTCCGAAATTCTTGGGTGCGGCGCTCCAAGCGGCAGCCGCCAGGTAAAAAAAGGCCCACGTAAATACCCAGGAAGGACGGACCAGGGGAAACAAACTGAACCGAGGTGTCTCTCCAGGAAGAACAGCCCAGCGCCCGGCTGCCTTTCGTCGTAGTTCTCTCATGTATTTTTATATTCTGAAACGGTTAACATTGTTTACACAGAGAAGAGTCGAGATGATCAGTTCTTATTTTAACCTGTGTTTTTGTATCATGATAGGCTACGGAGGTGCTTTTTTTTTTTTTTTGTACTTTGCGTATTCTTTACCAGGAATATTGTTAAGATTACCGGCGAGTGTTACTGTTGCCATTCTTATTTGTAACAACACCATCCTTTTTTTTTTTTTTTTACATATTTTCGAAAATAAAGCCATTAATTTTTGACAAAACAAACCACGGCAACTGGCTTAAGGTCTTCAGATCTTTACAGGGCGGTCCTCTAGATCGTTTCGGGGGAGTGAACCCCGTAGACTAGACTTCTGTTTAGGATTTCACTGCCAGTGTCTCCCCCCACACACACGCACACTTTTCAGTCCTTGTTTTACGTGTAATACTTAACCGTACGAATAGAGTTGGTTCCTGGGGAGATTGATAATCTATGGTTGAAAAGCAGCACCGCCAAAGGCTCCCCGCCCCAGCTGAGGACTAGGCCCCCAGACCTGCCACAATCTAGTACAATGGAAGAAACGACATTTGAGCCAGTTTGACAATAGAGATTTTACTAGGAAGCAAATCCCCCCCTTCTCTGCAATGGGGTGTCTCGCTACAGTAGCTCAGGATCGCGGCCATCTTGCAAGTTCGGTTGGCTTCCGTGGCCCCCCTCGCCTCCGAGTTCAAGGCGGGTGTCCATCAACTTAAACTTTTCTCTCCAGTTCACCTTCGCCAGCACAGGCACGAAGGGGCAGGGTGACTTTAATGATATGTCCCTCGATGGAAATATTATTTCCTACCCTTTGCAAACAAAACAATACATTAGAACACAGAAAGGACTAACCAAAGAAAGCCGGTGATGGACGATTTCCGTTTTCTACAGGCCGCCATGTTTTATATATATATAAAAACCTTTTTGTATCTGAATCAAATAAATTTTAGATTATTTTAAGAATTTTGAAGTGTACTTTAAATTGAAACCACCTCATTGTCTATGGATTCCTTTGGGAAAGGTTGTTTGTGCTTTTTCGATTTTTAATCACGGTAACGCTACCGTCCCACGTGTTTACACGAGGCCTAGGCACAATAGAAATGCGTACACAATTGTTATTTAAAACCCATATAAATAGGAAGTTATATTAAAACGAGGAGTATTAAATGTTACTTTTCAATATGTAAAAGAGTTTCTAGAACATTTTGGGACTGTTTGTTACTTCTGAATTGTTTAAACATTATATATATAAATAATGTTATTATATTATGTATATAATGTTACTGGTGTTTGAGTAGGACGCCCCGAAGTTCCAAGTAAGTCCCAGCTCCAATATTGCCTTCCCCCCCCGTAAACCGATTTATTAATTAGTGGGGCGATCATTCCCCCCACTCCCAAAATCGCTGAGGATTCTTCAAGGGACAGAGTAAAAGACAATGCCATAGGATTGTATTAATTCACAGATTTCGCCCCTCTGGAATCTGCAAATAGTCTAGACATGGGCGATACGGAGTCATTTCAAGCCTATTGGCTTCTAGGAATGCAAAGCCACAAAGATTGTTTTGAATTAATGGAGGATTTGCTGAAATCTGCCCGCTAGAAGTAAAGGCGAGGGATTGCAAACTTCTTCGAGATCCGTGCATATCGACGCCCACCCCCGGTTAAAATAAAACTGCCGTATATATCCCAGCAGTTTTCTTTTGCAAACTCAAAACAGAAACGTGGGGCACAGTGACCCTTGGTCATACCAGTTCTGTGCCAGGTATTTCGACAAAGGTTTGCCGCCTAGGTGCGTTTGCGGGAGGCTGGTGCAGCTGGAGTTCCCTTCGGCCCATAAGGTTACCATGAGCGGGAGAAAACGCTCTTAGCCTAAGAGCACCGTCCGCATCAGCTGCTGAAAGCCCGAGGGGGAGTCACCCGGCCCAGATGCCCAAGGAAACTTTTCATACCACCTGGCTAAAAAGACGCTGCTTGGAAGCAACCAGCAGGTGCTGGGCAGGGGAGCAGGCCCTGGGCATCCGGACTCGGAGCCCACTAACTGAGTGGCGCTGGGTCAGGCGGTACTGGCTGGGGGTGGGGTTGGCTGGAAGGGAAGCTGGGTTTCGGCGCTGACTTCCCCGAAAGACGTAGGCCTCCGCCCTCAACAAGGCTGTGTGTGCGCTGTCAAGTCACCTCTGATTTATGGCGACCCTTAGGGTTTTCAAGGGGATAGAGGGTCGGAGGTGGTTTGCCATCGCCTGCCTCCGCCTGGGCCGAGGGAGTCCTGAGAGACCCGGGACTGGCCCAAGGTCTCCCAGCAGGCTTGGTGTGGAGGAGTGGGGAATTGAACCTGGTTTCCTTGGAAGCAGACCTGCCATTCGTTTCAGCGCCCTGCTTCAGAAGTCAGCTCCCTTCCTCAGAAGTAGGTTGGGGACCTGATATCGAAGGCGCGCTTCAGTCCAGCGTTCCAGGTGTGTGTGGGGGGGGGGCAGTTGGTCCCGACCTACTTCTAGGGGAGGAAGGTAACTTCGAAGGCAGGGCGCTGAAAGGAATGGAAGGTTTAGGGTGGTGGTTTAGAGCGGTCCGGCCCCTTATGCACGGGAGGTTTTGCCGCTCTCTAGATGCACATTTCCCCCATCCGAATTCTCCGACAAAAAGCCCCCGTGCAGAGTTTTGAAAATTCAGATGGGGAAAATGTGCACCTAGAGAGCGGCAAATCCAAGGCAAAACCTCCTGTACATAAAGGGCCTTCTCTTCGGGCACTTTAACACATGCCAAATAATGCACTTTCAATCCACTTTCAGTACACTTTAAGGATGGTTTGCAAGTGGATTTTGCCCGTTCACACAGTAAAATCCAGCTACAAAGTGCATTGAAAGTGGATTGAAAGTGCATTATTTGGCATGTGTGAAAGTGCCCGAAGTCTCAGGCAGGATTTCTTAAGGGCGAAAAATGCACGGGAGGTTTTTGCCTTGGATTTGCCGCTCTCTAGATGCGTATTTTCCCCCATCTGAATTCTCAGAACTCTGCATGGGGGCTTATATTTGAGTTTGGAGCATTTGGCTGAAAAAAATGTGCATTTAGAGAGTGACATCCCTTTCATTTCCCCAGGGCAGAGAGCGAAGCCCCGGCAAGGGCGAGCAGGATGCGGAGAGGACAGAACTGCGCCTGGGGCGGGGAGGAGCGGGCTGGCGCCCCGGGGCTGGCCCAGAGCGTCCCAGAGGCGGATTCGGAGAGGTTTGCCCGGCCCAGGCTGGGCACGCCGGGTCCTGGCCTTGCCCCGCGGCCGCGCTGGCCGGCCTGTGCCGACGGGCGGCTAGGTGGGTTTTCTCGGAGCAGGTGCTGCTGGAGCAGAGGCCGGGCCGCCTTTGATGGGGCTCCAGAGGCTGGGGGTGAAGAGGGGCTCCCCGCCGGCATGCAAATGGAATTGGGGGTCTCCTCGGGCTTTGAGGCTCTTTGCAGAGATCAAGCCCCGGACAAGGGACCTGGGGGGGGGGCGTCCAACGGCCCCGCCGCCCCCGTCTCCCCCCTCTCCTTTTCTCCGCGAACTACAAAGTGCGGATTCATTAACCCGACCCTTTTTCCTCCTCATCATATCCCCCGTAGGCCTGAGAGACGAATTACCCGGGCTGAATTGGGAGGGGGTCTCCTGTCGGGGGAAGAGCTAATGTTTCAATCGGTGCCCCCAGAAGGACCACACAAAA